>NW_026712249.1:48174882-48754867 GCF_030504385.1 Musca domestica | reverse complement strand
AACACGATCAATTTGATAGTTTACCAAATTTTTGGAAAAACCAAATTCGGCAGTTCAACCACTTTCGGCCAAGCGAAGCAACTCTTTGGCTCTTTTGAGTCTATTTTCTTTCTATTGCGGTGTAAGTTTTGCACATTTTGGAATTTCACTGGCTTTTTCTCGAGCTCATTTTTCAATATTTGCGGAATGGAATATTGCGATATGTTCAGCTCACGAGCCATTTTTCGGTCACTGCGACGGGGGTTTCCATCAAGTCGCTGCTTTACTTTTCGAACCATTTCTGCTGCTGTTGCTGTTTTCTTCCGTCCACTTCCTTGACGTTGGGCTACGCTACCAGTATCACGGTAACGAGCGATGGTACGAGACACAAAAGATTTATTTAAATTTAAATGCTGGAGTGCTCTAACGATAGCCACTTGTGGTTTTCCAGCCAAATATAAAGAACTCACATTATCACGCTTCAATTCCATCACGAATAACTTTTTTTCTGGAAAATTCTCACCAAAATGCTTTTGTACGCTTGTAAACAATATAATGAGCTGTCACTGGAATAATTTTAACAGCTGTCGGACGAGTGGCTTAGGAATGACAGCAGTCTGAAGGTGGTTGCAGTTTTTTCATCTCACCCTGTATATCCAAACTGATCTATGGTTTACATAATACTATATTTCTATGAAGCACGGTTATGTTCGTTATAATATACTCCTCTATTAAGTTTCACATGAATTAGATCTAATATATATTCGAAATCTGCAACTGAAGACTTTAGTGTCTCTAATTACATATTCCTCGATTCCTCTTTGCTTGTTATACCCTACAACACTATGTGTTGGGGGTATCTTCCCATCTCGCCGAGCTGAGTCGATCTTGCTATGTATGTCCGTCCGTCCGTCTGTCTATCTGTCCATGTTAATTTGTAATCACTCTACAGGTCGCAATTATGGTCCGATCTTCACGAAAATTAGAATGGAGGTGTGACTAGGGCCAGAATAGAAGCCTATTGCTTTTGGAGATGTTGGCGTAATATTTAAGGGTTGAAATGGACCAAAAAAATCCTGAATTTGCAGTTGCTTTACAGGTCGCAGAAACCTACCAATTTTGTTGGTCATCGGGTAATATTGAGTGGGTGAAATAGACCATAATATTTGTGTTAAATAAAAGTCAAATTTTCCATTAAACCGCGAATATCTTTAATCCGGCGAAATCACAAATAGACGAACAGGTCAACCCTGACCGTTACGTAGATGCCGATAGTAAATATATCGGATATATATATAGCGAAATATATGAAATGTTTATGTACAAAGGAAGGGGATCTCAAGAATGGCTGGACCGATTTTGACAAATTTTGTCAATTCAGAATGCCCCTCTTGGTATAAAAGTATGAAATCTAAAAAAATCGCATAAAAAGATGAAAATAATGATGTTAGTATTAATTTTGTAATATTTTATGACGTTTTTTATCGCATGCGATTTTTTCAATTTGACTTATAATACTGAAGTATATATTTTGTAATATTTTTTTCAATTTACAACACAGGTTGGGGTTATCATATGCAGATTGCAATTATCGACCGATCTTCACGAAAATTTTCACAAGGGCAGGGTTAGGCTCAAAAGGGCTAGGTCTATTGTTTCAAAGATGTCCGCAATACATTTAGGGGTTGTAATGAACCAACAACTAAAAATATTCCTGATTTTGCAGTCGTAATAAAGGTCACAAAGGAGACGAAATCTGGCATGAAGTTCGAGTTTAGGACAGCGGGTAGAATGGACCACTACTTTTGTGTGAAAAATACAAAAGGCGAACTTCTGGTTTGTTTATGCTGACTTCGTTGACGTATATAGCCAAATATAGTAGAAAAGCAAATCATATAAATGAGTCTAAATTTGGAGATACAGGGGGTCTCTTGCGTTTTGAGATGATCGCAAAATATTTAGTGGTTCAAATGAACCAAAAAAAAAATCCTGATCATACATTTGAAGCCAATCGACACGCCTGAGAAGAGAGTTAAGGACAGGGAAGAATTCTAGCATTTTGGATGACCATTGGATTATATTTAGCTAAAAAATGGACCACAACAACTAACAGCACGACAAAGTGTGTAAATATTGGGTAATATCTGGGCAACCCTCTGTGATAGAATTTAAAAAGCGAAATCTTCCAACATGGATTTAGACATAAAGGGGCTTCTAACATATTGTAGTGTTGTAGGATATCACATGGTCGGCCCCGCACTGCTATAACCTTTGCTTACTTGTTTTTACATACATATCGTGTTATTAAAAATTAGTTTTCATATTTTGTCTGGAAATCAGTATTATCGACCATACTGGCAGACCTGAAATTGTGTCATTTTACACAAATTTTTGCTATGGTTTTTGAAATTTTTATTATATTGAGCAACAACATAAAATCGTTTTTATTTTCATGTAAATACAGTTAATTACTATCAAATAGGATTCCAAGTTCGCTCCAATGTTCATTATATGCAAATGTGCGCTATTTAACAAAAATGTCAAAATCACACTTAATGAATGGCATTGTTTGTGTAAAACATGGCCCGAAAATACACACAGATATTTATTGTTGTTATCGGCATGCAAACATTATTAGAAAACTAGACAATAACAACAACACCAACAACAGCCAAAGCAGCAAAAACAGCTAATTTACAAAATTCCAATATATTGTGTGTGTGAATGTTTGTATGGGTGTGTGCGTGAGTGTATAGTAAACATCAATTATAATAACACCATCACACAATAAAATGTCATTTATAGACGGAATAAAATTATAAAAGTCCATGACCTGATATACTACTTACTCGAACCCGAGCCCAGAAACATTAGAGAGACCACACACACACACACATGAGTGTTTTTATATAGAGTACTATTCCGTTTTGTTAATGTATTTGTGTTGTCACAGCAAAAATGTTACAGATATCACACTCTGTGTGATATTCTAAAATACTGGACATTTCTATTGTGTTTCTGTTGGTGGCAACAAAAAAAAATGCTGATATTTTTCTAATTGATAGCTGTTGTGAGGAATATAATTCATGGTAGTGACTTTTAGGTATATACACACAAACACACACATACTCTAACGCCATATAAATACACATTACAAAAACAGATAGCACTACATTTACGTATTACATACACTTAACATAAATAAACAAACTTTCATACGATGACAAATACAGACATAAACAACACCCACTTTTTGTATTCAAACGGTGTCTTTGTGTGTTGTTTTGACAAAACACCACTCTCTCACACATCCACACTCATATGTAGATATGGCGTTATAGCCATTAGGATATTAACAAGTGCGTGTGTTTAGATATGTGTATCTTTGTGTATTCAGTCTGTTTATTATTTGTATAGATTTATACGTGGGAGCTTTTAAGTGATAAGTCATGTAGTCTCAAGTGTAAAAGTGTCAAAAATATTTGGCTTTTAACCCAGCTCTCAGTCGCTCTCTCTCTCTAGCAGCAGTTGAAATAACATTTTAAAGTGCGTATTATCATAAAAATGTATAATTTGTATTAACATAGCGTCTCTGACAGTAGGCGTGTGTCATGGCATCAGTGGGTTTTTGTGAAGAGTTTTGTGCTAATGACATTTTCGAAAGGGTTAATTAATAATCCCTACGATGAAAGACAAATTTAATATTCCTTATAAGGACATTTATTAAACTTCGAAAAAAAAAACAAGTTACAACATATCAGTCGGTTTTGCCGACAGATGTATACCTACAGCCAAGGTCCGATTATTTAAATATATGTTGACTTCTGTTAAGATTATTCAAATTGTCGACCCTCTATGGAGTAGGTAACGAAGGAATGGAACAATATTGACCATTTCGTGTCGGACCTGAATACATATGATATAAATATTGCGAACTGCCCGGTTTGGACTATATTGACTACTTCCTTCACTTTATTTGAAATATATAATAAAGTTTAGAGAATTTTGTTGTTGCAAAATGGTCAGGCTTTATCCCTTTATTGTTGTTTTTATAAAAACAACGTTTGTTTATTAGTGGAGAACGAGAGAATGTTGAAATGTGCATGAGGTACCAGATATAGTCGACCGAAATATTTCATTCTCATGCTTCATCTAATACATATTCAAATTTTAGCATGGGCAAAATTATAAGAAAATCGAAGATTTATATTCAATTTATGGAAAATAATAAATTCCATTTTCATGACAGGTTTCTGTTTGAGAGAAATATTTAAATATAGCAAGTTATAAGGAATCGCACGGATAAAAGTATTGACAATTGTTATCCTTTGTGGGTAAGGTACCAGAAGGGGATCGCAGATATATAACATCTTCACAACAGATCTTGTATTAGCAAAAATGCTTGTATGTTTGAAATTTGAAGAGATTTGGATGCTTATTTCTCTTTCTTTGAACGTTTAGTTTTTCAAAATCTTGAACCCAATGTGGGGCAGGTAGCAAAAGAAATAGTCCGATCTCTACCATCTTTCTAACAGATCTTGTGTTGATAGAAATATTGAGAATCGGATGTTAATTCCGTTTTTTATGAACTTCATGGATATTCCAAATTTCGATCTTTTGTGGGGGAGGTACCAGAAGGAGTTGACCGATACATTAATTCTTAACACCAGATCTTGAGTTTATAGAAATATTCGGATGTGTGAAATTTGAAGACAATCAGACTCTTACATCACACTTTATAAGAGTTGTAATTATTTGTGGGGGAGGTACCAGAAGGACTAGACCGACATATACCATCTTCAGATAAGACCTTTGGTTAATAAAAATATTGTGATATGTCTAATTTGAAGAGAACTGGATGTTTTTTTCGGAGTTTATGATCGTTTTGGTTATTCAAAACTTTCACCCTTTGTGGGGGAGTTACCAGAAGGACTGGACCGATATATTCCATCTTAACACCAGATCTTTAGTTTATAAAAATATTGGGATGTTTACCATTTTAAGACAATCGGATTCTTACATAATATTTTTTAAGAGTTATAATTATTCAAAATTTTAACCCTTTGTTGGAGAGGCAGTTGATATATTATCCATTTTTACACCTGACCTAGATCTGACGCAAATATGAGTATTTGCAAAGTTGGAGCAAAATCGGATTATTTCTGTGCAGAAAATATTTTTTTTAATTTCGACCTTTTGTGGAGTAGTTACCAGAAGGAGTGGACCGATGTATTCCATCTTGGTACCGTCCTTGGCTTAATAAAATTATTGAGATATGTAAAATTTGAAGACAATCGGACTCCTACTTCGTATTTCATAAGAGTTGTAATTATTTAAAATTTTCTTTTGTGGGGGAGGTACTAGAAGGAGTGGACCGATATTGCCTATCTCCGAACTCGATCTAAGTTCGACAAAAATATTACGATGCACCAAGTTTGGACCAAATCGGATATTCCTCCCTTCGAGAGTTATCGTGCGCACCAGCCACCCAGACACCTCTAGGTCGACTCCGCATGTCGTGAAACAGATTTGGACCGAAGTGACCTACGATGTGAAACCGTTATTTCGATCAGGCCGTATTACAACATGGTATATACCCACCTTAGCCATATAGCTGAGGGTATAATTCCTATAATATAATTCCTATTTTGCATTCCATCAGAGACTCTCATTGCAAATTTCGGAATTCTAGGTCATTCTAATTAAGTTCGTCTCTACAAAAATACATTGACCGACCCTTAAATTTGAATTTTCTAAAGAACTTTGGGACGTCTATTTTACATTTCATCAGAGACTCTCATTCCAAATTTCAAGGGCATTCCGTTTGTCCAATTCAAAGTATTAAATTTATGCTACATTTTAGTACTTTTTACACCCTTTCCACATCCAAAAACCAATAACTACCAAGCCCATGTCCAAAATCGTCCAAATAAAAATATTAAGATGTAATAAGTTTGGACCAAATCGTCCCATTATCATGCGGGACACTCCTAGATTGACTCCAAATCTCTTGAAAAGACACTTTTTCTCGATGAAGCACCTTTTGGCCGTATCATATAAATTTATCTGTGGTTGAGGGTTTAAAATACTCACTAAAATCTGCATGACAATTAAAAATCAGAAATCACAATATAAGTGTCGGAGTCCAACTTGTTGTAAATTTTGACCACTGTTTTGTTTCTAATTTAAAAAAAATGTCAATATTTTTTAACAAAATATGGGTCCAATTTTTATTCACGGCAATGATTGCATATTCATAGTTATGCTGTTTAATGGACCTACACAAATCATACCAGCATCATACGATATATTTTTGTTCAACTGTGATGTCTAATTCTATACTAATGTCTTACTAGAGTTAAAACTAAATAATTAGTACCTACATCGCTTTAGACGGTGCCAATTTCAGGATGTTTTGAGAATAAGAATTTACCTCCTATTCGAAACTCGCGGTAGCACTCAATGGAAGTTTCTGTTCGGAGAGAATGAAAAAAATATATCTAATCAGTAAAGAAAGTCCTAAAGACGGGCGGGACCGACTTTATGATACCCTACACCACTTTGCTAATTAGTGGAGCTAGACATAACAATTAAAAGTTTTTTTTGGGAGAATTTAATCATACACGTCATGATTATAATTAGAATTTAAAGTTCAAAGGACTAAATATGCCGAAACATTTGTATCTTTAACATTCGGACTTGTATTGCCCATTTGATGCAAAATTAATTTGAAATCAGATAAAGATATATATGGGAGCTATATCCAAATCTGAACCAAATCTGGTGTAGGGTATAAAAAAGTATTTTTAAAACGTCAGACAAATAGACCCATGTCTCAAACTTTCTGATAATCTTTCCCCAATAAGGACCAATCATTCTATGCCCTTTATTTAGCCATCTAATTTTTCTACATTTTATTGATTTCTTTGTTATTGAACACATGTTGGTGGACGAATTTTGGTGAAGAACCTTTCCTTGCTACAATGGTAAACTTACATCTTTACTAAAAATGCGCGATTAATTAAAAAAATATGGTATATATGGAATGTAAGTTTTATAGAATTAATTTGTCAAAGGTTTTACAAAATGTACAAAAAATTGAAATTTTTGTTTTCGCAAAGTTTCAATATTTTTTTTCTAAAACAATATTTTTTGAAAATAATATTTTGACTATTCCCAGCTTATAAAAGTGTTTAACATCACTGTGCACTTGTGTTTACGTACAGATTTTGTTCGCCGGAATATTTTAACATACCCGACACAATATCAGTTTTTCTCAATGGCAGGCTTAAATGTTGTCCAACAACATTCGATGAAGATTCCAAAGCCATCATCAATAAATTTGCCATTGTCATTGTTTTTTGTTTTCTGAAGTTTTTTTTCGTGCTGCTCTTGGTTCGAATTACACATTTCAACAGCACTTCTGCTGTTTATCTTTCATTGTCATCATAGCCGTCATCATGAGCGCCAACATCAGGACCATTGGCATCCTTGGTGTTATTACCGCCTGTTTTCTCATGAATTTGTAGTTGGTTTTTGTTTTTTTTTTTTTCTGTTTGTGGGTGAATTGGCTGCCACAATGACGTTGGCGAGGGCGACAGCGACGACGATGGCTCTGATGATGGTGGTGAAGGCGATGATGGCTTTTGTCCTATATTTCATTATTGGCCATGTTTAAATCTTTAGGACTATTGTGGCCGTTTGTTTCAATGTTTTTTTTTTTTTTGTCTTTCGAAATTTTGTTGGCATTGTTGTTGTCGCTGTTACTTTTACAAATCCAACAACCCTACATAAAATTGGTTTTGTTTTCCGCGCCTATGTGTGTGAGTGAATAGTTACCATTGTTGTGTCTGTGCTCAGTCGGGAAGTTATCGTTTTGTGTTATTGAATGTCTGTGTGTGCAAATGTTTCTTCTTCTATTTTTTTTTATTTTTTTTCTGTTGCCAATGTCAGTGTCCCTGCTGTTGCTGTTCAACAACTAACGTCACAATTTCCATTTCGATGGCTTTGCTAACAATTGCCAATGTCATTTGTAGCATGTGTGAGCAGCAATGCGAATGCCTTTACCCCGAAAGCAATGCGAACGTGTGGGAAAGTGAGTGTGACATTGTTGTTGTTGTCGTTGTATATGTCAATGTATTGGCTTCAGTTATTGTGTGATGCGTTACCAAAATGTGTCAAAAGAAATTGATAACTGTATTTCATACAATGTCAAAATACTATTTGCCCTAGGCCAGACCGAAACATATTTTCTGGGAAATGGTCAAATGCAATAAAATCACTTAAATGACCGACGATATTTCAGGCCTTTCGACGTTTTGAGAACACTCACAAAAAAAAAAAATAATAATAATAATAATAATAATAATAACAATAATAATAATATTAATATTAATAATAATATTAATAATAATAATATTAATAACAATAATAAATAAGAAGTTAGAAAATGTAGAAATTAGAAAAAGAAATTCTGACTTGCTTTAGGATTATTTAAATAATGACTTCGGATGGAACTGAAGCAGTAGATCAATATTTTCCATTCGTATCTGACCTAAGTCACATATGAAAATTACAACGTGTCAGATTTTGACTATATTCACTACCACCTTCGCTCTTTATGAGACATGTGATAATTTTCCGAAAATGTAGGAATGTGCATGAGGTTCCAGGTAACTGGGAGCAAAATTTAATGAAAATCGAATATTTATTTCCAATTTTATGCGAATAGTTGCTAATCAAAATGTTAACCTTTTGAAAATAATGAACCAGAAGGAAATTAAGATCAGATTTCTGGTTGAGATAAATATTTAGACACTTCAAAAATCTCTGACTTGTTTCACAAGTCATTGAAAATAGTTATTGAAATTTGTGACCCCTCGTGGGGGAGGTATCAGACGGAGTGGACCGATATATCTCATTTTTATAGCAGATCTTGTGTTCATAGAAATATTGGGATATGCCTCGTTTTATGAGCTTAATTTTTTTTTTTCAAAATCGAGACCCATTGTTGGGAAGGTACCAGAAGTAGTGCTCCTTTCCATCCGTTCTTTATAGGAGATCTTGTGTTGGCAGAAATATTGACATGTAAGAAATTTGAAGACATTCGAACTCTTATTTCCTGTTTTATAAAAGCTATAACTATTTCAAATGTTGACCTTTAGTAAGGCCCGACACATTCCATCTTTCCAACTGGTCTGTTGGAAATATTGGATGTACCAAGCTTGAATATAATCGGATGATGCTCATTTTGCGTTTTATAAGCGTAATGGTTATTCAAAATTTTGACCCTTTGTGGGGGAGGAACGGGAAGGAGTGGATCTATTTCCATCTTCATATCAGGTCTTATGCTAATAAAAATATTCGGAATATTTGAAATTTTAAGATAATCGGAATCTTATTATAATTTTTAATTAAAGTTAAATTATTACAAATTTTAAGCCATTTTTGGAGAGGTGCTAGAAGGAGTGAACCGATGTATCCCATCTTCACCCCAGATGTTGTATCAATAAAAATATTGAGATGTATGAAATTTGAAGACAATCTGACTTTTATTTTACATTTTATTAGAGTTATAATTATTCTAAATTTTGACCAGTTGTGGGAGATGTACCAGAAGGAGTGGATCGATACAGTTCATCTTCACACCAGGTCTTGTGTTAAAAATAATATTGGGATATGTAAAATTTGAAGACAATCGCACTCTTATTTCACATGTTAATAGAGTTATATTTATTCCAAAATTTAACCCTTTGTTAGGGAGGTACCAGAAGGGGTGATCCGATATATTCCATATTCACAGCAAATCTTGTGTTAGTGAAAATATTAAGAAGGGCTGAATTTGAAAGTGATCAGACGCACATTTCGTTTTTTATGATCTTGATGGTTATTCAAAAATTTGATCCGATATAGGACATTGGGCCCACAATGTCCATTTTCGCACCTGACCTAGCACTGATGAAAATATTATGATTTGCAAAGTTGAAGCAAAATCGGATTATCCTTTCTCTCTCTTTCTGTTCAGTAAATTATTTTCTTTGAAAATGTTGACATTTGGAGGTACCAGAAGGAGTGGACAAATATTGCCTATCATCGAACTCGATCTGAGTTTGGCAATAATATTACAATGTACCGAGTTTGGATCGAATCGGATACTTCCTTCGAGAGTTAAAGTTAGGAGGGGCACCATTAGATCGACTCCAAATGTCCTGAAACGGAAATGGTCCATAGAGACCTAGGGTCTAAAACAGCTATTTCAATGAGGCACGTTTTTTGTCGTATCAAATCATATATACCCTCGGAGCCGAGTTCCCCCAAATTGACAAATTTTGTTGAATGGGAAAAAATTTAGCCAATTTGGGCTAATATTAAATATATATTGAAAAAAAAAACCGTGATACCGGCGGAATCTATATCCAAATCTGAGACTATCTCGATAAAATTCTTCAATGGTCTTTAGGAACTTTATCTGATATCCGGAACCAAATATCATTGTTGTGGAGTGCATATTACGAATGTGAGAGACTTAAGCACCAAATCGGATCGGAAATATATATATGGGAGCTATAGCTATATTTGAACCGATTTCCAACAAACTTGAAGTACTTGTTTCTAAACTGAATTCGGTCGGATGTGCTGAAACCCTTCCTATTTGGATGAATATTACACATTTTACGCATAATAAAATTGAAATCGGACGAAGATATATATGGGAACTACATCCAAATCTGATCCGATCCCAACAAACTGGGAGCTCTACAACATATCTATTTCAAAATATCATTGCCGTGGAGTTGATATTACGAATGTGAGGGCTATAAACGCCAAATCGGATGTAACATATACAGGGTTGCCCATATTCGACGGACCTTTGGGCCCTTTGGCCCATTCCAATCGACGAGGCTTGTCCGCTGGCAACATTCTTTGCGTCAATTGAATTTTGTACGGGAACAAATGCAAATCAATGCGAATAATCCGTTGTAAAGTGGACCGAGCCATGCCCAACTGCTGAAAACGGCGTTTTTGGGGACGTCTCAACACTGACTCGTACGGCAGCGATATTCTCGGCCGATCGCCTTGGTCGACTTTTATATGGCCTCTTCGGATTAGAAAGAGCCTTACCAGTCGATTTTTTTCTTAGAAGGCGCACTTCTCATATTTTTTAATGTTTTAAAAGCACGTTAAGTTTTCACAATTGACTTCTTGTTAATTTCAACTATTTCAGAGCGCTCGCGTGGCGTATATTGGTTTATGGTAAAAATCTGCTTGGACTGACGCTTCAAACGCGGTATGTCATTAAGCGATGTGACATCTCTGTCAGAAGTTATGGCGTTGCCAGATGGGTCCGTCGAATATGGGCAACCCTGTATATGGGGGCTATAGCTATATCTAATCCGATTTTCATTAATTTTGAGGTATTTGCTGAATGTGTATTTGGATGGACAAATATTACACATTTGGCGCACAAATAAAACTTATATCGGACGAAGATATACATGGGAGCTTTATATAAATTATCGCCAATTTCTGGGGTTCGTCCTTGTCTTCTAATCGGACAATAAAAGCGACCTGCATTTTGTTTAAAAAATACATGGCAGGCAGTCGACATCCATAAATCGACTCAGAAAGTTATTCTGTGAGGATATGGGGTCTATCTCGTTTCCTTCTCCTTGTTTTAAACAAATGCTCAAAGACGTGACACATTACTTAGAGAAGTCTGAAGGACCCATCTGACCAACGTAGGTCAGAATGTTGAGCAATTTGTCTGAAGGATTTTTTTTCTTTTGTAGAGTTGGAGTACGTTTCTCCCTCTCTCTCTCTCCCTCTTGCTCATGGAAAGTGTTTTCGTGCATATACATTGTCGATAAAATAAATGCGTAACTGTTTTTCTGCAAAAAAATGAATGAAATGATTGTTCACATTTTACCGGAATTCGGACAGAAAATTATAAAAGTCGGCAAAAAAAATCGAAAACGTATACAAAATTACTTTCGACTTATCTCCGAAATCTTTCCTCCAACTCTAATTTAATTTCAGAATTCCCATGAATATCGGTTCGAAAGTCGACTAAAACTTCAAACTTTCATCCGACCGTTCGGTCCGACAACACTTCAACCACTTTATGTATAATGTGGTATAATTATAATTTAAAGTTCAAAAGACTAAATATGCCGATGCATTTGTATCTTTTAAATTCGGACATTGCCCATTTGGTGCACACTCAATTTGAAATCGGATAAAGATGTATATGGGAGCTATATCCAAATCTGAACCGATCTCGATAAAATTTAGCAAATGTATTTCTGATCTGTAACAGCCATATTTCCCCAAATATTGTTGTTACAGAGTGCATATTACGGCTGCGGAGGACAAAAATAACAAATCGGATGAACAATATATATGGGAGCTAAGGCTATATCTAAATCGATTTCGATCAAATTTGATATACTTACTTTCAGGCCCAATTGGTTGTATGTGGCCAATGGTTGTATGTGCAAAATTGCATACTATTCGGGCTGCAGCAAATCGGACGAAGATATATATCGGAGCTATCTCTAAATTTTGACCGATTATCTCCAATTTAAATAGGTTTCGTCCTTGGGCCAAACAATAAATGGGCAATAAATGTGAACGGACAGACGAACTGACAGACGGACGGACGGACATGCATAAATCGACTCAGAATGTGATTCTATGCAGATCAGATTAATATGAATCACACCGCCATTTCCTTTCTCACACCTTACTTCACAAATTTCGAAATTGTATCAATTATCCTCTTTTCCGGTACAACCTAACTTTTGACTGCGACGTGTTTGCATGAATTTGTCTTTTAGTTATGACCCGCCATGTAGTAACAGCCACCATAAATCCTGCTGATATATTCTTGTATGAGGATGGACATCACCATCACCACTTCCCGCTGTTCTATTCAGCTGTGTTCGCTTCTGTTCGGTAGTGTATTGTTTGTCATGTCTTTTCGGTTGGTTTAAGTTTGAATGGATGCGAATTTAATTCAAACTTTGTCAGTTACATTTTGACACCTTCAAATGGGTGTGGAATTACAAAGGCACACAATACAATACAGTAGGATTGGCAAACAGACGTGTGAGTGTGTGTGTGTGCTCACATTCGATAGGTTGCGTGTCGCGATGGTTTGTCATCATCGTCATCACTGTAACAAAGCTCTGCGAGTGAGTGAGTTTTTCATTCATTCAATCGACCATGTCAAAAGGTGTGTATGTGTGTGTGTGCGAGTGTGTGAAATTTAATTATCGCAAAACTGTCATGATTCATTTTTGCCGAGAAAAGATTTTGCAAATCACGTTTTTCCGCATACACACACACACACAATACAACAATAATAACATCAGTCATCAGGTCAGGCCCGGACAGGACGCTGCTAGTTATTTTACATATAACAACAAAATTTATTGAGAACGTTTGAAGGAAGAATAATATTAAAATGACTTTATTATGACACCCGTCACTTTCTGATGTCATTCCGATTAGATTAGAATATTTGATGGGAAATCAAAGCGAGATAAAGGTAGCGTGCTGGTTTTCGGTTATTGGTGTGTCCTTTTTTTAATTATTTTCAATTTTTGTTGTTTGTAGAATAAAGCTTTGATAATGGGAATGGGATTAGAAAAAGGAGGATAAGCTCGAAGTAGGAGATTTTTTGATTACGAAAGTGAACATTTTACCTATACAGCCTGGCGATAATCAACGAAATGTGAGATATCAACGAAAGGGTCATTGCCCTCATTTCAAAAATTTCCGTGTAGGTCACAATTGTAGTGGTGGCGAGCGTTTTTTTTTTAATTTTGGAATATGGTAGTAAAAGAGCACAAGAAGTAGTAATTTTAGAAATTCGTCAGTAAACAGTACTAAATTGAACAAGTAAGCTAAGGCTATTTTGTCATATATAGTAGGCAACAAAAGCGAATGTTGAACCAAATTCTGGAACCAATATTTTTCAAAAAAGGTCGAAATTTTCAAAAAATATATTTTTTACACCGAAAGAGAATGGATAATCCGATTTTGCTCTCCACTCCATCAAGTACCTCCCCCACAAATGGTCAAAATTTATAATAATTACAACTCTCATAAAATATGATGTAAGAGTCCGATTGTCTTCAAATTTCACACATCCTACTATTTTTATGAACCCAAGATCGGATTTTATGAACCAACTAAGACGAAATACATCGCTCAACTCCTTCTGGTACCTCCTCCACAAACGCTCAAAATTTTGAATATCTATGAAGTTCATAAAAAGCGAAATCAAAATCCGATTCCATTCCAGATATGGTACATTTCAATATTTTCCTCAACACAAGATCTGTTATAAAGATGGTAGAGATCGGACCATTTCTTTTGCTACCTGCGAAATATGCATCCAACTCTCTTTACATTTCACACACATAAACATTTTTGCTAATACAAGATCTGTTGTGAAGATGCTATATATCGGCGCACCCCTTCTGGTACCTCACCCACAGAGGGACAACATTTTCAATTCTTTTATCTGTCATAAATTGCGAAACAACTCAGCGATTCTTTACAACTTGCTATATCTAAGTCTAATTATTTAGGTCTGATACGAAATGGACAATATTGACCCATTCTTTAAAAAATCACTCCACAGAGGGTCAAGAGGGCTGAGGGTATACATCTGTCGGCAAAACCGACCGATACTTTTTTACTTGCTTCCATGCATCTTGAACATTTTATTATACCCTCAGCCACATGACTACAGGCACGTTTTGGCCGTATCAAATTATATATACCCTTATCATTTGTTACGGCCAAAACGTGCCTCATCGAAATAACGGTTTTAGACCCTAGGTCTCTGAGGACCAAATCCTTTTTAGGACAATTGGATTCGATCTAGCGATGTCCGTGCTTCTGTCTGTCTGTCTAGCTGGTGCGCACGATAACTCCCAGAGAGAGTATCCGATTTGGCCCAAACTTGGTATATCGTAATATTATAATCAAACTTAAATCGAGTTCGGAGATGGGCAATATCGGTCCACTCCTCCCGGTACCTCCTCCACAAAAGGTCGAAATTTAGAAAAATGTATTTTACTGCACTGAAAGAGAAAGGAAAATTCTTTTTTGCTCCAACTATGCAAATCCTAATATTTGCATCAGTGCTAGGTCAGGTTTTAGACCCTAGGTCTCCTTACACAAAATCCGTTTCAGGACATTTGGAGTCGATATAGCGATGCCGGTTCATTTGTCTGGCTGGCTGGTTGTTGCGTAAGGTAACTCTCGAAGGGAGAATCCGATTTGGCCCAAACTTGGTGCATCGTAATATTATTATCAAACTTAAATCGGTACTATCGGTCAACTCCATCGGGTACCAACCTCACAAAAGGTCGAAATTTTCAGAAAAAATATTTTATTGCACGGAAAGGGAAAGGAAAACCCGATTTTGCTCCTACTTCGCAAATCCTAATATTTGCATCAGTTCTAGATCAGGTGCGAAAATGGACAATATCGGTTCATTGCATCATGTACCTCCCCCACAAAAGTTTACAATTTTTAATAATTATAACTCTTTTAAAATGTGATGTAAAATTGCGCTTGTCTTCAAATTACACACATCACAATATTTTTATTATTATGGTACGAAGATGGAATATTTCGGTCCACTTCTTCTGGAACCTCCCCACAAAGAGTCAATATTTTTAAGCTCCTAAAACACGAAATTAAAATCCGATTCCATTCAGACTCTATAAATCTCAATATTTCTGTCAACACGTGATCTGTTTTAAAGATGGCAGAGATCGGAGCATTCCTTCTGGTACCTTCCCCACAAAGGAGGTGAAAATGGAATATATCGGCGCACTCTTTCTGGTACTTCACCCACAAAGGGTTCAAATTTTTGAAAAATAAAACGCAAATTAAGCATCCAACTCTCATCAAACTTTACACATCCAAACATTTTAGCTAACGCAAAATCTGTTGTGAAGATGATAGATATCTACCAACCCGTTCTGGTACCTCAACTACAAGGAGTAACAATTTTCAATAATTATATCTGTCATAACTTGCGAAACAAGTCGGCGATTCTATAACATTTAATATATCTTAATATTTTCCTTAGCCAGAAATCTTATATGAATATGTAATTAATCGAATATTCGGAACCTACCCCATAAAGGATCAACTGTTAGAATAGTCATAAGTAAAGGCTGTAGGTATAGATCTGATGGCAAAACCGACTGATACTATTTAACTTGTTTCAAGGGAAATTGGTATCGAAACCTTGAAAATGCCGAAAATCAGACCATAAATTTTTATAGAGGCTTAAATAAGGCAAAATATGAACCCAAGTTAAATATCTTATTTGCAGAGTTAACCAACTCAGAGAGAATTGGAAGTGTGAAATAGCAGCTGCTTTTGTTGGAAATTGTGACAGAAACCTCAAAAATACCCATAATCGGAAGGAAGACATCGTAAACTTATACATAACCAATAATGGAACTTTGCTCAATAATTTTAAAATTAAACAAGTAATCAAAGGGTATAGCCGCACGACGATAGCCGACCATGTGACACCCTACAACACTACATTATATTAGAAACCCCTTATGTCCAAATACATATTGAAATTTTGCGCTTTTGAAATTATCTCACGGAGCTCTGCCCAGATATTACCTTTAGCATGTTGACCAGGGACATTTGCTCAGTATTTACGCACTCCGTCGTGCTGTTAGTTGTTGTGGTCCATTTTACAGCTAAATATAATTCAATGGCCATCCAAAATGCTAGAAAATGCTAGGCCTAGCTCTTCTGAGCCTAGGGTTAGGCTGAAAGTGTTCGTGATGATCGGACTATAATTGCAATCTGTATATAATATCCCCAACCGGTGTTGTAAGGTGAAAAAATTTTACGAAATTTACACTTGAATATTATAAGTCAAATTGAAAAAATCGCATGCGATAAAAATATGAAAAAATAAAAAAATGTCATAAAACACTGCAAAATCTATTTTAACATCATTATTGGCAACTTTTTATGCGATTTTTAGATTTTATCCCTTTATGTCAAGAGGGCATTCTGAATTGACAAAACTTGACAAAATCGGTTCAGCCATTCTTAAGATATAAGCATTCTAGCTAACATCCCCTTCCTTTGTATATATGCATTGTATATATTTCGCTTTATATATCCGTTATATTTACTATCGGCATCTACGTAAGGTCAGAATTGACCTATTCGTCTATTTGTGATTTCGTCGGGATTAAAAATTTTCGGTTTAATGGAAAATTTGGTTTATTTAACGTTATCGTCTATTTCACCAACTTAATACTACCCGATGACTACCAAAATTGGAAGGCTTCTGCCCAGCCCTAAGCTCTAGCCTCATGCTAACTTCCGCTTCGATTGGTCTATAATTGCGACCTGTAGACCAACTGCAAAATTAGGAAATTTTTTAGTTTTTGGTCCATTTTAACCCCAGGTTCTTTTCTGACTCTACATCAATACATTCTAAATTTCGTGAAGATCGGGCCATAATTGTGACCTGTAGAGTGATTACAAATTAACATGGACAGACGGACGGTCAGACATATATTGCTAGATCGTCTCAGCTCGGCGAGATAGGAAGATCCATATATTCTTTCCTATGTGGGAAACAAATATTTCGAGGAGTTACATAATTTTTGGCCCAATCAAACTTATAATACCCCCAACATATAGAGTTGTAGAGTATAAAAATATTTTCCGATTTCGGATAGGGTATAAAAATATTTTCCGATTGGCATTTCATAAAACATTTTTGATCATATTTTAAAATTCAAGACTGCAAATACATTATGATAGTATAATATTTGCAGCTTATTTCCCTTCATGTCTCTTCTCTGCATTCTCTGCCCATTTCGAGCCCTTCACGCCAATTTTTCATCCTCAAATGTTTCTCCAGTTGCATATTGCAGGCAATTTTGAAGTTAACACCAGCAATGGCATAGTAATAGATTTCCCTTTTCTTCTCTCGAAAAAAAAAAAACAAATAAGGCATTCATTATCCTAGCACTTCCTAAAATATGAATAAAAAATCCATAATTTTTTTCTCAACTTCTTAATTGCCCGGCACGTTGAACACATTCTGGACGTTGCGTAAAAATTTATGACTTTATTTATGAATATGACCATAAATATTTTTTGAATTTCTCTTACCACCACCACATCTCAGAAAATGGGGTCAATGTTTTATACAGCAACTTGGCCTGTTTGTTTTAAAAAAAAACCTGAAATAAAGTTCAACAACGAATGAATGAAAATACACCCCAGAGACACTTAAAAGTTTAAAGAGAACGACAGCGAGAGAGAGAGAGGTGTACCTTTGCTTGGTTTTTGTGCAACATAAATTCAGTTCATTTAATTTTTTCTGTTTATTTTTTTTTCTTCTTCTTCTTCTTGGACATTGGAGATTAGCCGAACAAATAGCCTTACGAAATGGGCCACCCACAATTGATGCCACCGACAGTTCATAATAAGTCTGTTGTCGGCCGTACTTAATTTCCCAGTAATTCTGTACACAAGGTTTTTGCCTTTTCTTCTTCTACTTCTTGGGTTTGTTTGGTTGCTGTGTCCTGAGGGGGATGCAGCAGACCGACCGCCCGCTCTCCACCACCAGCAACTTACACAGCAGCAACACCAACAATATCACGAACCGATATTAAAGTCCTGCAATGGACAAAGTTTTCAAGATTTAAAGAGCATAATAAACAAGTAAATATCAGCTTTAATACCCCGACAACCAACTCTGCTGGGAATAGTGTTGTTTGTCCGGTCACCCAAAATACAGCGGATATTCATGCACATAAAGAACATTTTCGTGTTGAAGAAAATCGAAAACTGGGCAGCACAAAAGAAAACGAGAGGAAAGCAAAGAAGGGAAAAGTTATACACTAAAATGTACAATGACATTGTGCCATAGTACTCGAGTGGAACTGCACCCAATGTGAAGGGTTATAATAAAAGTTCAAATGGAAATTTAACCAGGAACTGAAACTTACTATGTATTTGTAATGTGGAAACGAAATACACATAGTTACTCCTGCTGAACTTCTTAAAGTCACTCTCTAAGTCGATTTATGAAAGTCCATCTGCCAATGCATGTGCTTCTACCTTCTATCGAGATTCTGTTCATTCGAACATAGTTCTTTAATATTTCACCATTGATGATCATGTATCACAATGCCGTTAGAATTCTTTTATACCCTCCACCATTTAATGGAGGGTATATTAACTTTTTCATTCTGTTTCTAACTCCTTGAAATATTCATGTTAGACCCACCATATAATCTGGATCAGCTTAAAATTCTAAGTCGATTTAGCGATGTGAGCCAGTCTGAGTGTCTGCCTGTGAATCTGTCTGTCGTAATTACGATAACTTTCGAACGAATTGAGAAAAAAATCTAAAATTCTGCGCACATGTGTATGTTGCCAGTAGGCAGGTTAAGTTCGTAAATGGGCCATATCGGTCGTATAGTCCCCATATAACGATACCTCCCGATATTCTGTATTTTCATGGTTTTAGCAACAATATAGACCGGAATTATTTCAATTTTCGTAGTTGAAGTTCGTAATGAGTACTACAGCCTATGACAAAAAATAACCTATACAGGTCCACGTCTTCGTATGGCCCCCATATCACCGTTTTCGTTTAAGCAGTATTTTTCGATGGAATTTTTTTAAAATTTTTAATATTCCTTCCAAGTGGTGGATTATATTTAAAGTTCCCTTTTCCCAGCTCGACTTATATCCTTCAGACACAAAATCTGATGACCTACAGAAACCTCTATGTGTACATATTTTTTTTAGGCCCTGTCCTTATCTTTGATTGGGATTGTCCAATTTAATACTTAGAAAATACAATAACAAAAAACACATTCTTCAAAAACTTTTAGTACCCAAAATGCATGATTTGTTCAGTTTGACAAAAACAACTTTCAATACTTTTTTTCAAGAATTCAGACATTTTGCTCAAATTTCAGAATTTCAAGATTTTATACACTATTTAAGTTAATTTCTTTTTAGGAAAAATTTATAGGAAAATGTGTACCTTTTACACCAAAAAATGTCAATATTAAAGGAGTTATGGCCATTCTGAAGAATGTTTCCTCTTTAAAAAAGTAATCACAAATAATAGGTAAAAACCTAGAAATGTAAATATTTAAGGAGTTATGGCCATTTTAAAGTATGCTATATTTTCTCTTTAAAAAAGTGATAACAAATAATAGCTGAAAACCCCGAAATGTCAATATTTAAGGAGTTATGTTCGTTTTTAAGTTTTCCGCGGAGGATATTGGTAAAGGCATTGCACAGTGGACCCACACCATATTTTTCTGATCAAAACATTTCCAATATCTCCATATGTAAACCATTAAAACCACTTTCAAGTCACTGTGAATATGAAATTACAGAATGTCAGTTATTTTACATCACTCAATACGAAATTTAGTACTATTTAGTACACATTTACCACTTTTCGTATAAATATAGAATGCATTTCCAAACCTCCGCCAAATCTAAAACATAGATACCATCAGTAATCTAAATATCAAATTTTACAAGTTTATCTCTATCTCTTCACCCCATACCAAATATAGTACCGTACAGTACTTTTCGTACAGTTATAGTACACATTTCCAAAACCATCTCCACACTTCCCGGCTACACATAAACAAATTTCAGATTTCAAGTACTGCATCTGTTCACCAAATACCAAATTGTAAAAAATATAGTACGATTTAGTACTTGTCGTAGATTCATAGCGCACATTTCTAGAGCCAACTATTTATCCCAATTCCGGATACCAACAGAGAACTCAATATCAAATTTAAGAGTTCCAGCCCTAACTCTTCACCAAATATCGAATTGAGTACCAATTTGTACTTTCCGTACAAATGTTGGACGCATTTCCAAATAACCGCAAAATCTCAAATTTCGCCCATTACCAATGTAGTATCATTTAGTACAATTATAGTACGCATATCCAAAACCAGCTTCTTCTTTCAACCACAGATACCAACAGGGACAGTAATCCTCTATCCCTTGACCCAGTACCAAGTTGAGTACCATTTAGTAACTTTTGTACAATTATAGTACACATTTCTAAAACCAACTCCATATCTAAGTACCAGATACCAACAGAGAGCTCAATATCAAATTTCGAGATTCCAGCTCTATACCTTTAACCAATAGCATATATAATACCACTAAGTACTTTTCGAACAATTATAGTACACATCTCCAAAACCACCTCCATATGTGCTGGCCCTAATACCAATTTGTACTAAATATAGTACTATTTACTATTCTTCGTGCACTTGTAGTACACATTACCAAAACCAGCTGTATTATGAAAATATCATCAAAAGGGACGCCAAAATAAAATTTAAAAATTCCAGTTCACCATACACCAAATTGTTCCAAATTAAGTGCCATTCAGTACAGTTAGTGCACTTAGTACATATTTGGCTTCAGCCGTTTCCTTTGGGCATTGATTCTCGGTCAGCCAGTCCGTTATTTCACTACTCTTTTATATTTCGCTATATTTAAGAAAGAGTTGTTGGAAATTTTGCAAAGTATCCAAATTTAAATATAAATGCAGGATTGTGGTATATTTTCGGTATATTTTTAAATGATCATGGATACTGTATTATATTACAACATGTAAAAAAGCTGTAAGTTCGGTCGGGCCGAATTTTGAATACCCTCCATCATTTGGGACGAATTTGGCAATTTTCCAAAACAATAAAATCCGTTAAACCTTCTATTAAAGTCTTAAAAATACCGAATGTAGCTATTATTTTAGGGTCTATAGGACGACATGAACCTGCGTAGATAACATTTGTCATAAGCCATTACATTATTCAAATGCGAAACTTGAAAAAATCGGTTATAATGTCGATAAAATCAAAATACCGAATATCGGGAGGTACAGTTATATGAGGCTACACCAAAACGTGGACCTACATGGCCCATTTTCAATACCAAAAATCCTGCAGACATAACATACATTTGAGCAAAATTTTATCAATCTACTTCAATTCGTTCGGAAGCTAGAGTGACATAGGATTTTATGCTGATTAAGAACATATATACTTTGTGGGGTCTAAAATGTGTATTTCGAGGTGTTACAAACGGAAAGACAAACTTAATATACCCTCCATACTATGGTGGAATAGAAATAACAATAATTATCAAGAGGTCATAAATAAAAGTGAAAAATTTTTAGAAGATTTGATATTTTTTAAGTCGTTAACCAAATTTTTCCTACCTTCATATTATGAAAAGTCTAGCGTAAAAAATGTGCTACAATTTTGACTACTTGATATAATTATTGCTTATATTTTTAATAAATCACATATTCAATAACCTTATAATCAAAATAAAATACATGCATACATATACATTACAAAATGCTCTATAAAGAAGGACATAAAAAAGTTATGTAAAAGCAAATAGCACTTGAGTATAAATATTCATAAGCCATAAGGTTGGGTCATATGAATTAGTTTGAGATGAAGTATACAAAAAAAAAAAAAAAAAAAAAAAAACTCAGCACGCCCCGAATACCCAGTGAGCTTATTTCGGGGATGCTGACAAAAACAGAAATATGCCTTTATAGGATAATGAAGAATATATACTCTACAAAGTTTATTCCACTAGCTGCTATTTTCGAAAATATTATAAGTTTTCCTTTTGTGTGCAGTATTAAAGCTACAGATTATGAGCGGATAATATTCAAGCTTTCTTTTGTAAGAGAATTGTTTGCTGGGTGTTGCTCTGTGTGTGTGTGCAGATCTCATTTCTTTGTATTTTAGCGACAAACTTGAACAATATGTTTCAATTTCTTTCTTTTGTGCTAAAGAAAAACACCCACCAACTACAAACGGATATAAACGAACCATTGGTTCTGGGTCAAAGAGACTGCGAGAGAGAATGGGTGACATAGAAGTCAAGTTTATCGAAAACAAAAGCCCCAAAGCATAAGAAGGACTTTTGTCGGTAAATATTTATGTGTTTGAGACGTTCAAGCTTTTTTTTTTTTGGTTGCACTCATGGTGGACAAAAGATCCTAGACATGATGAAAATTTTATAAGCATTGTGTTTTGTGAAAAGTGACGCGAACAATTGTACGTCAAAATTTCGTTATGATGAGAAACGATTTTTCCTTCTTTTCTCTTGAAAAAGGAAAGGAAACTGATGACAGATTAATACAAATTATATGTAATCATGCTGAAGGTGGCATGAAAAGGATAGACGGTAGAGTTGTGTCAATCTAATTCCTAGTTCAGTACACTATGTCCTAAACGTATGAGTGATTTAATAAAATTCATATTTTCATATCACTCATACGCAGAGTTTTCATAAAATGAGCAGTGTCCACGGAACTAGTTCTTTCCATGGAACTAGATTGGCCCAACTCTAATAGAAGATATGTTAGGTATAAAGAGAGCTTGTCCAGCACAAATATGTCCTTTATTTATAGAAGGCATGTAAAAGGACTTCTTTGCATGCAAGATCTGTGAAAGTACTACTGTTCCAGGAAGTCCTCTATAAAGTCTCTTATAAAGGGAAAATTAAAAAGGTTTTCGCGTAGAAGGAAAACCAAAATATGCTCATCTTCGACACTAAAAAGTTTTCCTTTTATAAAAATAATTAAGAAAGTTATTACATCAATGAAAGGTCTCATTCCTATGGAAGGTGACAGTAAAAGGCCGTCTATTCAAAAAAAAAAAAAAAAAAAAAAAAAAAAAAAGACTGCAGAAGGACTTCTATCCATACAGGATCTGCGAAAGGTACAAATAGGTGCCAGTAACAGAAACGGCCCCAGCAACAAAAACTAGTAAAAAGTCTTCTAGACGTTCAGACTTCCAACAGACCTGTTTTGCCTTTGAAAGCTTTAATTTTATGTTAAAAAGATTTTATCCATGGAAGAACTAACTAACTGTGACTAACTAACTAACTAACTAAATGAGAATCAACGCCTAGATAAACGAAGTTAGAATCCTGAAAGTTTGCTCGAGCATCAGCCTTGGTGCGTGGGCTTGTGATAAGGCTAGGTTTCTGGAAATTCGTGCGAAAGAGTAATAAAATGTACTAAAATGTAATAGTTTGAGTAGGACAAAGGGAAAGAGCTTTGAAATGAGAGACACTGATGGAGTGCATGATAGATGTATAAAAAAAATTTGCAGAATCGAAAATGGTACGAAAAGTTTTAAAATGGTATTACATTTCAAACAAAAATTGGTATTATGTGAATGGATAGGGCTAGAACCTTAAGATTTGGTTGGATAGAAAGTTTGATATATGAAGGTGGTTTCGGAAATGTGTACTACAGGGTGAGATAAAACATAAACTGCAACAAAGTCAACCGCCATAATTTTTACATTTTTAAAGCATTTTTTTGAAAGCAAAAATTGTCAGAAATAGCATCAAATTTTAGATTTGTTACAATTGGCCATCTTTGGCACGAATTATGGCCTTCAAATGGCCAATTAAACCGTCACACGCTACCCGAATGTTGCTTTACGGTATTTTGGCCCATTCCCGGCGAAGCGCTTGCTTCAGATGATCGACACTTTGGTATTTTTTAGCGCCAACCTTGCTTTCCGAAATACTCCGGACACAATAGTCCAACGGATTGGTATCCGGAGATTTTGAAGGCCATTGTGCGCTGGAAATGAAGCGAGAAACCTCATTTTTTAAAGAAAGAATTCTTGGGAGGCGCGTGTTGAGTCCTGTTGGAATGTCCAAGGTCTGCGGCCAAAATGTATGCGTGCCCCAGGCTTTAATACACCCTACAGAATATTTTCATTATAATATTCGGCATTTATTCTGATGCCACGATCGATTAATACGAGCGGAGAGCGACCATCGGCTGTTATGGCGGTCCACACTATCACCATGGCCGGCATTTGAGTTCTGGTGGACAACCGAAGGTGCTCAGTTTTGGCTGCTCATTTTCAGCCTTTGGACAAGTAAACACTATAATTTTGTTTGTTTACAAACTGTCGGACAACGAATGTTTTCTCATTGGAGAGAACCAAATTCGGCGCTTCATCACTTTCGGCCAAGCGAAGCAACTTTTTAGCTCTTTTGAGTCTATTTTCTTTCTGTTGCGGAGTAAGTTCTTGCATTTTTTTGGAATTTCAATGGCTTTACTCCGAGCTCATTTCTCAATATTTGCCGAATGAAATATTGTGATAAATATTGCGGTTTTCGATCAAGTCGCTTCTATACTTTTCGAACCATTTCTGGCACGAGACATAAAAGATTTATCCACATTTAAATTCTGAAATGCTCTAATTTTCTATTGGGCTCCAGTGGTTGGTGATAAAGATTTAATTTTGGAAATGTGTACTGAGAATTGCTCGAAAGGTTCTAAATAGTACTATATTTGGTACAATTTTGTATTGGGAAGACAAATAGTGTTTGGAATCTGAAATTTGGTATTAAGGTCGTTTTGGGAGTGTGTAAGTAATACTAAATTTGGTATTAGTTGAAGTTATAGATATAAATTCTAAACTAGATATTTAGACTACTGATAGTATCTGTGTTTGAGATTTGTCGGTGGTTTGAAAATGCGTTCTATATTTGTACGAAAAGTACTAAATGGTACAAAATTTGGTAGTGGGCGAAGGTACAGAGCTGGAATCCAGAAATTCGATATTTCTGTCTAAGTTGGTATCTTGAATTGAGATATGGAGGTGGTTTTGGCAATGTGTACCACAATTGTACGAAAAGTACTAAATTTGGTATTGAGTGAAGGGATAGGGCTGGAATCCTCAAATTTGATATTATGGTCACTATTTTTATTTGGAATTGAGATATAGAAGTAGTTTTGGCAATTTGTACCATAATACTACGAAAAGTACTAAATAGTACTATATTTGGTATTGGGTGAATGAATCGAGCTGAAATCCTCAAATGGTTATATAGATGTCACAATTGGTGGTTGTGGTTAAGATATGGAGGTGGTTTTGGAAATGTGTACTATAATCGTACGAAAAGTTCTAAGTAGTAAAATTTTTGGTATTGGATGAAGGGATAGATGTGGAATCTTGAAACTTGATATTGAGGTCTCTGTTGGTATCTGGTGTTCTCATTACTGGAATTGAGATATGGAGGTAGCTTTGGAAATGCGTACTATAATTGGACAGAAATTAATTAATTGGTATTGTTGAAGGAATAGAGTTGAAATCCTGAAATTTTTATATAGATGTCACTATTGGTGTCTATGATAAAGATGCGGAGGTGGTTTTGAAAATGTTTACTATAATTGTACCAAAAGTACAAAGTGGGAGTAAATTTGGTATTGGGTGAAGGGATAGATGTGGAATCCCGAAAATCGATATTAAGGTCACGGTTGGTATCTGATGATGGTTTTTCAAATGTGTACTAGTACCAAGTGGTGCTAATTGTGGATCACTGTTGGTGTCAAGGATGGAGAGATGTAGATTGTTTTACTTATGCGCCCTAAATGATATTACATGTGGTATTATAGATCTGGAAATGTTGAATTTTAGTATTCAGGTCAGTATTGGTTGCTGAGGCTTACATATCGAAATGTTAAAATAGTTTTGTATTGAAAAATGGGATGTGGGTGATTGTGCAATGGTTTTACCAATTAACCAATAATAATTGTGTGTATTATTCAAATACAGCTAATACGCATAGATGACACATA
Source organism: Musca domestica (assembly GCF_030504385.1). Taxonomy (NCBI): domain Eukaryota; kingdom Metazoa; phylum Arthropoda; class Insecta; order Diptera; family Muscidae; genus Musca; species Musca domestica. The sequence goes on along the minus strand of NW_026712249.1, from coordinate 48,728,172 downwards.
CACCTTCCGTATTAATCAATTTAGTTTCACAAAAATACCCCAAAAACCCATGATATCTCTTACCAATAACATGATTTTTGATGGTATATTTTTGTTGAAAAGATTAAATATATTCATAATTACCAACAAATCCTTTCAATATAAAATCAATTTTATTCGAATAATACAAAAACTTCAGAGCGGCCAGTTTTCTCTTTTTCTATCGGCCACACTTTTATTTTTCATTTATAATTTTAATCTAATTAAAGCTTAAGTGGCCTTAGCGCAACCAACAAATGTTAGCATAAAAGGAAACGGACAAAAAAAGGGGTGGAGGGCTACGGCCGGTAGCGAGATAGTTCGCTTGTGTACATTTTAATTAGTTGCTTGCCAAAGATAATTGATATTCCATGTAATCTGTGGTCTTAGTTATGGTAAACCTATTATCGTCGCTGAGCGCAACTATCGTGGCAAAGTCAATTTGATAAAGGGAAAAACCAAAGAACAAAAAAAAAAACGGCAATGAATTAATGCACAAATGATTAAGAAGCGTTGTTTTCGATGGCGAACATGAAAGAACGTTTAGTCTGGTACATGCAGTTAAGTGGTGTTTTTAGGCACGTAAACTGTAATCTAAAGGGACAAGTGGTACAATGTTATCCCAATTTGATATTATCCCAATTTGATAATAGAATTTAAAATTTGAAAATTGTTTGAAAAATTCAATTGTAATAATGAAATGTGAACGGTTAATGCATTAATTGATGTTATCCTGCTTTATAGACGGTTTTTGGTGTTGAGTACACTAAATATCCCAAATATCCATTGAATTGCATATACCCGAGGATTTTTTTATATTTCCAATGTTCCAGACTAATTTTTTTAATTCACATATATTAAAAAACATTTAAAGCCGTACCTTATGGAAGGTAATGTGAAATTCTTCTATAACGCATAAATTTAGAATGATGACATCAAAAACTATATTCTGGTTCAAATTCCAATATAAGTCAGAAAAAAAATCATTTATTTGAATTAGACATTAAGAAAATATTATCATCAATGTTGCCAAAAACGTTACCTATTTTTTATCAAAATTTTTCGGGCCTTAGCAAAAAAGGAAATATTTTGGCGTTTTTTGGCAGCATTGATGTAAATATTTTCTCAATGTATTATGAAAATAGAAATTTTTATAAAACAATCTGTAGTTAAAATTGTTAAGGTAGATTTCTGGCGTTTAGGTAAGATTTAGTCTGTTAATATATTCTGGGATATAGAGTAGATTTTTATGACAAAAAATTGTAGATTATTTTGACTTGCTAGATACCCATTTAAAGGGAGTCTTGGAACATATATCTAATGTGGAAAAGAGGGGAACTAACCTCATCTATTAATGTTAGTTTGCGATGTAATCGTTCAAAACGACGATACATGTGTTTTCTATTTTTAGCTCTACTTTCATAATCTGCTGGATTTTACCTGGGACTATTGGAATACTGAATTCAGTTGCACAGTGATATTGTCCCTGGCCTAATCGCTAAGAAGGTTGGCATATGATTGTGACTTGATAAGCGATTGTAAAATCAATCTCTTCTATTTTGAATCTAGCCCTGAGAGTGGCATGATGTATGCCGCATGGTTGTTCTATTACCAATATTTCTAAGAGTTGCAAACTTTGCGGGCAGGGCATTACACAACTTACATGATAAACCTTACTTGGAATGTAGTAATACTTATACTCGGATTACGTCAGGTACGAAAATTACAATATCAATCCAAATGAATTCCCGATTTATTTTTCACTTGAAATACTCTACAAGGAGTATAGGCGAAGAGTAACAATTTAAGGTGAAATATATAAAATATCCGAATGATTATACTGGTTAACAGACATTCAGGTTGGAAAATTCCAAGTAGAGGTGATAGTATTAGGTTAGTAGTTTAATAATCCGAAGGGTTTTCTAAGACCAAACATATTTATTTTAAACGTTGAACATAGGGTCTTCAAAATACCACAAAATACAAAAATTAGCCTGCGAATTCGAACTCCATTTGGAGTTTTGCTGTGATTATCTAATATCAACGCCTAAATCAGTAGATACTTTTATGTAAGGGCTTCTCTAGAACATTGACGGAAATTGAGAATATTTTGCGAGGAGGTTTTCTAATCCCCCAGAATTGAAAATACGAAAATAAAAACTAAACTAAAATCTCAAAATACGAAAATTTTTTTTGGAACCATGGCCAAATCGTACTGTCACACTAATTCGGAATATACCAAAAAGGCTATAAAAAAAGTGGGTAGATATGACCCATATTTAGCACCAAAGATCTGTATCAAATTTTAAAGCTCTGTCTTCAATTTTGCGAGGTGTGGGATATCATGTGGGAATATGGTTAAGACAATATATAAAGAGATGTAAAAAGTTATGAGAACCAAAAACCTCTGTGGAATTTTTGTTTACTAACCGAATGCTTTCAACTACACCCCAACCCGAAATTCAGATCATGATCCAAAAAATTGTTACACAGTGTCATTTACATATCTTTATACCCTGCACAATAGTATGGAATATTATGGTATATTAATATAATATTAATTTACCATAAAGTTTGTCATTTCGTTTGTAACACCTCAATGTATACACTTCAGACCCACAAAGTATATATGTACTTGATCATCATAGAATTTTATGTCTGTATGTCGGTCTGTGGAAATCACTCTGGCTTTCGAACGAAATGAAATAAAATTTTACTCTGATGTGTTTTAAGTCAGCAGGACTTTTGGTACTAAAAATGGGTAATGTAGGTACCCGTTGCAGATGACTGTACATATAGGGGAAAGTTTTGGTATAGCCCCCATAACCTTACTTCAAGGTATTCGGTATTTTAGGGATTTTTGTCACATTTTTTACCGAAATTGTTTAAAATTTTGTATTTAGAGTTCGTAATGGGCACTACCGCCTATGACAGAAAATTTCCTGTACAGATCCACACCTTCGTATGCCCCTATATAACGGTACCTCCCAATATACGGTATTTTGATGATATTAGCCAAAATTTTCGAGAGATTTTTGTCAAAGTAGGTTTGGCCTGATATAACTGTACTTCCGGATATCGTATTTCCTCTCACACTTTTCACTGAAACTGTTTCAAAGTTGTATTTGGAATTTGTAATAGGTACTACATTCTTTGATAAAAAAAATTGTCTATGCAGTTACACATTTTCGTATAGCTCACATATAACTATGCCCTATTCGATATTTTGACGATTTTGCCATACCTTTCTCCAGAATAATTTCAAATTCGGCAGAATTAGACAGAAAATTTCCCATAGAAATTCACGACTTCGTGCAGACCCCATATAATAGTACCCTTCCATTATTCGGTATATTTATGATTTTAGCTACATATTGCAATAGAATTATCATACAATTAGGGTTTGGAGTTCGTAATAGGCACTTCTTTCTCTGACAGATAATCGGTTGTAAAAGTCCATGTTTTTGTATAACCTCATTTAAAAATAACACTTGATTTTCTGAATTTTCAAAATACAGTACAACAGTATTTTTATATGTTGCAGGTTCTTACCAAATTGATGAGTTATTAAAAGCTCACCAAACGACCCCCCGAAATTAGGTACATTTTTACTTCTTTTAATCTGAAATGTTTTACTTCCTTAGTTTTCTCAATACGAGTAATTTTTTTTCGTCCCAAAAAGTTTATATTTATTTTAAATCCCTAACAATTTTTTCACACGGAATTTCAATCACAACCTACCTAACTTTATCATCACAAATAAACAGCAAAATTGTAGCTATAGTTGTCATTAGACATATACATATATTTACATGCCTCGTTTAATGAATTCAACACCTCCATACCATATGCTCTGTGCAGCAACTACATTAGAATAATTATAGTTTACTCTCCAAAGGACTTTTTTCGAAAAAAAACAAGGAAGCAAAACAAAAAGTTAAATTGAAAAACAAAATTCAATTCATGCGAGCACTCGCACACGAACACATGAACACATACACCCATTTGCTTGTTAATACAGCTGACAGGTTTTCAACAGTTAACAATTTTTTTATATACTTTTCTAACTACTTTCGTGGTGTCACCATTACCATATCTCTGCATATGTGTATGTATGTGTACCCTCTACATGGGGTAAATAATTGCAATTGTGTGTATTTCTAACATGTTCATATATCACCACCTGGCATAGAAAATGTCCATGTGTTTGTAATTCGTTTAGTTTTTTTCTTTTCAGTTTAGTTTTAATGAAAGCATTTGTTTTTTGCCTTCAACCAACTCCATGGGAAGCGGCAGTGTGAGAGAGAGAGAGAGAGTGAGTGAGTGTGTGTCTGTGTATGCCTACCTCTATGTTAAACATGTTAATATACATACAACAGGTTGTTTTCCCACGTTCTAGTAAAACAACAAAAAACACTTTGTTGTCATTACTCTTTCTTCTCTCCTTTTTTGTTTTTGTTGTTCTGTAAACAGCTGAATACATACATAATATGTCGGTATGTGTGTATGCCTGCATGTATGGATGGCTATGCCTTTGTTAGCTGTAGCATATGTTTATCCTGTTTCCTATGCGGTAGTAAAGGTAAACCGCACTCATATATGAATGAGTTCGAAAAAAATATATAGTTTGTTGTTCAGTTTTTTTTTTTTTTTTTTTTTTGCTGTTCCATACCTATCCTTTTTTGTTCGTCGTTTTTTTTTTCCTGTCGCTGCATACCAGCAGTACCAGTCTGTCGGGGTGTGTATGAAATGTACATAAAATATTCGTTAATACAACTCAGAACAACCACCAGCTGCATGCGGTTTGTTTACTAGTAGCTGTTGTTCCGGCTATATTCTTTCGCTAAATCATGCCAAAAGGATAATATGTGTGTGTATGTGCATATAAAACCATATGTAATAAATACAAATGTTGATATAAACGGTAGTGTGACAATTATTCATTCATAACAAGCCGCCATGCAGCAGGTAATGTCTTGTTGATGTTTTTAGGTGGGGGACAACAACGAATAATAATTAGAGATAGGGAAATGGGTGAGTTTGAATAGAAATTATCAGAGTTGGAGGAAAGGCGTGGATTTCATGCGAAATTTATAGAGATTGAAAAAATATAATTTTGAAAATGGTAAACAGGCAACAGATTGCAATGATTACGCTATCAAACTTTTAAACGCTTGTTGAATGAATAATCTCATGAAGTTTCAAATACCGATTATTTCCACGTTTGAGAGGACGGCTACAAAATAATTGTTTTAAAAATCCATATAAAAAATATATTTTTAAAAACATTTCAGAGGACGATAAAAAATATATTTAAAAAAAATCCACATTTCAAAGGACGACAAAAAATATATTTTTAAAAAAATCCACATTTCAGAGGACGATAAAAAATATATTTTTAAAAAATCCACGTTGCAGGGGACGACAAAAAATATATTTTTAAAAAATCCACGTTTCAGAGGACGATAAAAAATATATTTTTCAATAATCCACGTTTCAGAGGACGATAAAAAATATATTTTTAAAAAATCCACGTTTCAGAGGATGACTGAAAAAAATATATTTTTAAAAAATCCACGTTTGGAGGAATACTAAAAAATATTTTTTTTAAAAATCCACGTTTGAGAGGATGACTGAAAAAATATTTTTTTTTAAAAATCCCCGTTTGAGAGGATGATTGAAAAAATAGTTTTTTAAAAAGTCCATGTTTGGAGGAATACTAAAAAATATTTTTTAAAAAATCCACGCTTGAGAGGTCGATAAAAAATATATTTTTAAAAATCCACGTTTGAGAGGTCGATAAAAAAATATATTTTTAATAAAATCCACGTTTGAGAGGACGATAAAAAAATATATTTTTTAAAAAATTCAAATATATTTTTAAAAAAATCACGTTTGAGAGGTTGACTGAAAAAAATCCACCTTTGCGCTATAACGCGCAGCAGCCAGACAGACTGCCTTCGACTAAGCACGTTTTGACCTATCAAATGAATCCTCATCCATATAAAAAACATGCGCCCATATGCTAATGATTCTGGCCTCCATCTACACATAAAAAGCTAGTTTTCATCGCTGGTGAAATTAAAACCACGTCGCTTGCCTTTAAGGTTTGACAACATATAATTTGCATGTGCTTCGAATTGTTCCTTTCACCTCGTTTAAATCAAAATTACCTGTTTCCCTATATTTAATATTAGCCATCTTTGACATTTTCACCCCGCTTTAACAAATGACAGTGTAAATGAATCTCATAAAACGACTGTGACAGGTGTAACATGTCTAAGGTCGACCAACAATACATTTTTTTCTGCTCAAAAGTGTAGACTGTAAATATTTGCTACTTTGGTATTATGGGTCGGTGTCGCCAACAACAACAAGAAAGCAACATATAACATTTACAAAGAACAAATGAGCATGATTGTGTGTGTGTGTGTGTGAACACATCAGTGTGTGTGCGTCAATGAAAAATATCATTTTTCAAAAGGAGAATCACTTTCAAAGTGCACCAACACTCTTGCATGTGTAACGACAGCGTATGTGTAACATTAATTCATTGCTGCTGGAAATCACTCATACGCTCTGTGGCATCGACAAAAAGAATTCATATTTCATTCCCACACAAATGTCGTTTGTTTTGACTGCTATTCCAGTTTTACAACAATACACACCACACCACCGAAAGGTTCAAAGTGATAAATAGCGATCTGTGAAAGTGGTAAGAAGGTGTAGACAAGGGCACTTAAAAATCTTGATGCGAAATCATTAATTTCAAAATGCTCGACCTCGAACATTAGCAAATGCGAGTGTGTGTGTGTGTGTGTGAGAATGTTATCGCTGTTTTTATGTATGTGATGTGAAAGATTACGATTTTGTAGAATATAAATTTTTTAAAATGATTGTTGAGGGGAATTTTTGAAAATAAAATTTTAAAATAAATGATGACTTTTAATTTGCATTATTATATATAAGCTAATAAACAATTATTTTTTTATATTTTTAGGTAAGTGTACTCTATGATGAAATTATTTTTGGTAAAAGTATTAACGATTTCACGTAAGTTAAAAATCTGCACATTTTCTGTCTACAGCCAGTTCCTGCATATACCCATTGTTAAGATAAAAATCGTAGAGTGATAATTGCCGAATAAGTAAAATGCAATTAATTTGAAAATGCAATTATCTTGAAAAAATACTGATAAAAATGCTGATGATAGACTTTTTTATTTGGATATGGGTTTTGAAAGTGTACGAAAGAACTGTCAAAATCACTATAAGGAAAATTCTTATACTTCCTTCGTAAATAATTCTTTGTCAAATGTCTGGTTTTATTTGTACAGACTCTGACCCCGGAGTCAATCTTTTGCTCTACAATATTAAAAAAGTATCCAGTTTCGAGTATGTTATAAGTAGACATATTGTGTAAATATGGCTGCAATTTGCCAACCCTGTTCTTTAAAAATAAATAATTGGGGACTGTCACTAGTTGGTAATTCATCAACTGAGAACGGCTGGACCGATTTGGATAATTGTTTTGTTTATCTCAAATGTTCGTCATACTTTTATGGAAAGAGAAATTAACCAAATTTTTCGATTTAACTAAAATCCTTATATTTGCCATAATAATGAAAATTCAGTTTGGAACTATTTTTATTAAAAAAATTAATCGGGGTCGAAGGTCGCACTTTTGTAAATCTGTGTTTATAAAAACTGAGTAAAAAATGTATTGTAACTCATGTCTCAAAGTCTCACTCTCGGTAGTCTGATAATGCAGTGTAAAGATTTTAACAAAAGAAAATGTGAAGAAAACCATCGAAAAAAGTCGGAGACTTGGAAAAATCGATTGAATATTGAGCTACAGCCACTGCATTCATTTCGAAACATATAATTTAAAAATATTTCAGTGCGTGGAAAACGGTATGACTCATTCACTTCCAGAAGAAGATAAAATCTAGTGGGTCAGTGTTGCTGCGAAAGGCTAAAGTAACGCTATGTTTTTGAAATTAGTACTCTAAGTGTACTAAAAGGTACTTAAAACAATTTACAAAGTATCAGTCGGTTTTGCCGAAAGATGTATACCCTCAGCCAATGTTCGATTATTTAAATATAATTTGACTTCTGTTATGATTATTCATATTATTGTCCGAAGTTCCGAAGAAATGGGCCAATATTGTCCACTTCGTATCGGATTTAAATAAATATGATATAAATATTGCGACGAGCCACGTTGGACAATATCGACTACTTATATGTGACAATTTTTAGAAAATGTTAATATGTGCGAGAGATACCAGATATAGTCGACCAAAGTATTCTATTTTCTAATGCAGATAAAAATATTGCTATTGGCAAAATTACAGGAAAATCTAACATTTTTGCGAAATAAATTCCATGATTAACGCATGTCACTGATTGAGAGAATATTAAGTATAGCAAGTTGTAGAGAATCGCTGACTTGTTTCGAAAATTATGGCATATAAAGGTATTGAAAGTTGGGACCCTTTGTGGGTGAGGCACGAGAAGGGGTCCACAGATATATATCATCTTCAAAACAGATCTTGTCTTAGCAAAACTATTTGTATCTTAAAAATTTGAAAAGAGTTGGATGCTTATTTCGCGTTCTTTAAACGTTTTATTTTTTAAAATCTTGAATCCAGAAGAAGTGGTCCAATCTCTATCATCTTTATAACAGATCTTGTGTTGATGGCATTATTGAGATGTACCAAGTATGAATGAAATCGGTTTTTAATTTCGCGTTTTATAAGCGGATTTATGGATATTCGAAATATTGACCTTTTGTGAGGAAAGTACCAGAAGGAATGAGCCCATAGTTTCCATCTTCAAACCAGACCTTATTAAGAATATTGTGTTGTATGTAATTTGAACACAATCGGACACATTTTATAAGCGAGTATACACAGGATGAGATAAAAAAACAGCAACAAAGTCAAACGCCATAATTTTATTAAATGAAAGCAAAAAATGCCAGAAATAGCATCAAATTTTAGAATAAGTTTAGATTTGTTCGATTTGGTCACCTTTGGCACGAATTCAAACCGCCAATGAAACCGTCACACGCTGCCCGAATGTTGCTCTGCGGTATTTTGGTCCATTGCTTGAGGTGATCGACACTTTGGTATTGCCATGTTTTCCAAAATACTCCGGAGTATTGGTGACCATTGTGCGCTGAAAATGAAGCGAGGAACCTCATTCTGTAACCATTCTTGGGTGGCGCGTGCTGAGTGCATGGTGCTGAATGTCGAATGTCCAAGGTTTGCGGCCAAAATGTTTGCGTGCCTAAGGTTTTACACACTCCAGAATATTTTCGCGATAATATTCGGCTTTTATTCTGATCCCACGGTCGATTAATAAGAGCGGAAAGCGACAATCGGCTGTTATCGCGACGCACACTATCACCATGACCGGCTCTTGTGTTCTGGTGGCCAACCGAAGATGCACATTTTAGCTGACCTATTTGGCAAGTAAACACGATCATTTTGTTTTTTTTACAAACTGCTGGACAACGAATGTTTCCTCATCGGAGAAAAACTAAATTCGGCAGTTCACCACTTTCGACCAAGCGAAGCGACTCTTTAGCTCTTTTGAGTCTATTTTCTTGCACTTTTTCGAATTTCAATGGCTTTTCCCCGAGCTCATTTTTCAACATTTGCCGAATGGAATATTGAGATATGTTCAGCTCACGAGCCATTTTTCGGCCACTGCGACGCGGGTTTCGATCAAGTCGCTTCTTTACATTTCCAACCATTTCTGCTGATGTTGTTGGTTTCTTCCGTCCACTTCTCTGACGTCGGGCTACTCTTCCAGTATCACGGTAACGAGCGATGGAATGAGACACAAAACATTTATTTACATTTAAATGTTGGAGTGCTCTAACGATAGCCACTTGGGGTTTTCCAGCCAAATATAAAGAAATCACACTATCACGCTTGAATTACATCACGAATAACTTTTGTTTTTTCTGGAAAATTCTCACCAAAATGCTTTTGTAGGCTTGTAAACAATATAATGACCTGTCACTGGAATAATTTTAACAGCTTTCGGACGAGTGGCTTAGAAATGACAGCAGTCTGAAGTTGGTTGCCGTTTTTTCATCTCACCCTGTATGTATAAATTCTAAGAAAATCGCAAATAAAAAAGTGAATATTTCTTATTGAATTTTTTCAATTTCGCATGTGATTTTATCCATTTGACTTACAATTTTGAATTATACGTTTTCTAAAGTTGTTCTACACCACACAACACTATGTGTTTATGGTATATATACAGATCGAAATTATCGTCCGATCCTCACGAAATTTTGCATGGCGTAGGGTTAGGGTAAGAATTAAAGCCTATTGTTCTTAAGATCCACATTTAGAGGGGCCAATGGACTAAAAAAAATTAATTCTTTCTTATTTTGTTGTCGCTCTATAGGCTACAATTGAAAATTAATCGACACGGAATTTCACATCAGAAGAGAGTTAAGCACAAGGAAGAAGTCTAGCATTTTGGATGACCATTAGATTATATTTAGCTGTAAAATGGACCACAACTTTCGTGTGAAATTGTTTTAAATAATTAACAACACTACAAAGTCCGTAAATATTGGCCAATTCTCCAGGTCAAAAAACTAAGGGCAACCTCTGGGCGGGGCTATTTGACATTATTCCAAAAACGAAATCTTCCAAAATGGATTTCGATGTATGTGGACCTCGAACATATTGTAGTGTTGTAGGGTATCACATGGTCAGCCCCGCACGACTATAGCCTTTGCTTACTTGTTTTTTTTTTTTAAATATTTTAATATTTTTTTTTGTTATTTCATTGTACTTGTTTTGTGAAATTTAGTTTCTTTATAAATCTCCATATTGAATATAATACCTTTCTAGTCAATAATATCAACATTGATGTGTACCTTTCAACACTGATGTCTATGTGCGGTTTCACATAACACTTACGACAAATTACATTTGCGGGAAACTGAGCAATAGACGATAAGAAACCACAAAAGTTAATTGTGTCGAAAGAGAGTGTGGTTAAATTGGAATTGAAATGAGTTATTGATACGAATGGAATTTCCCTCGAAATATGATATTCGTAATGACTTTATGCGACTTGCTTATAATTAATAAAAAAAATATTAAATGATTAGAAATACACAAAAAAATACTAATCTATTTAAAAAAAGGTTATAATCCCATAATCCAGAGTATTAAATTTGAGCAACACAAAATACAAATACTTTTTTCGTTATTAGTTTCCATCTTAATTTTTTTTGGGTGGGAGGCAGGTGAGCATCTAAGAACGTGGCGTTTTAATTATTTAAGCATTACACTAAGTGTCGCTGCTGGGGAACGAAGAAACCCCAACAAGGATAAACTTTCATTAGCCATGATTATGAATTATTAAAGGCCGAACTAAAGTCCATTTGTCATTCTCCGTGGCAAAACTGAATGGCTAATGTAATAAAGTATTAGCGTTTAATCTCATTACTTCCAAAACAGCATTTGCAATATCATATTGTGTGACCCCGACCGACCTAACCAACCATCATCAATATCATGGCATAATAACATTTACAAAAAGGCATAGCTCTGTCTCTTTCTCTATCTTGCTCCCTTTCTCCTCTGGAGACCACAACATCATATTCAATAACATAATTATCCTTTTGAACCTCCACAATGCATATTCGTTATCATTTACAAATTGGGGTTGTGAGGGGGCGGATGTGCTGCGGATTGGTGCTGCAAAGTAAATTGTCAATGTCAAAGACTATTTGGCCAATGGCAATGTTAAAGTAATATTAATTTAATGCAGGCAGGCAAGCCAGTGAGCCAGCCTGGTAGCGTGGCTATGGAAAACCACAATTGCAGAAATCTACGACACAAATATGCCACCATTAGCCATGGCCGGAAAATAATAAGTAATAACAGATATTAAATTTTGCTACACAGCGAAATTAAGTTAAATAGAAGCAAATGGAATTGAATAATTCTGGCAGACATGAAATGAAAGAGCTCGGGAAAAGAGAAATCGGATTGCTAGTATTTCACTAACACACACATACACCCACACACAGCTAACACACAAACAAACTCAAGGACATTTCGAAATTCATTCAGTTATCCATTCGTGTTTTTTTTTTTTCTTCTGCCTTTAATTCACGAACAGCTAGGCTACTACTCGTTGTCGCAAACTAGAAGGACAAACATAAATTATAGGCAAAGCATCATAGACAGGCCGAGGAAAAAAAAAGGAAAACGAAAATGGTGAAAAAAGCTAGAAATTCTGGGAAAATGCAAACTACAAAAATGAGATTGCCGGAGGTTATAACGACAACCAACTAAACGAACAACAAGAAAAAACTAGAAACACGTTTCTGTTTGCAGGCGCACTTAACAAATTATCTTTATATGTTTTTTTTCTTCCTCTCCTCTTTGGAAAATTTTTTTGAATGGAAATATGAAATGCATCATCACCATTAAAAGAATAAACTAGTTGGAAGGTGGGCAACATCTGTTATTCCATGGTGGCCAACAATACTAATCTGTGTCAACGGAAATACTGTAACGGATTATTCACAGAACATTGCACTTTTGGTGAGATTTTATAAATGTACGCTTTAAAATAGAAACACGACATTTTTAATATTGGCCAGAAAGGTCAGAGAAAGGAAAGCTAGTAATTTCCCGATTTCCATCAGGGCTATAGCCGTAGATTTTTATTATAACAATTTTGTTTATAGTCCTCCATAATCATGAATTTTTTCAAGAGTAATAATCATGAATTTTATAATCGAGAGGAGGATGGACTTAGGGACTTTTTATGTATTAATGGGTGGGTTTTCGGGATTTTTTAAATAGGTTTCTTAGTGAGAACATTTTTTAAAAACATGCTTAAAGGACTTCTGAGGATTATTTTTGATACATTAAAGGACATTGGAGGCTATCATCTTATATTTTTTACATATTTTTGAGGGACTGTTTAAAGAAAATTTTCTCTCCGGGCAGGACTTTGAATGCACTCCACCATTTGGAACGAATTTAGATATTTTCAAAAAATAAAATCGGTTCAACATTTTGTTGACATCTTAAAAACAACGAGTGTAGGAAGTCGACGTTATATTGGGGTCTTTACGAAGACGTGAATCTTCATAAGCAACTTTTTTCATAGGCCATTGCAATATTCAAATATGAAACATATACAAATCCGATGAACAGTGTAGCTAAAATCATCAGAATACCGAATATAGGCAGGTACCGATATATGGGGCTAAGATCTAAACCTGCATATAGAATTTTTTGTCACAGGTCGTAGTAACCATTAGGAACTTCAAATATGAAATTTGAAACAATTCCTGTTAATAATGTCGCTAAATATCAAAATATCGAATACAGGGAGGTACCGGTATATGGGGCTATACGAAGACCTAAAGAATACAGAATTTTCTGTCACAGGTTGTAGTAACCATTACGAACTTTAAATACGAAATTTCAAATAATTCCAGATCGGGGGTACCGTAGAATCCATTTTATATATATATATATATATATATATATATATATATATATATATATATATATATATATATATATATATATATATATATATATATGTATATATATATATATATATATATATATATATATATATATATATATATATATATATATATATATATATGTATTATATATATATATATATATATATATATATAAATGGGCCACGTTTTCGCATAGCCCCCATATAACGGCACCCCCCATATTCGGTATTTTAATGATTTTAGCGACAGTATTTACCGGAATTATTTCAACTTTCATATTTGAAGTTCGTAATGGACACTACGGTACCCCCGATATATATATATATATATATATATATATATATATATATATGTATATATATATATATATATATATATATATATATATATATATATAGATATATATATTTTTTTTTTTTAGACACATATAGACCGGAATTGTTTTAAATTTCGTAATGAGTACCTCTGCCTATGACAAAAAATTCGTATGCGGGTCAACGTCTTCGCATAGTCACCACATAACGATACCTCCCTGTATTCGGTATTTTTATGATTTTAGCGATATGATTCAACGGAACCGTTTTTAATTTCGTATTTAAATAACCTAATGGGTACTGCAGCCAATGACGAAAAATTGCAGATGCAGATCCTCGTCTATACAAAGCACCATTATAACGGGTTTCATTCACCGCATTTTCCAACGAAAGTTCGTTTTTTTAAGTTTTTCAAGTTCCTTCCATTCAGCACATAAGTTCAGCACGGCCGAACTTAGATACTTGATGGAGCGCACCAAAGTGTTTTTAGAAATTAGAACGAAAAATTCTAAAATGGTACTAAACTTCTAATATTTGGTATGAGAATTAAGGTAGAGGGTAAGTTTGATATATGAAGGTGGTTTAGGATATTACACTTAGAAAAGTTTGTTTTAGGAAGAACGGGTGAAGCTGAAATTTTGTAATAGGGTCCCTGTTGGTGGTATGTTTGTGATAAAGAGGTGGTTTTGGAAATGTGTACTACAAATGCACGAAAAGTACTAAATATTACTATGCGGTATTGAAATCTGAAATTTGGTATTACAGAATTGGATATTGAGGCCTCTGCAGCTATCTGAAAATGAATTATGAACGTGGTTTTGAAAATGGGTACTAAGTATCACAACTGTTCTAATTGGTACTAAAGTTGTTTGGTTTGTGATAAATGGACGAAGCTGGAATTTTAAAATTTTGTATTGAGGCCCCTGTAGTTGGTAGATTTGTGATAAAGAGGTAGTTTTGGAAATGCTAACTGCAAGTGCACGAAAAGTACTAAATATTACTATTTTTGGTACAATTTGGTATTGGGTGAACAGACTGTAGGTGCAGTCTGAAATTTGACATTTGGGTCGCTGTTCCTGTGCTGTCTGGACATATGGAGAGGATTTCGGGAATGTGTTCTATAATTGTACAAAAAGTACTGAATGATACTATACTTCGTATTGGGCGTAGGGATAGAGATAAAACTCTGAAATTTGATATTTAGATTTCCGATTGTATCCATTTTGGAGATTTGGAGGTGGTTTAAAAATGGAAATAAATTAGATATAAAGGTCTTTACTGATGTCTGGAATTGAGATGTGGAGGTGGTTTTGTAAATGTGTTCTATAATTGTACAAAAATTACTATAAAAGTGGTCGAAATCTGAAATTTTATATTAGCCTTGTCATATGGAGGTAGTTTCGAAAATGTATACTATAATTGTACGAAACATACTAAATGGTACTATATTTGGTATTGGGTGAAGGGATAGCGATAAAATTCTGATATTTACATTGCTGATGATATCCACTGCCAAGTTTGCAAATGCGTCCTACATTTGTACGAAAAGTACTAAATGGTACTTAATTTGATATTGGGTGAAGGGATAGTGATAGAAACCTCAAATTCGATATTGAGTTTTTTTTTTTTTTGGAAATGTGTACTATAATTGAACAAAAGGTACAAATATAACTAAATCTAGTATATGGTAATCGAATAGAGGTGGAAATCTGAAATTCGATATAGATGTCAGTGCTTGTGGTTAAGATATGTAAGTGGTTTTGAATATATGTATTATAATTATTCGAAAAGTACTAAATGGTACTAAATTTACAATTTGGGGAAGTATGGTATTTGGTAAAATATGATATTGAGGTCTCTGTTGGTATCCAGAATTGGAATATGGAGGTGGTTTTCAAAAAGTTGTGTACGTAAAGTACTAATATGTACTAAATACGGTACCGGGCAGAGGAATAGGGTTAAAAATCTGAAATTTGATATAAAAGTTAGTGTTGGAGTTTGTGGTTAAGATATGTAGATGATTTGGGAAATGTGTACTATAATTCTTCAAAAAGGACTTAGTGGCACTAAATTGGGAATTGGGTGTAGGAATTGAAATTGGTATCTGGGATTAAGATATGGAGGAGGGTTTTTAAATTTGTACAATATATGTACAAAAAGTACTAAATGGTAGTAGTTTTGGATCACAGTTGGTGCCTATGATGGAGAGATGAAGATTGTTTGACTACTCAATTTTACTAAATTTAATATTGGGTGAACAAATTGAGCTGAAATTTGATATGGAAGTCACTGTTGATTTCCAGGGTTTGCATATGGAGACATTGAAATAGTGTTTGACATAGGTGGACTTTTCGCTGGCGAAGTAGCTGGACCTTGTTAATCTTTAATATTATAATAATGTCTTTTAAGTAAAATCCTAAGCTTAAATAGAGGACTTTTTATAAATATTTTCCTGCGTTGTTCGGGCCCACAATCACAACGTTTGGCCATTTGTCAATAGAATGCATAACATTGTTTTTCCATCAGAGCGACAATCAATTTGCCTTTTTGAAATAATTAAATTCCGCCTTCCCTATAATTTACCCAACCTACCTCACTTCTAGCTATGAAAAATAGACTAAAGTAAATATCAACACACTTCGGCGTACATATGTTTGAACGTTTGTACCACGATTGCCATTGACTATGGCCAAGGGCTAATGACATCATCATACTCGTCGTCATCAGAATGTTAGACATTGTTTTTGTCGTCATTGGCCACCTACAACTTTCATTACATTAGCAATATTTGTATCATGGCCAAAACATTTCGTTTTTGGCACAGAAATACATGGCTGAAGCAATGAATGGAAAAAGCAAAATTTTCAAAAATTATGGGGAAGAGGTTATTTTCGATAACTAAATGAAATAAGAATTGTAAAGTGTAGAACCGTAGAGTGGAGAATCGTACAATTAACCCATTAAGGGTTAATAGGTATTGTAATGAGCGACAGTCAGAAATCAAAATTTTATATTGACTGGAAAATCGGGGATTAAGATAGAAAAGAAAGGTTAAACAAAAAGACTGAGGTTATAATCCTGAATTAATTTGGAAAATTGTTGAAAGTGTTATAGAACTAAAGTAAATATTTTTGGGTTTCAAAGAAAAGCATTTATTTGAAGGTCAATGTGGACTGGAAAATGGTTTTATTAAAGAGTATTTTTCAAGGCAAATGTAGGCTTATGACGTGAATTAATTTTAGATTAATTTTTCAATGCCCTATAGGGTCCTTGAAGGTCCTATAAACATGAAGTTTAAAGTATTACTGGAAAGTTCCATGGACGTGAATTTTTAAGGATGATTTGAAAATTTTATTAATGATTATAGTTAACCTACAGATGTTAATTTTAAGGAATCACTTAGAGGCCATATGGGCGCCTATTTTTAAAAATAACTTAATTATCCTATAGACGGGGATTTTTAAAGATAACTTGAAAGTTTTATTGATTAGCGATTATAAGCGTAACTTGAAGGTCCTAAGGATGTGAATTTTAAAGAAATCCTGCAGGAATCTCTGCCGACATGGGATTTAATGAACAACTTAAAACTCATACAGGCTAAGCGTTTTAAGGATAAATCGAAGGTCTATATAAGAGGGCATTAAAAAATATAATAAATAAAAGTCCCACATACGTGGATTTTAAGGGATAACTTGAAAATCCCTTCAACGTGGATTTTCTTAAGGACTTATTAGAATTTTCAAGAAAAATAGACTTGGTCTAATAGACTTGGATTTTTTGGATTAATTTAGGGCCCTGAAGACGTGATTAAGGATAACTAGAAGGTTTTATTGCTTAGAGGTTTTAAGCGTAACTTGAAGTGCCTGTCGACATGGGTTTTAATGAATAACTTGAAAGTCCTACCGGCATAGCTTTTTAAAGATAAGTCGAAGGTCTATAGACATGGACTTTAAAGAATAACTCGAAGGTCCACATACGTGGACTTTTGAGGATAAATTGGAGGTCCAGCATACGTGGATTTCCAAGAACAACTTAAAGAACCTATTTGATAATTTAATACACTTAGATTTTTATACCTTCAGCCATACATAAATATACACTCTTATCATTTGAAGCGGCCAAAACGTGCTTGATCGAAAAAAAGGTTTTAGACCCTATGTCTCTATGGACCAAATCCGTTTCAGGACATTTGGAGCCGATCTAGCGCCGTCCGTCTGCTTGAATGATGCTGCTCTCGAAGGGAGTATCCAAACTTGGTACCTCGTAAAATTATTATCAAACTAAGATCGAGTTCGGAGATGGTTTATAACGGTCCACTCCTTCTGGTACATCCCTCACACAATGTCGAAACTTAAAAAAAATAGGTTGCTCCACAAAAATTAGAAAGGATAATGCGATTTTGCTCCAACTTTGCTAATCCTAATATTTGCATCAGTGTTGGGTCAGGTGCGAAAATTAACAATATCGGTGCGGTCCATCAAGAACCTCCCCCACAAATTTAAATTTAAAAATTTGAATAACTATAAAAATGTGACGTACGAGTCCGATTATCTTAAAATTACAAACATAACAATATTTTTATTAACACAAAGTTAACAAAAGATGGAATATATCCTTGTGGTACCTCCCCCACAAAGGGTCAACATTTTGAATAAGTAAGAAGCTCATAAAATGCGAAATAACATGCAATTCCATTCAAACTTGGTACATCTTAATATTTCTATCAACACAAGATCTGTTATAAAGAAAGTAGAGATCGGACCATTCTTTCTGGTAGCCCCCCACAAAAGATCAAAGTTTTGAATAACAAAAAAAAATGTTGATAAAATCCAAAATAAGCATCCGGTTCTCTTCAAATTACACACATAACAATATTTTTACTAACCCAAGATCTGTTGTGAAGATGGAGAATTTAGGTCCACTCCTTGTGGAACCTCCCCCACAGAGTGTCAAAATTTTGAATATAATTTTCGGCACGTCTCAATATTTTTATTAACACAAGATCTGTTATAAAGATGGTACAAATCGGACCATTTATTCTAGTGCCTCCCCCGCAAAGGGCCAAAGTTTTGAATAACCAAACTATTATAAAATTCGAAATAAGCATCCGGTTTCCTTCATTTTTTTAAACATCCTATTATTTTACTAACACAAAATCTGAATATCCATGGAGCGCATAGAAAGCGAAATAAACATCCGATTCCATTCCAGAATTGGTGCAGCTCTATATTTCCTTCAACACAAGATCTTTTATAATGATGGTAGAGATCGGACCATTCCTTCTGGTACATCCCACAAATAGGGTTTAAGGTTTTGAAAAACAAAACGCTGTAAGAAATCGAAATAAGCATCCAACTCTATTTAAATTTCACACGGACAACCTTTTTGGCTAACACAAGATCTGTTGGGAAGAACCACCAGAAGGGGTTCTTCTCACCCACAAAGGGTCACAATTTTCAATATTTTTTCTGTCATATATAGCGAAACAATTCAGCGATTCTATCCGTATAATTTTCTCAAGTAGGAACGTGATAGTTTTATAGAATTTAACGGAATTTATGATTTCGCAAAAAATTGTTCTATATGTTAGATTTTCTAATAATTTCCCATACCAATATTTTTATCTGACATGACATTTTGGTAGATCTGGTACGTCACGCACATTTTATCATAACCAATATAGTCCAAACCCGACACGTCGCAATATTTATATTATATTCTTTTACGTCCGATACAAAATGAACAGTATTGGTCCATTTCATCGAAACCTACTCCAAAGAGGGGGGTTAGTCATTTAAATAATCATAAGAGAAGTCAAAATATATTTAAATAATCGAAAATATTAAATAATCGGCTGAGGGTATATATCTGTCGGCAAAACAGACTGATACTATTTAACTTGTTATGGGTTAGTTAAGAGTCCCGAAGACGAGATTCTTCAAGGATAGCTACAAGGTAAGGAATACTAACCAGACGACATTTTTTAAGGATAACTCAAAGGACCTACAGACGAACACTTTTAAAGATAATCTAAAGGATCTAGAGACTATTATGAAGGATAACTTGGAGGACCGAAACACATTATTATTAAGCAGTAAAGAAAGTCCTAATGTCGGGCGGGCCGACTTTATGATACCCTACACCACTTTCTAATTTAGTAGAGCTCCATATAACAATTAAAAGTTTTTATGGGAGAATTCAATCATACACCCTATGATTATAATTATAATTTAAAATTCAAAGGACTAAATATGCCGTAGCATTGGAATATTTTAAATTCGGACTTGTATTGTCCATTTGGTGCACAATTAATTTGAAATCGGATAAAGATATATATAGGATTTATATCCAAATCTGAACCGATCTCGATAAAAGTTGGCAAAGATATTTCTGAGCTGTATTTTATATATTTACCTGAATATCGTTGTTACGGAGTGCATATTACGGCTGTGGGTAACAAATATAACAAATCGAATGAAAAGTATATATGGGAGATATAGCTATATCTGAATTTGATATACTAGCTTCTAGACTAAATTCGGTCGTAAGTGCCAAATTTCATCCAATTTGGGCAAATATTAGACGTTTGGTGCACAATAAAAGGTAAATCGGAATAAGTTATATATGGGAGTTATATCCAAATCTGAACCGATCTCGATAAAAGTTTGGAAAGGTATTTCTGAGCTGCATTTGATATATTTTCCCAAATATTGTTGTTGCAGAATCGGATGAACAACATATATATTGGAGCTATAGCTATATCTGAACCGATTTCGATCGAATTTGGCATACCAATTTTCTGGCCTAATTTGGTTGTATGTGCAAAATTCCATACTATTCGGGCTGATATTACAGGTTTGGTGCACAATAAAAGCCGAAAGACGAAGATATATATATGGGAACTATATCCAAATTTTGACCGATTATCTCATATTTCAAAAGGGTTCGTCCTTGGGCAAAACAAATGATTTGTGCAAAATTTCATCTGTATCGGGCAATAAATGCGAACTGTACTTTGTTTACAAAAATACATGGACAGACGGACAGACGGACAGACGGACGGACATGCATAAATCGACTCAAAATGTGATTCTATGCAGATCATCAAAAGGAACTATGGGTCTATCTCGTTTCCTTTTGCCTGTTACAAACAAATGCACAAAGACATAATACCCTGACCACCTTGTGGTGTAGGGTATACAAATAACTTAAATAGCCTATAGACGTGAATTTGTTATCGATAACTTGAAGTAGACAT
The DNA here is from genome assembly GCF_030504385.1 of Musca domestica. NCBI lineage: Eukaryota > Metazoa > Arthropoda > Insecta > Diptera > Muscidae > Musca > Musca domestica. The sequence continues at coordinate 48,707,043 of NW_026712249.1, read as the reverse complement.
GAATTGTGAAGGATATCCTTTTTTAAATTTGCCTCCAAATGTAGATTTTAAATAATAACTTGAGGAGATTAAACGAGGTTATTTAATGATTCTATTAAAGTAAATAGCTTGATGCGACAATTTCCGGGAATTATAGCTACAAACTTGTTGGGCACGCTTTTAAAATACTGCTTCGATTTCGGATAATTTTACTAATTAAATTCTCAATTGGAATTTATAAAGATTTCCATATCTTATCTTAACACATGATTTTTACTTTGCACTCCAGCCTCTGTGACTCCTAGCCACAGTACCACAATTTTCCACGACCACACATGCACTGCATTTGTTGCCTACTTTAATATCAAGTAATTTCCATAGGTGTTATATGGCTCATCAGCCATATTTTCTCTCAACCACTTGAACACTCATCACATGCACATTACACATGCATACATTCTCCGGAGCTGTTCATTAAATTTCTTTTAATTCTCTGTATATTCATTTCACTCTGATGTGCGTGTGTGCGTGCGTGTGGTTTTTGGTTCATTATACGTGCAGGCAGCTTAAATTTATCATGAATTTGCAATACTGAAAGATATGAAGAAGAAGAAACACATTACACACAACCTTACGTTTTTTTCCATATATAAGGATAATTGGTTAATGCTTTGCCCACAACTGTGGCCAATTCTTCTTCGTATAAGAGATTTGTAATAATTAACTTTTAACAAGCGTATAATACCTCCACAGGTTTGGAATTACAATTAGTTTTGCAAAAGAGGCCGTAGACTGATTTGGGAATATTATATGAGTGACCTCGTCCAGTTATACATGAACCCCTAATAAGCAGAAAACTGTCTGGGATTCTTGATTGGTCACCACATGAATGTGAGATTTCTCAAGAAGTCAGTTTTCGAAATTGAAAATGATTGCATGTTGGTACATAGACTTTAACAGAAACTAAGTAGAAATGAGTGCCAAATTAAATCCGAAAATTCATCACAGGGGATGATTACCATGAATCCTTACCATAAGGATAATTTTAATTAATTTAACGAAAATTTAAATAAGATTTCCAAACTAAGCCAATCCATTCAAAGCCTTTTTTAAAAAAAAACAAAAAAAAAATTATAAATAAATAAATAAAAATAAAAAAGAGTACGTTCGGCCGGGCCGAATTTTGAACGCCCTCCACCATTTGGAACGAATTTGGAAATTTTCAAAAAATAAAATCCTTACAAAATTCTGTTAAAATTTTAAAAATACAGAAAATAGCCCTTATATTGGGGTCTATACGACGTGGCCTTGTTTGTCATAAGCCTAAGCCATATTCAAATTCGAAAATTGAAATAAACGGTGAATAATGTAGCTAAAATCATCAAAATATCATATATAGGGAGGTACCGTTGTATCGGAGCTGTGCGAAGACCTGGACCAGCATAGACAAATTTTTGTCACAGGCTGTAGCATCAATTACGAACTCTAAATACGGCATCTCAAACAATTTCGGTGAATATTGTACCTAAACTCGTCAAAATACCGAATATAGGAAGGTACTGATATATGGGGCCTATTCGAAGACCTGGAGCTGCATAGTAAATTTTCTGTCACAGACTGTAGTACCCTACAGAACTCTAAATACGTAATTTGATACAATTCCGGTAAGTAATGACGCTAATATCATCAAAATACCGAATATTGGGAGGTACCGTTATATAGGGCTATACGAAGACATGGACCTGACCAGTAAATTTTCTGTCTTAGGCTGTAGTATCCCTTTCGAATTTCAAATACCAAATTTGAAACAATTCCGGTGAATAATGTCGCTTAAATCATCAAAATACAGAATATCGGGAGGTACCGTTATATGGGGGCTATATGAAAACGTGGACCTACATGGCCCATTTACGAACTTAACCTGCCTACTGGAAAAATAAACATATTTTCAAAATTTTAGCCTTCTATCTCAATTCGTTCGAAAGATAGCGTGATTACAATAGACCGACAGACAAACGGACATCGCTATATCGACTTATAATTTCACTCTGATCAAGAATATATATACTTTGTTGGGTCTAACGTGAGTATTTCGAGGAGTTACAAACGGAATGACAAAGTTAATATACCCTCCATGGTATGGTGGAGGGTATAAAAAATAAAAAAAACATCACCAATATCACTTAAAATTAGTTGCTGTAAACAACTAATCGGAAATTCAAATTAAAGCCAATTTAACCCAACCAGCATAGACTTTGAAATTAGAAAACAATATTTGTCTTACTTCGACCAATGTCAATTTCAGTCGTTTTTTCATCACAAAGAAAAAAACGAAAACGTACCGAAAATAAAGAAAACTTCTAGATCAAAACAGAAATTGGCAAAGCATACCGAGTTTGAAATGTCGTCTGCCTACATTTCACCGCAATCACAGTATATTGACGGAAAAAAAACACACAAACAAAAACAACTTCTACAAAAATCGCCCACATTCAATCAGAAGGACAATATCGACCAAGTCGAAAGAAAGACGAAAAAACAAGATGAAAGGCAAAACAACAAACCAAAATTAAAACCAAAGAACGGACGTGGTTGTTATATAGCTACCCACAAGATGTTGGCCAACAAAAATATATATATTTTTTTTTTGATGTGAAATGACAGAAACGAAATATCCTTTCAATATATATCAGTGCCAGTAATGGCTTTAAAATAATGTGGGTATTTCGATTTAAAGAAAATGGAAAGGATTTAAAATTGAATTAAAGAACTTCATTTGGTATTACATTCAATTTGGAAATCGTTGCTTAATTTCGATCATTAATTAATTATTTGTGAGGCCAGTAGAAATCTGTCGATTTTTCCGAAAGATAAAAGCCTATTCCACATAATAGTTGAGTGGAGCGAATCAGATTTCTCAATAACAAATCAGTCATGTGGTACTACTCCAGGTTCCAGCCCACAATAAAAAAGTATGTGAAGATTTCTTCAAAATCTATTTAGCAAAGACAAAACCAGGAGAAAGCTCAAATATAAGGATATTTATGGTGTTTTCCAGTTTGAAGCTTACCGAGGACGGTATTAGGACAATAGACCCACATCGATTTTTTCTAGCCACCACCATTCCAACGTCTCCATATGTAAATTAGAAACAAATCGAGATCTCAACAATTTCCGCCCTTTCTCTCCACCTAATACCAAATTTAATTACATTTAGTACACATATACGTCATTGGAGGATTCCAGCCCAATCCCTTCACCCAACACCAAATTTAGTACCATTTAGTACTTTTCGTAGAAATATAGAACGAATTTCTAAACCACAACCAAATCTCAAACACATATACCATCAGTAATCCATATATCAAACGCCAGAATTTTATCTCTATCCCTTTATCCAATACCAAATATAGTACAATTCTGTACTTTTCATACAAAAAAAAACCTTAAACACCAGCAGAGACCTCAATATCAAATTTCAGGTTTTCATCTATATTCCTTCACCCAATGCCAAATTTAGTTTTATTCAGTACTTTTCGTACAAATATAGGACGAATTTACAAACCACCAAATCTCGAACACAGATACCATCAGTAATCTATATAAAATTTCAGAATTTTATCTCTATCCTTTACCCAATACCAAATATACGATTTAAGCTATATTCTCTCACCCAAAACCAATTTCAGTACTATTTCTTTTCTTATAAATATAGGAGGTATTTCCAAACCACCGCCAAGTGTCAATTTCAGACACCAAATGAGAGGACTCCAGTCCGATCCCCTCACCCAAATACCAAGTTTTGTATCATTTAGTTCTTTTCGTACAGATAAGCAATGCATTTCCTAGCGACCGGCAATCACAGAGTCCATAAGTAATCGAAATATCATATTTCAGAATTTTGACTCTATCAGTACATTTCATACAATTATAGTACACATTAAGGAAACCACCTCCATAACATACATATAGACAGCGACCAAATTTCAGATTTCAAGCACAATCTCCCACCTAACACCAAATTGTACCACATATAATACTATTTAGTACTTTTCGTGCACTTGTAGTACACATTATCAAAACCACCTCTTTTCACAAACCTGTCACTTATAAGGACACAACAATACAAAATTTCAGCTTCATCCGTTCACCCTTAATCAAACTGTATCAAATTTAGTACAGTTTGCCCCCTTGGTACACATTCCACCCTTGGTCACAATCATTTATCAAACTTACTTTCGAACCTTGATTCCCCTACCAAATCTCAAGTTTTAAGCTCTATTCGTTCACATAATACCAAATGGTACCATTTTAGAAGTTTAGTACCATTTTAGAAATTTTCGTAATCTTAAAGTTCGAATTACCAAAAACCCTTTGGTAAATCTATCCAGCACTCTATCAGTGACTCATTCAAAATTATCCTTATTAGGGACAGTTCCAAAAAGTGGACCGATATGACCCATTTTCTGTGCTTGTGTTTCTGGATATAATCTCTATTAAATTTCAAAGCTCTATCCTAAATATTGGAAAAAATATCTTAAATTATAGAAGTCCCTTTGTACATGGTCAAAATAAGAGCCTTCACAACATTTCGCCTAAGAACCTAAAAACCCTTTTGTGTTTTGATATAAAAATGAGTCCACATGGCATTTGTACAGTGGGGTTTTTATTGACAAACCTGGGACAAACCTTTATAGGATTATTCTTCCTTTGATTTTTTTCCACAAAAAAATGAAATATAAATGGAGATTTTGACTCGGAGAATGTTCTTTTTGTGATAAACAGTGGAAGTAGAGACTTTTATCCTTTGTGACTTATATGAAGAAAATTTTAGTCTTCGACGTCATTCTTTTAAAACTATGCATTGTTGGAGATTTTTAAGGCAGGTTAAGTTCGTAAATGGGCCATGTAGGTCCACGTTTTCATATAGCCCCGATTAGTTTCAAACTACGTATTTAGAGTTCGTAATGTGAACTACAGTCTGTAACAGATAGTTGTCTATGCAGGTCCAGGTCTTCGTATAGGCCCCATATATCAGTACCTCCCTATATTCGCTATTTTGACGATTTTAGGTGTAATACTCACCGAAATAGTCCAGGTCTTCATATAGCTCCGATATAACAGTACCTCCTTATATACGGCATTTTGATGATTTTAGCTGCATTATTCACCGTTTATTTCACGTTTCGAATTTGAATATGGTAATGGCTTATGGCAAATAATACTTATGTAGGTCCACGTCGCATAGAACCAAATATAAGAGTTATATTCGGTATTTTTGAGATTTTAACAGAATTTTTAATGGATTTTATTTTTTGAAAATTTCCAAATTCGTTCCAAATGGGGAGGGTATTAAAAGTTCAGCCCGGCCGAACTTACAGCTTTTTTACTTGTTGTTAGTTCTACTTTCGTAATATGCTAGATTTTTCCCGTAATTATTTCTTGTGTCGCACATTGTTATCATATAGGGCAAATTGTTGAAGCTAGTGTACGCCGGCTCTCTGCATACAAGCCTGGTACCGAACGAAAGTATTTCTTCTTAACTTCACTGACATAAAATACCTAACTTCCGTTTGGCCTGGCTTTTTAATATGGTTTTCTTGTCATCTGGTATAAGCTCAGTCGCAGCCAGGGTCTCCATAAGGACCCACTAAAGCTTATGAAATGACTTAAATTCTCCCTTTCCTCTGGGTAAAAATTAGGCGTCTTTTGGATTATAATACTATATTACGACTATTCTGACTTCTACTTAAAAGTCAAAATATAAATTTCTGAAAAACTATAAAAATAATTAATTAAAAAATATTACAAATTTCTATTATGCTCCTTACATATAATGAGTTTAAATCAAGTTCCTCATTGTTGTTTTAGTTCTTACATATGCTCCCCCGCCCGTCGGTCTTTCTTTGTTTCATTGGCAGCACACAAAAATTACAATTTCTCTAACAGACGAGCGTAATTTTAAGCATATGAAATGAGTGAAAATTTTATTCCAACACAGCTTCTTGACAACCTTGAAGTGCGAACAACAATCATTCATTCCGAAACGGATAAACGTGCAGCTGACAGACGTAATAAACGTTAAGTAGCTACGTACCCCACTCTCATCACCTTCTCCCCCCATAAAAGGGTGGCATACGGAAAAAAATTGTGAGAAATCATATACAAATATCCATATTCCTTGGGCAACATACCTACATTCAAACAGAGATGTGTCTGAGAGTGTAAATATGTGTGTGTACATTGTGGGTATTAAACATACATTTAACACCCACTTAACATTTATGGTAGGTATGTTTGTATGTTTTGAACGACGTATGGAGATGCTGGTGGTACAGGTGCGAGGCATTTTAACCACGAACGTAAAACACAAACGAATAAAAATTAATGCAAATGCAGAGGAGAATCGCAAAAGAGCTGATCTGCTTTTATAGGATGTTTATGTTAAAAATGGCTATAAATTATGTGAAAATGTCAGTTTCTTCGCCTTGGCAAATAAATGTGAAAATTCCCTGATATTGGACAGTGGAAGGAAATGAATTTATTGCAACTAAAGCTATTTCAATTTTATTGAGGAGAACTGGACGCTAAAGGGTTTTTTAGAATCTTTTTGAAATTTGAAGAGTGTCTCAGATTCCTAAAATATACCTTTTCTGGGCTTGGGAAACCCAAAATGTAACCCCAACATATGGGTTGTATTGATTTTATTCTGTTTGAATAATGCATTGCTTAACATTGCTGCCATTTTTATACCCTCCACCATAGTATGGACGGTATACGCCACTATGTCCATTTAGCGATGTCAGTCTGTGGAAATCACTCTAGCTTCTAGACGAAATGAAAAAGTTTGATACTATTTTACTCAAATGTATCTACAGGACTTTTGGTATTGAAAATGGGCCATGTAAGTCCACGTTTTGGTATCTCACCCATATCGGTATTCGATATTTTGGTGATTTTAGCGACATTATTCACCGGAATTGTTTCAAATTAGGAATTTGAAGTTCGTAATTGATACTACAGCCTATGACAGAAAAGTGTCTGTGCAGGTTCAAGTCTTCGTATAGCCCTCATATATTGGTGCCTCCCGATATTCGGTATTTTGATGATTTATGCGACATTATTCACCGGAATTGTTCCAAATTTGGTATATGAAGTTCGTAAAAGATACTACAACCTATAACAGAAAATTATCTGTGCAGGTCCACGTTTTGGTATTGCCCCCTTATAATGGTACCTCCATATTTTGATGATTTTAGCTACACTATTCACCGATTGTTTTTCAACTTTCGTATTTGAATATTGTAATGGCTTATGACAAAAGTTGCCTATGCAGGTCCACGTCGTCGTATAGACCCTATAACGACTACATTCGGTATTTTTTAAGATTTTAACCGCATTTTTAACGGATTTTATTTTTTTGAAAATTCCTAAATTCGTTCCAAATGGTGGAGCGCATTCAATGTTCGCCCCTTCCGAACAAAAAGCTTTTTTTACTTGTTTTACTTAAGAACTAATGGAGCCTTAATGAGATATAAATGTCAATTGGAATATTACAAAAATGACCAGATTTTTCAGAAAAAGATGCCAAATTTAATTTCGATTTTTCTTTCACTTTTCTTCTCGGTTAAAATTATTTTTAAAATCTTGAACTAAATATCCTAATGATTGAAGTTTTGAAAACTCAAAAATAAAGTTCCGACATGCAAAAAAAAAATAGAAGGAAATCCAATTCATTGTTCACTGTCTGACAAATTAATACCAGACACGTGTTGCTTTATTAGCATTTATTTACACAAATGGTATTCAAGCATGACCGTTTGGAAGGTTTCTCCACAGTCGTTTTGTTCGACAGCCAATTAATTTCTTTGGCTAAATGTGCAGACATGTCAGAGGGATTATTGTCTTATCGTATTATCAGACGTTGGACTTATCCTGGTATTAATTCACAATAATGGTATCGTTTCGATCTGTTTTGCTTTGTTGTTAGTGCTAATGTTATTAAAAGCGGATGTCAGATAAAAAAGCACAAAGGAAAGAACAAACAAGTAAAATATCATCAGTCGGTTTTGCCGACAGATGTATACCCCCAGCCTTAAGTTATGACTATTGAAACTGTTGACCTTTTATGGGAGGGAGGTTCCGAAGCAGTTGGTCAATTTTGACCAATTCGTATCTCACCTAAGACTGATATAAATATTACAATGTGCCAGATTTCGACTATATCCTGTACTTTATATGAGATAGGTGCAAATTTTTGGAAAATGTGGAAATATGCGCAAGCTAACATCTAATGCAGATAAAAATATTGGTACGGACAAATTTAGAAGAAATCGGACAATTTTAAGCGAAATCATAAATTACATATTCATATCAGATAGCTTGTAAGAGAATATTAAGTTATAGCAAGTTATAAAGATTCCAGACTTTTTCGCAAGTTATGAGAGATATAAATATTGTGGCCCTTTGTGGGTGAGGATGATGATTAGCAGATATATATCACCTTCACAAAAGATCTTGTGTTAGAAAAAATATTTGGATGCGTGAAATTTGAAGAGAGTTGGATGCTTATTTCTCTTTCTTTGAACGTTTTGTTTCTCACAATCTTGAACCATGTGTGCGGGAGGTACCAAAATAAATGGTCCGATCTCTACCATCTTGTGTTGATGCAAATATTGAGATGTACCAGGTCTGAATAATATCGTATGTTAATTTCGCGTTTTATGAGCTTTAATGATAAAATTGACCTTTGTGGGGGAGGTACCAGAAAAAGTAGACCGATATATCTCAACTTCACAGAACATAAAATATATTGTGATGTGTGTCATTTGAAGAGAACCGGATGCTTATTTCCGATTTTATCATCGTTTTGGCTTTACCCTTTATGGGGGATGTCCCAGAAGGAATCGTCCGATCTCTTCCATCTTAATAACATATCCTGTGTTGATGGAAATATTTAGAGGTGCCAAGTCTGATGCTAATTTTGTGTTTTATGAGCTTCATGTATATTAAAAATGTTGACCCTTTGTGGGGTAGGTACCAGAAGGAGTGGACCGAAATACTCCATCTTCACACCAGACCTTAGAATAATAAAAATATTGTGATGTGCGTCCACGGGTGTTCGTGAATTATGATAATGATCTTCGAGTTATAAATGATACGAATATAATCGAAAATTGTGGTGAACGGTCGTCGGGGATCAAGATGTTTGGATTACAGATAATCCAAGAATAATGGGGAACCCTGGTGAACGGTTGTCGGGGACCACGGTGGCGATGCTCGGGTTGTAGATAATTTCGCTGTTCGGGATACAATCGGAAACTCTGGTGAATGGTATGGTCTCACAGGTCTTTTGGGTCGTTTACGTGGAGTTTATGATCGCAAGTTAGCTCTCGTATATTGTATGTATGTCTGACTATGCTACGGTCAACGGCTACCTCTTCACTACTACTCTAGATTTCGTTTGAAACAGTGAGCTCAAAGCTCCTGCGGGACAGCGAGCCCAACGCTCATATCTCAACGTATTACCACCCACTGAATCTTATGAGTAAATGAGGAGAGTCAATTATTTTAAAACTCAATAATTACTCTTTATGCAAGCCATTTACAGCACCGAGCCTGATCTGTCAACCGAAACGAAAACTCTGTGTGTCACACCGATAGCCAATTCTAATGTTATAATGATGATGGTAAATGTGTGGCTATTTCTCGATAAATGGAGTAAGCATTGATTATGGATTGCTTCTTGCAAACAGTTTGAACTGGCACACGACAAAATGAGGTTCCTCGCTTCATTTCCAGCGCACATTTCCAAAATCTCTGGATACCAATCCGTTGGTCTACTGTGTCTGGAGTATTTTGAAAAGCAAAGTTGGCACTAAAAAATACCAAAGTGTCGATCACCAAAATACAGCAGAGCAACATTCGGGCAGCGTGTGACGGTTTTATTGGCCGTTTGAAGGCCGTAATTCGTGCCAAAGGTGACCAATTCGAACAAATCTAAAATTATTCTAAAATTTGATGCTTTTTCAGACATTTTTGCATTCACTCAATAAAATTAAAAAAAAATATATATATCAAAAAATTATGGCGTTTGACTTTGTTGCAGTTGTTTTTATCTCATCTTGTACATCACACTTTTTATACCCTACAACACTTTGTGTTGAGGGTATTATAAGTTTGATTGGGCCGAAAATCTTGTAACACCTCGAAATATTGGTTTTCTATCTCGCCGAGATGAGTCGATCTAGCTATATATGTCCGTCCGTCTGTCCGTCTGTCCATGTTAATTTGTAATCAAGCTACAATTCGCAATTATGAACCGATCCTCACGAAATTGAAACTGGAGGTGGGGTTATGATCAGAATAGAACCCTATTGTTTTTGGAATTGATCGCACGATATTTGGGGTTGAAATGGACCAAAAAGAGAAAAATGTCCTTATTTTGAAGTTGCTCTATAGGCCACAAATATGAACCAATCGACTCGAACATTTACATAGAGTTAGAGCTTATGAGTGGTCAGAAACCTTCTAAGTTGGGCGACTATCGGACAATAATTAGCGGGTAAAATATACCCTAACTTTTATGTAAGAAAATAGGAAAATTTCCATTAAACCGCGAATATTTTCAGTCCCAGCCAAATCACAAATACATTAAAAGACCACTTCTGAATATTACAGTGATGCTAATAGCCAAGAAATCGGATGTATAGGAAAATAGGTACAATATATTTGAAAAAGAATTGATCTTATTTATTCTGCTTATAAGTGAAGAACCGCTGGGCCGATTTTCACAATTCCCATGAATTCGAAATGGTCTCTTGCCAGAAACGCATAAAATCTAGGAAATTCGCGGAAAATATAGCAATAAAAAAGTTAATATCTTTTGTTTCATTTTTTTCAATTTTTGTCATATTTTTTATTGCATGCGATTTTTTCAATTTGACTTCCAATTTTGAATTGTATTTATTTTTTTTTTTTTTAATTTTTACATGTCGCAATTATCGTCCGATCCTCACGAAATTTTGTATGGCGGTAGGGTTAGGGTCAAAATTAAAGCCTGTTGTTCTTAAAATGTACGTTTAGGGGTTCAAATGGACTAAAAAATAAAAAAAATCTAATTGTGTAGTCCTCTATAGACCACAATTGAAAACTAATCGACACGGAATTTCGCATCAGAAGAGAATTCAGGACAGGGACATTATTTTTGACATCATTATTTTAAAAACGAAATTTTCCAAAATGGATTTGGACATAAGGGTTCAGAATATTATTCTGAACCACAGATAAATGGTAATTTTACAATGATAGTAAAGTAAATTTTCAGAATGCGCCAGTGCACTTAATTTTGTTTTTCACACTCAAATTTATAACGCATTAAATACATATTCGATATTATATTAATATTTATTTTCCTTTTTTTAGGTAAGTAACGAAAAAAATTATATGCTACGTAAGTATAACAAAATATCACATAATATTCATTATTTGTTATTTTTAAATAAATTGCTACGATTCTCCATTGTGACTATTTGTGACATTTAGATTTACTCTTAAATACAAGCGATAACATTACAAAATCTGTGGAAGTTAAAAATTCACAATAAATTCTTCTTATATTTCTGTTGAAAGTATTTAATTACTACGATAACAAGAGATTAACTGCAAAACTACTAAGCACAAATAAACCTCCACAAGATACAACAAAAGTCATTTGTAATAACATTTGCAATAATGATCAACTTTCTGCGATTCCTTTCTTTGTATCGAATAAATAATTTATAAGATCATGTCTTACAAATAATACAATGCAATACCGCAAATACACCTCGAACACACACACATTTCAACATTTCACAATGTTTGCTGCCGCTTCATGGTGGCCAGGCCAACATTGAGAAAAATCCAATTTCCCGTTTACTTTGGCTTAAGGGAAGTTTGTGAAAATACGTTTATTGTTATCCAGATAACAAATATTTCGTCTTGACAATGCACACAAACATGCACATACACACACCCACACAACTGCAGTGGATACGAACTTGCACACCAACTCATTCTCCATTCAATATCTTGTAATCTCATTCTCACACTAGCCGTAGTTCAGTTGCCACCGGTACGTACCTTCATATCCGTTTCCGCTTTTTCTTTGGCAAAGACCTCTTGGTTAGAATCTCACCACAGTGCCAGGTTGTAGTAGCAGTTGCCACAGTCATGAACTTGTGGCACTCTCTGTTGGTGTGTTTTGTGACTTTTCATAAAGTCTCTTTATCATAAATATTGACGTTATTCCTTTCAGGATCCTTGTGTTTCTTGGCGGTAAACGGAAGCCATCAAAGGATATGGTGAATGGGGAATAGTGATATTTTGTGTATGTCTGTGTGTGACCATTGTGTGTGTTGCCTGTCCACTGCATACTCGTATTCCATGCAATGTCATTGTGTTTGAGTGTAGTCCATTGGATCATGAGACTACCTCCTGCAATTGTATTGACTTAAGAGTACGCGAATATTGAAACTTTGTTTTGTGTCAAAGAGTGGGGAGGTATTGACTTTCTCCGCTGTTTTTCTTTTGGATTTAAAATTTATTATTTTTTAAAAATGTCATTGGTTTGCTGAATTAAATTTCTACAATTTTATTTAAATGGAATTGAAAAATTTAATGAATTAAATGCAATTTGTACAATTTTTAGCGTTGGCAGTATTCTTTAACCCATTTCGCTCCTCTCTACGATGTTTCGAGCAAAAATAACCTTTTTCAAAATAAATATATGAAAAGTTTAAAATTTTAAACAAATTTTTATGTAACACCTCCACATTTTGGTTCATATCTAGTCGAGCTGAGTCGATCTAGGTATCTGTGTTCGGCCGTCCGTCTGTCCATGTCATCACGCTACAGATCCCCATATAACCACGCTATGTGTCCCAATTATGACGCAATCCTCACGAAATTTTTTCATGAATATTGGGTTCAGGTTAAAACAAAAAGCTATTACTAGGGAAGATAATAACTGCATATTTAGAGGTTAAAAAGGACCAAAAACAAAAAAAAATCTTGATTTTGTAGCTGCTCTAGAGATCACAATTATAGATCAATCGACTCGGAACTTTGCACGGGACTAAAATTTAGGGCTGAATAGAAGCCTATCAATATGGATGGACATAGAATAATACTTATCGGGTAAAAAAGAACAGCTGTTAAAATTATTCCAGTGACAGCTCATTATATTGTTTACAAGCGTACAAAAGCATATTAGTGATAATTTTCCTGAAAAAAAGTTATTCGTGAAGGAATTTAGGCGTGAAAGTGTGATTACTTTATATTTGGCTGGAAAACCACAAATGGCTATCGTTAGAGCACTCCATCATTTAAATGTGAATAAAAATGTGCACCTTCAGAAAATCTGCACCTTCAGTTGGCCACCAGAACTCAAACGCCGGCCATAGTGATGGTGTGAGCAGCCATAACAGCCGATGCTCGCTCTACGCTCGTATTAATTGACCGTGGCATCAGAATAAATGCCGAATATTATCGCCAAAATATTCTGGAGGGTGTATTAAAGCCTTGGGCACGCAAAAATTTTTGGCCGCAGACCTTGGGCATTCCAACAGGACTTAACACCATCGCACTCAGCAGGCGCCACCCAAGAATAGTTACAAAATGAGTTTCCTCGCTTCATTTCCAGTGCACAATTGCCACCAAGATCTCTAGCAAGCGCTTCGCCGGGAATGGTCCAAAATACCGCTGAGCAACATTGGGGCAGCGTGTGACGGTTTCACTGGCCGCTTGAAGACCATAATTTGTGCTAAAGGTTACCAATTCGAACAAATCTAAACTTATTCTAAAATTTGATGCTATTTCCGACATTTTTTGCTTTCATTCAATAAAATTAAAAAAAAAAAAACGTAAATATTATGTCGTTTGACTTTGTTGCAGTTTTTCTTATCTTACCCTGAATAAAGAAGATATATCTTAATCTAAATCTAAAGGGAGATTGGGAATATTTTTCGGAGGTATATCTTTGGTGTATATAATGTATTGTGCCTATTTGGGAAACCAACCATGTTAGTTAAAAGTCAAATCGGATAAAGTTGCATCTTAGCCATATTTTCCAAATTCAGGAAATATGCTTCCAGATTGAATTTGTATTTTTAGACATTTGAGACACACTAAAATTCTCATTAGGTATGGAAACTATGTCTAAATTTCGACAGATTTCTACCAATTGCACAAAATTTCATCACAATTAGGCAACAATTTTTATTTTATTTTATTTTCCATATTATGGCGTATGGTATAATGAAAACATACTTAAGGAGAACAAATATCAATACATGCACAATATCCACTTCAGACGGTCTTTTAATGCAATTCCATTTTTATGGACAATATAGAGAGTTCAAGGAAATATGAACATTGTATTTTCTTTTAAATATAAAAATATGAACATTTCTTCGATTTGCTTTTATGCAAGTTCTCTAGAGATCTCATCAGAGAAAGTGTTTGAAAGAAGAGAAAAAAATATTAAATGTTTTCATAGAATATAATGACGTTTTTTAAATAATAAAACATACCAATTTTCTAACGAACCATAAATTAGAAACTATATAGGGTTGATTTTTGAACCAATATAAGCCATACGGATACAGAGGGTATATACCATTTCATACGGTAAAACGAATATCATCGAAATAACAGTTTTAGACTTTAGGGGTCCGTTTTTTTTAGACCAAATCCGTTTTACGACATTTGGAGTCGGTCTAGGGTATCCGTACGTCCATCTGGCTGGCTGGTGTGCACAATAACTCTCTAGGGAGTATCCGATTTGGTCTAAACTTGGTAAACCATAATAATATTGTCAAACTTAGATCGAGTTCGGAGATTGGCAATATCGGTCCACTCTTTTGGTACCTACCCCACAAAAGATCAACATTTTTAATAAAAATTAAAGAGAAAAAATCATTCGATTTCGTGCAAACTTTACAAATCTCAAATTATTCGTCAGTGCTAAGTTTTGGGCGAAAATAAAAATGTCGAACCACTACATCAAGTACCTCCCACACAACGGGTCAAAAAGGGAAAAAATTGCAACTCTTATAAAATGAGAAATAACATTCCAATATTTTTATTAACTCAAAGTATGATGTGAGGAGCGAATATATCGGACCACCAATTCTAGTACCTCCCCCACAATGGTTCAAAATTTTGAAAAACCATTAAACTCGTAAAACGTAAAATGAGCATCCGTTTCCTTTTAAACTCAGGACATCACAATATTTCTATCAACACAAGACCCGCTATGAAGATCGAATATGTCGGACCGCTTCTCATCAAACCTACCCCACAACGGGATAAAATTTTGAATAATTATATCTCTCATAAAATGTGCAATTAGCATCCGAATCTCTTCAGTTTTTACATACCCCAATATTTTTACTAAGTCCTGTTGTGAAAATAATAGATATGGGCCTTTCCCTACCAGTACCTCTCTCTTACAAAGGTGCACACTTGGCAACACTTATATCGCTAATGACTCTTTTCAAGTTTGGTATATCCCATTTAAAGTTCTGATGTGAATATGGGTAATTCATAAATAAAAGGTTAAACTTTTTGTTAACATCTCTCCCAAATATTGGAAATAATTGTTCGATTTTCCTTAAATTTTTGCCAACACCAATAGCTCATATAAAGTGAAAGAAGTAGTCGATATAGTCCAAATCAGATGAGACGTGGATAACATTGGTCCACTTCTTCGGTATCTCCTCCAAAAAAAGGTCAAGATTTTTAATAACCATAATGTAAGTTAAAATATGTTTGAATAAACCGACATAGACAGAGGATATACAGGGTGAGATAAAAACCTTGCAAAAAATTTTTACATTTTTTTTTTTTTCATTTTATTGAATGAAAGCCAAAATGTCGGAAATAGCATCAAATTTTAGAATAAGTTTAGATTTGTTCGAATTGGTCACTTTTGACACGAATTATGGTCTTCAAACGGCCAATGAAACCGTCACATGCTACCCGAATATTACTTGCTTGAGATGATCGACACTTTGGTATTTTTTGGTACCAACATTGCTTTCAAAAATACTCCAGACACAATAGTCCAATGGATTGGTATCCAGAGATTTTGGTGGCCATTGTGAGCAGGAAATGAAGCGAGGAATCTCATTTTGTAAGCATTCTTGGTGGCGCGTGCTGAGTGCAATGGTGCTGCGTCCTGTTGGAATGTCCAAGGTCTGCGCCAAAATGTTTGCGTACACAAGGCTTTAATATACCCTCTAGAATATTTTCGCTTTAAATTCGGCATTTATTCTGATGCCACGGCCGATTAATACGAGCAGAGAGCGACCATCGGCTGTTATGGCGGCCCACACCATCACCATGGCCTGCGCTTGAATTCTGGTGGCCAACCGAAGGTGCACATTTTCAGCTGACCTCTTTGCCAAGTAAACACACAATGTTTTTTCATCGGAGAAAACCAAATTCGGCAGTTCACCACTTTCGGCCAAGCGAAGCAGCTCTTTTGAGTCTATTTTCTTTCTGTTGCTGTGTAAGTTCTTGCACTTTTTGGAATCTCAATGGCTTCACCCCGAGCTGATTTTTCAATATTTGCCGAATGGAAGATTTATTCACATTTAAATGCTGGAATGCTTTAACGATATTAAGAGGATACACAAAGCACGTATTTAACAAAAAAATATAACATAGTTCTGCAACCAATTCCGGGGTATATGGTCACTGTCAACAATTCTGATTTTTTAAATAAAAATTATAAAACAATTTTTTTAGATTATTACAATTATTGAAACAATACACTTTATAAAATGATATCATATTTTGAATTGTGGATGCTAATTTATTGAACTTAAGCGAACGAAATAAAAATGTTTTTTTTTTTTTCAAAAAAGGTGTTTTATCCGAATATTATCAAAATAATTTATTATCTATTTTATTTAAACTCCTTGTTCCCAATCCACAAATAGAATACAAAATTATAAATTCCCTAGAAATAGTTCGAAAGTGAACAACGTACTACTTTCACTTTAACATTTCTCTTAGGAATTCCTTTGACTTTGCAAGAAAATTTAATGCCTCACACACATTTTTCGAAATCCACCTCTCATCTACCCATCCCTCTGCGTTTTAAGAATTTTCTGAATACAAAGGCAACTAAATGCACCGATGCAAACGATAAGCAGAAAATCTTCGTTTAAGGATAAAAATGAAATGAAGTACGAAGCATAAGCGTTTTTAAGTAGAAGAAGACGATTGAGAAATCTTTGGAGAAACATGGATTTTACATTAAATGTGGTCTCCTATTGGTACATTACCCCAACTCCCCACCCATTCCGAGGAACGGTATTCAGGGAATTGAGAAATGCCAGCGATACATCAAAATATTACTATCCAAGTAAATTCCTTTAGAAATATGTTAATGCATTTTGCCAAAAAAAATCGGAGGGAGGGGAGATGGAGGGAAAATTTCATTTCATTCACTTCATCAATCATGTTAAAGTTGAAGGATATTTTGGATGACGAAGCAAAAATGCTATTAGATTAAACGAAAATGCATTACATAAAATTTAAAGGTTATGAGGAGTGCTAGTGAAGCGGAAAAGATTTTTTTTTTCCAAAATTGAAATCTCCTGTCACATAAAATGGGGATTGAGTGAAGAATGGCTAAATGTGGACAAAATACAAAAGTTTTCAAATATTTTCATACATTTATTTTTGTGAATATATGTATATATGCATGTACATACCGCATGCATGCATACTTTTCTTGTCCCTTTAAAATCAATATATCTCAATAATTTATTTATAAATTGCAAAATACCTATCTTGTTGCGTTCTATTTTCCAGGAACATATTTTTTTTTTTTTTTTTTTTTGGCATTTAAGTATTTCAATAATTTTGAAAATCACGTGTAGCAATCCAAAGATATCTATGATTAATTGCATGTGTAAGATTTTGCTGTGAAAGTTCACCTAAACACACGTTTGAACTCAGTTCAAGCTAAATGAATAAATAATAAAAACACCTTTGGACCACCTATGCGTATGACTTTGAATTGCAATTTTGGTACATCATTTATACGCCCCATTGCCCTGACTAAAGTGTAACTATCAATTGTAATAACTGTACAAAATATTGCACAGCTTGTCTCTTATGGACATTTCTGTAAAATGTATGCGATACTTCAAATATTAGGG
Source organism: Musca domestica (assembly GCF_030504385.1). Taxonomy (NCBI): domain Eukaryota; kingdom Metazoa; phylum Arthropoda; class Insecta; order Diptera; family Muscidae; genus Musca; species Musca domestica. The sequence continues at coordinate 48,688,846 of NW_026712249.1, read as the reverse complement.
CATGTTACTGACCCAACTATTTGATGTTTGCATTTTATTAAATATTTGATTTGAGATTGTATTATAGGGTTCGATACGGTCTTATAGGTCAAAACTTGAATCTATATATATAAGGAGAAGTAAAAAAAAGAGTAGCGAAATAACTGACTGACTGACTAAGAATCTACACCCAGACAAAGCGCCTAGAATCTCGAAAGTTTGTACTAGCGTTAGTCTTGGTGCGTAGGCTTGTAATAAGGCAGGTACAATTTGGTATTGAGTGAACAGATAATGCTTCAGATCTGAAATTTGGAATTTAGGTCGCAGTTCATGTGTACAGGGTTGCCTATATTCGAAGGACCTTTTGGGCCCTTTGGGCCCATTCCAATCGACGAGGCTTGCCCGCAGGCAACATTCTTTGCGTCAATTGAATTTTGTACGAGTACAAATGCAAATAATCCGTTGTAAAGTGGACCGAGCCATGCCCAACTGCTGAGAGCGGCGTTTTTGGTCGACTTTTATATGGCCTCTTCGGATTAGAAAGAGTCTTACCAGTCGAAAATTTTTCGTATAAACGCTTAATGGTGTTCTTAGAAGGCGCACTTCTCACATTTTTTTGCACAATTGACTTCTTCTGTTGAATGTAAATTTCAACTATTTCAGAGCGCTTGCGTGGCGTGTATTGGTTCATGGTAAAAATCTGCTTGGACTGACGCTTCAAACGCGGTATGTCATTAAGCAATGTGACATCTCTGTCAAAGTTATGGCGTTGCCAGATGGGTCCGTCGAATATGGGCAACCCTGTAGCTTAGACATATGGAGGTAGTTTCGGAAATCTGTACTATATTTGTACGGAAGGTGCTGTATGGTACTATATTTGGTATTGAGTGAAGGGATAGAGATACAATTCTAAAATTTAATATTTATATTATTTATGGTAACTGTATTTGAGATGTGACGGTGCTTTCGTTCAATATTTGTACGAAAAGTACTAAATGGTACTAAATTTGGTATTGGGTGAAGGGATAGGGCTGGAATCCTACTGTTTAATATAGGTGAGAGTGTTGGTGTCTGTGGAGGTAATTTTTTAAAAATTTAACTATAACTGTGCTAAACGGTGCTAAATTTAGTAATGGGAGAAATTACATGAAATGAAATCACCAAATGTGATATTGCAGGTAAGCTAAATTTAAAAATTTGTAGTATAATTGTTTGAAAAGTAGCATGTGGTACTAAATTGGGTATTTGGTGAGTATTGGGCTGTAATCCTGAAAGTTGATATTTAGGTTCCTTTTGGTACTGGAATTGAGATATGGAGAGGATTTTGGAAATGTGTATGAAAAGTGCTAAATAGTACTAAAATTGGTGTTGGTTGAGGAATATAAATAAAATCCTGAAATTTTGATATAAATATCACTGTTGCTATGTTGATAGAGGTAAAATTCTGAAATTTAATATTTAGGTTACTGATAGTATTTGTGTTGGACCTTTGGCCACGGTTCCAAATCCCACTCTGTTTTAAGTTTGAACCAAAAATACTAAAACTTTGTATTGGCTTAAGGGCTCTATCCCTTGAAATCCTGAAATTTGATATAGATGTCACTGTTGGGGTCTCGGGTTAAGGTACTAAATGTTTCTAAATATGGAATTGGATGAAAGGATAGAAATTTGTGTGTTGCGATAACTGTTGGTGCCTAGGATAAAGATATAATTCTGTTTTGGAAATTAATACTAAAATTATAGTAAAAGTACTAAATGTGGTATTGAATGAACGCAGAGAGCTGGAACCCTCCCTGTTTTGATATTAATTTGGTACTGGGTGAATAGATAAAATTTAAATTCTGAAATTTGATATTGAGGTCACTGTTGTTTTCATGGATTAACATATGGAGACGTTGAAATAATTTTTGAGAGAAAAATTGGATTAGGGTCCAACATCCTCCTCGGTAAAATTCAAAAGGAAATTTTTTGAAGACTTTCTGGAGTAAAAGTAGAAAAACTAAAATAACCCATAAAACTTTTAAAGTTTGAACATATAGTAAGACACATGACAATTTGATTTAAAAAATGGTGTCAAACTGAACAAATCGAATACTTTAAAGGACTGACACCAACTGTTAAAATGAATCTAAAATTTTAAGAATAACTTTTCTCTGACGAAGTAGGGGACATTTGCTAATAAACATGTAAAAGTGTTACCCAGAAAAAAGTATGGTGGCTGTAGTGAAATTTCTCTAAACTAATACGAAACTGATATCCAAAGGAACTGCCTATCATAGAGAAATTAGAAATGATGAAGTACAGTAATTTCGGCTGTATAATAAAGTTATACCAACGAATGGACCTTTTTACACAATTTTCTTCAATATACCTTGATATTTTTTGGGAAATTAATATACCAAACTGCAAACAATTCCATTAAGAAACGCTGAAGAAATAATCAAATATAAGCAAGTTATGGTAGATGGAGGCTATACAATAACACTGAACCATATTGACAAATTTAATACCCTTAGCCATATGGCTGCAGAGGGTATATCATTTGATATGGGCAAAACGAGTCTCATCAAAATTACGGGGTTAGACCCTAGGTCTCATTGGACCAAATCCGTTTCAGGACATTTGCAGCCGATCTAAGGGTGTCCGTCCGTCCGTGGTCTATCTGGCTGGATGATGCGCACGATAACTCTCGAAGGAAGTATATTATTATCAAACTTAAAACGAGTTCGGAGATGAGCAATATCGGTCCACTCTTTTTGGTATCTCCCCCATAAAAGATCGACAGTTTGCACAGAAACTAATTCACTGCGTAAACCAAGAAGGGTTCATCTGATTTTATTCAAACTTTGAAAATCCTAATATTTATATCAGTGCTGGGTGGGGAGGCAAAATGAACAATATCAGTCCACTCCATTAAGTACCTCCCCCACTAAAGTCAAAATATTGAGCAATCATTACTCTTATAAAATGTGGAATAAGAGTACAGTTGTTTACAATTTTCAGACATTCCAATATTTTTATTAACACAGGATCAGATGTAGAGATGGGATATGTTGGTCTACTCCTTCTGGTACCTCTCCCACAGGTCAACATTTAGCCATGAAGCTCATAATACGCGAAATGAGCAAATTTTCAAACTCGGCACATCCCAATATTTCTATTAACACATGATTAATACTTGGAATAATTATTTCTCTCATCTCCAGCAGAAAAAAGTCAGCAATTCTATTTAAAATTGATTTAAATATTTTTCTAAGCTAGAGATCTGACGTGACTATGAAATTTATTAAAATGTAGCACGAATGTTGAATGTTCGTAAAATCGGGGGCTATACAAAAACATGGACCGAAATGTCCCATTTACGAGCATAATCCTTAAAACCTTCTAATCAACCTACCTACTCACTGTTTTAGCCGCCAAACTTATTCTATTTGAAAAATTATTATAACAGATTATTATAACTGACGGATGGGCGGACGGACAATGAACATGGACTTAGAATTTTATGCTGATCAATAATGTATATACTTCTAGGGTCTGACGATGTCGACGACTTAAAAACGGAATGCCAAAGTTAATATGCTCTTCATAGTATGCTGGAGGGAATACAAATATTACATCCAAATAGGTCACCCATAGGCTCTCATGTAAAATTTCATCCCCAACACTCTCATAGTATTTATGAAGATTCCGAATATTGTTTGAAAGTTCATAAACATGAACTCAAGAAAGAGTTTTTAATTTTATTAAATAGGTCATACAATTTTTTTGTAACAAGAAGAAAAGTTAACCTCCCACAAACTGTTTAAAATTATTTGAACATGGAATTTTATATATACATACTATATTTTTTAAATAACAATTTTAATACTTGTTTCTTACTTTGTCATAAGTATTTATGTATGTGTATGTATATATAGAATATGTACACTTTTCTCGTAATACCCATATGCACCACTACAATAGACATTTTCAAGTAGCTTGTTTTTATTGTTGTGGTAATGGCTGGCATTGTTTTAGTATTTTACTATTTTGTATTTTTTTTGTTGCTTTCTTTTCCGTTTTTAAACTTTAGACAGTGAACACGTTTTCTAGAGCACAAGTACTATGAATAACACTCTCAGAAAAAAAGAAATAATAACAACAACAAAAACAAATACGAAAAAAGAAACTACTGCTGGCATACATAATCTGTTTTTTTTTTCTTTTTCACGAGCCAAACAAAAGAAAACAATACACTATTCATATCAAAAAGAGAGGATATATGTTTAGATGAGTATACTGGTGTGTACGCATGTATGTTTGTATGTATGAATATGTGAGAATAACTGTTTCCTTCTCGTTAACAAAAAAAAATATGGTAACAAGAAATAAAACAATTATCAGTATGGATCCTTGTAGAGAGGATAAAAATGTGAAACATTTTCTTTTTAAAGTACTTAACATTGTCATGGGTTGTTGTATCCTACAACTACTCGGTTTTCAGGGTCAAAAGGGATTTTCGATAGGATTTCGAACAGTTTCATGTTATTTTTTTTATAATTTATTGAATTCAAATTCCAAGAAAACTTAGGTTAAAAAGAATATAGAATGATTTTTTTTTTGTTTAATGAACTATTTTGTAAAGAAAACAGTATTAACCCCTTAGGACATAAAAATGTATAAAAACATGTAAAATAGTATCAGTCGGTTTTGCCGGCAGATGTATACCCCCAGCCTTACATATGATTATTCAAGCTGTTGACCCTTCCGAAGCATTTGGCCAATGTTGACTATTTGGTATCTGACCTAGACTGATATAAATATTACAACGTGAAAGATTTGGACTATATCGACTACTTCATATTCTGCTTCTCATATGCCTATATGAGATATCTGCAAATTTTTGAAAAATGTGGAAATATGCGTGAGGTAACATATATAGCGGACCGAAGTATACTATTCTTTATCTAATACGGGAAAAAATATTGATATGTGCAAAATTTTAAATAAATCGAAAATTTATATCCAATTTAATGCGAAATCATAAATTGCAATAAATTACATATTCATATCAGATTTATGGTTAAGATAAATATTTAGATAAAGCAGGTTGCAAAGACAGATAAAAGTATTTTTTTTTTTTAATATTTTTTCGAGAGGAACCAGAAGTGTTTGGCAGATATGTATCATCTTCACAACAGATCCTGTGAAATGGCGACAGAAATATTGAGATGTGCCAAGTCTGAATGAAATCGAATGTTAATTTCGGGTTTTATCAGCTTCATGCATACTCAAAAATTTTAGCGCTTTGTGGGGGAGGTACCAGAAGGTACCCATCTTCACACCAGACCTTGAGTTAGTGTAAACAATGGGACGTGTGATATATGAAGAAAACCGGTTGCTTATCTTGGACTTTATGATCGTTGGCTATTTAAGACTTTGATCCTTTGTGGCGGAGGTACCAGAAGCAATCGTCCGATCTTTACAATCTTTTTAACAGACCTCGTGTGGATGGAAATTTTGAGATGTACCGGATGTTAATTTGGCGTTTTATGAGCCTCATAGACACAGAATAATTTTTGTTAACAGAAATAATGACATTTGTGAAATTTGAAGACATCCGCAAGATTATTTGGGATTTTATGCTCGTTTTGGTTATTCAAAATTTTGACCCTTTGTGGGGGCGGTACCAGAGGAATGGTCCGATCTCTACCATCTATACAACATATCTTTTGTTGATAGAAATATTGAGATTTGCCAAGTCAGAATGAAACCGGATGTTAATTTCGCGTTTTAATAGCTTCATGCATGCTCAAAATTTTGACCCTTTGTGGGGGAGATATCAGAAGGAGTGGATCGATATATACTATCTTCACACCAGACCTCGAGTTAGTGGTAATAAAATGTAATATAAAGAGAAACATCCGGTTATTTTGGACTTTATGATCGTTTTGGTTATTTAAAACTTTGATCTTTTGTGGGAGAGGTACCAGAAGGAATCGTCCGATCACTACCATCTTTTTAACAGATCTTGTGTTGACAGAAATATTGGGATGTACCAAGTCTGAATGGAATCGGATGTTAAGTTCGTGTTTTATAAGCTTCATGGATTTTCAAAATTTTGATCTCTTTGTGGGATTTAAGAAGGATTGGACAGATATATTCTAACTTCACAAAAGACCTTGGGTTAATAAAAATATTATAATGTGTGTAATTTAAAGACAATCGGACTATTACATCACATATTATAAACGTCATAATTATTAAAAATTTCGACTCTTTGTAGGGAGGTACTTGATGGACGGGCATTGATGCAAATATTAGGATTTGCAAATTTGGAGCAAAATCGGATTTTCTTTTCTATGTCTGTGCAATAAAATATTTTTTTGAAAATTTCGACATCTTTTGGGGGAGGTACTAGAAGGAGGTGGTCTATATTGCCCATCTCCGAACTCGTTCAAAGTTTGATAATAATATTACGATGTCGAAAGTTATCGTACGCACCAGCCAGACAGATGGACGTTCATCGCTAGATCAACTCCAAATGTCCTGAAACAGATTTGGTCTAAAGAGACTAGGGTCTAAAACCGTTATTTCGATGAAGTACGTTTTGGCCGTATCAAATGATATATACCCTCTTTAGCCATAAGGGTGAGGGTATAAAAAGGCCAAAAGAACCCTTAGTGACTTCCTCGTATTGCTGTCTGTAATATCGCCGATGGCACTAGAAAACTAAAATGCAATGATCCTTAAAAAAATTATTTGACCCCCACACTGGAGTTTTCCTATTATAACAGGGCGACCTATTGTCTATTATATTTTTTCCCCTGTACCCATATTGTATTATTGTATCGTACACAACGAAGAACTCATCATATATAGACAGATAATGGTGGCCCATGCTGGCCCAATGCAGTCAACTACACTTGCCAGTAAATGGAATATTTTCAATAGTTTCTTATGCTTTGCTTCCTTTCACTGCGCAGGCGATAGTGTGCAACTGTTGCAACGGTTTTTGCCTCTCTCTACCCCACCCTTTTCCCATGCCTTCTTCATTTCTGTGTTTACGGTGTAAAAGAAATGGTTAATAGCAGCTTGTGTGTGTGTGTGTGGTAATGACTAAAGGCTACGAATGACATGCCGTTCAACAGCTGTGCTCGTGTTGCAAGGAAAGTACTTCTGTGGCTAGTGGCTGTTCTCTAGCAATTGTCACACTCTATAAAACACAAATGATTGCAATGTGGTGGAGCAACGGATTTATAGCAACAGCAACAATACTAATACCAACACCGACAATCACACACACACACACAAATTCTCATATTGGCAGCTGCTGTTGTGTGTAACCTTTTTTTCTATTTTCTTCTATTGTTTCTTTCTTTTTTTGTCATTGTTCCTGGTCAATTTAAACATGCATTTTATTACAAAAAGGTAACATATGACATATGACTAGAATTCACAATGAGGAGAGATCCTGCAAACCAAAGCAGGATACCGTATTCCTTATTGTGGTTGGATTTCTCCCTTTATCCACCCCCTGCTTTCTTTGGTTTTATGTTTCTGTATTTTCCTTTAACTGGAAAACAAAAAAATACCACAAATGGAATTATTAAAGATTGTAGCATAAAGTGCTTGTGGTTTTGCTGGTTATATGGCCATGAGATAAAAAGAATTGCAAATATATAGTTTTCCTTCTACTTTGCTACGCAAAAACAAAAATGAAAAAAAAATAAAATTGCATTTCCCTGGCCCAGACTTTAAATGCAATTCACAGAAATTGTTAATTTAACGCCATTGCCGGGAGGCACTTTGTTGCAAACGAAATGACCGACCAGGCCAATTTTGTGCAGTGCAGAGGTAGGAACAACAGCAGCAGACCTACAAACAAATTGCCCGCTTACTACAAATAGGATGAATAATATGGTGTCGCAGCCAGCCGCATGGCTGTTCGATATGCAGTTTTGCAGCCACGCAATTGACTTTAGGTACGCAATTTTTCTTCTCAGCTCGGCTGATGAACAGTTTGAGGGGACAAGATAAAAAAACGCTTTCACTTTCGAACAGCGAAGAGAAAATGAGTCTCTCTGTGTGTGTGTCACGGACCATTTAAATTTACAGCCAGACAAATTAAAAAATTCAACTGAGGCCACACCGAAGATGGATTTTTAAATGAATAAAATTGTGGTTATATTTTGTAGATAGGAAATGTATCAAAAAATATTTGCAAGTGAAATAATAATTTTTGTCATAATTTTGAGTCATTAAATTTAAAAAAGTGTTTTTCGTCTCGTTCGCATAAAAAATATTTACCTGAATGAGCAGGTGTACCCAATTGTACATTTTAGCTGTGTAGATTACAGTCAGGCGTTTAGACGCAACATGTGGAACCTGCTGTCCAAAGTAAATATTAAATGCCACTAATTTTGTGAATAGTGAGAACGAACTTTCGGGGTCCAAATATACGAATAAATCATAATAATTTACCAGAAAAACCAGTAAAATAGTATCAGTCGATTTTGCCGACAGATGTGTACCCCCAGCCTTGAGTTATGATTATTCAAACTGTTAACCCTTTTCTTGGAGGTGGGGGAGGTGGTTGTTCCGAAGAAGTTGGCCAATATTGACCAATTCCTATCTGACCTTAGACTGATATAAATATTAAAACATGCCAAATTTGGACAATATCCATAACTTCCTAAACTTTTCATGAAATTTGGGTGAAGTAAAAAAATATTTAGATATTGCAAGTTGTAAGGAATCGACGACTTGTTTCGCAAGTTGTAACAGATATAAGGTGTATATCATCTTCACAACAGATCTTGTTTTAGCAAAAATGTTTGTACATGGGAAATTTGACAAGATGGATGGATTATAATAATAATTTATAACAGAACTTGTGTTGATGGAAATATTGAGATGTGCCGAGTTTGAATGGAATCAAATGTTAATTTCGTGTTTTATGCGCTTCATGAATATTTAAACTCTTTGTGGGAGAGGTACCAGAAGGAGTGGACTGATATATTCCATCTTCATACCAGACCTTGGGTTAATACAAATAGTGTGATGTGTGTAAATTGAAGAAAACCGGATGCTTATTTTGGATTTTATGACTGTTTTTGTTATTCAAAACTTTGACCCTTTGTGGAGGAGGTACCAGAAGGAATGATCCGATATTTACCATCTTTATAACAGATCTTGTGTTGATAGAAATATTGAGGTGTACAATGTCTGGAATGTAATCGGATGTTGATTTCCCTTTTTATGAACTTCATGGATATTCAAAAGTTTGGGCGTTTGTGGGGGAGGTACCAGAAGGAATGAAGCGATATATTCCGTCTTACTACCATATCTTGGGTTCATGAAAATAATAGGATGTGTGAAATTTGAAGACAATCGGACTCTTACATCACATTTTATGAGAGTTGTAATTCTTTAAAATTTTGACCCTTTGTGGGGGAGGTACCAGAAGGAGTGGACCGATATTGTCCATTTTCGCACCAGACCTAGCACGGACGCAAATATTAGGATTTTCAAAGTTGGGGCAAAATCGGATTAACCTTTCTCTTTCTGTGCAAAAAATTTTTTTTTTTTTTTGAAAGGAGGATTCGACTGGTATTGACCATCTCTGAACTCGGTCTAAGTTTGAGAACAATATTACGATGTACGAAGTTTGGATCAAATCGGATACTCCCTTCGATGGTTATCGTGCGCACCAGCCAGACAGACGGACAGAGAGAGGGAGACGGTCGGACGGACATCGCTAGATCTATTCCAAATGTTTTGATTTTCGATTCCCAAAGAGACCTATGGTCTTAAACCGGTATTTCGATGAGGCACGTTTTAGCCGTATCAAATTATATATACCATCTGTAGGCATGTGGCTGAGGGTTTAATAATTTGTTATAAAACGCGAAATGAGCATCCGATTCCATTCAAATTCGGCACATACTAATATTACTATCAACGTAAGATCCGGAATCTGGTATCGATATATTCCATATCGGCCCACTCTTATCTGTACCTGATACAACAGGTCAAAATTTTGATTATTTAGTTACAAGAAATATAATTATTCAAAATTTTAACCCGAAATATGCGCCGATTCTCACACATCTCAATACTTTTTTTAACACAATATCTATTTGAAGATGGTATATATCGATATACTCCTTAGTACCTCGCCCACAAAAGGATTAAAATTATGAAAAACCAAAACGATTATAAAATACGAAATAAGCATTCGATTCTCTTCATAATTTTCACATCTAAACATTTTAACTGACGCAAGATCTGGTTGGGAGATGATAGATATCGGCGCACCTTCTGGTAGCTCCCCTACAAAGTTCTAATGCGAATAACCAGAGTTCTAATGCGAATATGGAATAGACCTTCCAACTACTTCTGACATCTTCCACCATAAAAGTTCTGTAAAATTTGCACATATAAATATTTTTATCAGTATAAGATGAAGTGGAAAAGTTCGGTATTCTATATAGAGTACCGCCTGTATATTTCAACATTTTTCAAAAATTCTCACATAATTTATAAAATCGAAGGGAAGTAGTCAGTAGTAGTAACATCAGACTTATAGGAGATATGAAATGGTCCGTATTGACTCACTTCTTCGGAACCTCCCCCATTAAGCTTCAACAGTTTGTATAATCATAACGCAAAGGTGAGGGCATACATCTGTCGTGAAAACTGACTTAATTTCTGAAAAAGAATTTTGTATATCTAATACCATGAAAAATATCATCAACTTTTGTTTAAGAACTAGTTTCGAAAAACTGAACACTTCTTTCAAATTTGCTGACATTTTTCTGCCTAATAGCCAGTCTAGGTTGTGGACAATTCCAAGAGGATTTGATAGTACTCGGTTCGTATCCGAGTATCCGATTTGTAATGAATTTTTTTGCTGGGTGAACCAGGTGGATCGACAATTTTGTCTCGAAACATATATTAAATTTTGGTTTCTGCTCTACAAACATAGGCTTTACTTGAAGCTCCTAACCAATCAATGGGCTTTTTCTTTCAATGTGTGACCATATCATATTTTTTCTAATAAATTTAAGTTGTTTTAATAAATCACAAATGTGGCGGTACTCAATGACGCCCATCTATTTTTAAGTAACAAATTAACAATGGCAACCCAGCAAAAAATTGAAAGCCAACACACCTCAATATTAATCGCTCTCCATAATATCATTTCATATAATTTCTTAAGTATTAAAAATAAATCATGGCTTCACTCACCTTTATCCAACAATCGCTGCTGACCTGTAAAGAAACGAAAATAGGTATATCCTTATTAACAACAAAAAAAAAGTAAAAACACCTTTCATTAAATTTTATTTAAGTCATAAATAATTTGTGTTCATCTACTTCTACTACTACTGAGTTGGGTAGGCAATTTTTTTTATTGTTTTATTGCAAAGTAGACTAAAAATACCAAAATCAACAGCAAGGCAACACGAAAAAATGACAGCCGACAAAGCGTATAATTTTAGTAACACTACCTCACAACGACAAGGGATACCGACGTCGAGGCACTTACGCACCATGTCGCATTTATGCTATGTGTGCTGTTAGCAATTTTCTTGAGTGATGACCGCGTAGCTTAGCTATTTTTAACAGCCCGAAAAAAATGCCAGATCAACAACAAACGATAAAAATATGCCTTTGGCAAAAAAAAGAAAGCGGAACACAACACGAGTGATACGCAAAAAAAAACAAAACACTAGGTGGCTGTTGTAATTAGTCATAAGTGAATGGAAACTAAATAAGATTAATATGCAACAAAATATGCTGATTATTTGAGAATGTCTCTTAGACATATTTTCGTTCTGCGGAAAATAAAAATAGATTCTTGTGTGTATAATGAGACGGGGAAGTCGCACTCTAAAGTTGTATCATAAAAATAAGTATTGTAGCAAACATAAGGCAATTTTTGGAATGTGCATATCAGTCATGGGTGTTTCCCAATCCATACACAAGTCAATAAGACTAATAAACAAGGGCTAACATAAGCCATCTGTCTCTCAGGATAAAACCAGGATCTTATAAATTTGAACAGTGGCAATTAATTATTAAAGTGTGGTTTTCTAGAGAATATTTTATATATATATATATATGGCTAGAGAGGGTATATATTATTTCGTACGTCCAAAACATGCCTCGTCGAAAAAACGATTTTAGGCCTAGGACTCTTTGGATCATATGCGTTTTGGACATTTGGAGTCCATCTAGCGATGCCTGTCCGCCCGTCCGTCTGTCTGGTTGGTGCAAATAATAACTCTCAAAGGAAGTATCCGATTTGGTGCAAACTAGGTACTTCGTAATATTATTACCAAACTTAGATAGAGTTCGGAGGTGGACAATATTAGTTTACTACTTTGATAGCTCCCCCACAAAAGGTTGAACATTTAAAAAATATATATTTATACTTCTCCAACTTTGCAAATCTTAATATTTACATCAGTGCTAAGTCAGGTGCGAAAATGGACAACATCGGTCCACTCCATCAAGAACCTCCCTACAATGGGTCAAATTTTGAATAATTATAACTCTTATAAAATTTGACCGATTGTCTTCAAATTACACACATTACAATATTTTTATTAACCCAAGATCTGGTGTGAAAATGCAATATATCGGTTCTCTCCTCCCCTACAAAGAGTCAAAATTTTTAAAATCCGTGAAGCTCATAAAACGCGAATTTTTACCGACTTTATTCAGACATGGCAAATCTCAATAATTCCACCAATACAAGATCTGTTATAAACATGGTAGAGATCGGACCATTTCTTCTCCCAAACATAGGGTCCAAGATTTGGAAAAACCAAAAAGGCTCAAAGAAAGCGAAATAAGCATCCAACTCTCTTCAAATTTCACACATACAAACATTTTTCGTAACGCAAGGTATGTTGTGAAGATGATATATATCTGCGAGCCCCTTCTGGTACCTCATATACAAATGGTCACAATTTCATGGGTCGGCGCTTCTTTACAACTGGCTATATCTAAATATTTCTCTTAACCAGAAATCTGATATGAATATTTATATATCGGAATTTATGATTTCGCATAAAATATTCCTTCAAATTTTGTCAATATTTTTGTCTGTATTAGATGAAGTATGAAAATGGAATACTTCGGTGGGCTATATCTGGCACCTCAGGCATATTTATACATTCTCCAAAAATTTGCACATCTCATATAAAGTATAGAAAATAGTCGATATAGCCCAAATCTGGCACGTTGTAATATTTATATCAGACTTAGATCAGATAGGATTAGGTAAATATTGGCAAACTGCTTTGGAACCTCCCCACAAAGGAGTCAACAGTTTCAATAATCATAACTCAAGGCTGGGGGTATACATCTGTCCGAAAAACCGAGACTACCACTATGAAAATTTAGCAGAGGTGTCTATAACAAATCGTATCAGTTAAGATCGGAATGTTAGGGCTTAAATTGGATGGAACTAATAGAAGCTACATATATCTTAACTGGATCTATTTTCACAATTGATAGAGGTAGATTTCTGATGCCGGAGACCTCTCATCCTAAATATATATTTTCGAAATTTTGAGAAATAAAAACATAAAATTGGACAAAAATTAGTAATGTGAGCTATAGCTCTATATAGGGTGAGATAAAAACTACAACAAAGTCAAACGGCATAATTTTTACATTTTCTTTTTTTTGTTTTATTGAAAGGAAGCAACTGATGTCGGATGTAGCATCAAATTTTAGAATAAATCTAGATTTGTTCGAATTATGGCCTTCAAACGGCCAATGAAACCGTCACACGCTGCCCGAATGTTGCTCTTGAAGTGATCGGAACTTTGGTATTTTTAGTGCCAACCTTGCTTTTCAAATTACTCCAGACAAAATAGTCCAAGGGATTGGTATCCTGAGATTTTGATGGCCATTGTGGGCTGGAAATGAAGTGAGGAACCTCATTTTGTAAACATTTTTGGGTGGCGCGTGCGGAGTGCGATGGTCCTGAGTCCTATTGAAATGTCCAAGGTCTGCGGCCAAAATGTTTGCGTGCCCAAGACTTTAATACACCCTCCAGAATATTTTCGCGATAATATTCGGCATTTATTCTGATGCCACGGTCGATTAATACGAGCGGAGAGGGACCATCGGCTGTTATGGCCGGCGCTTAAGTTCTGGTGGCCAACCGAAGGTACACATTTCCAGCTGACCTTTTTGGCAAGTAAATATTTCATTTTTTTTGTTTGTTTTTTGTTTATAAAATGCTGGACAACGAATGTTTTCTCATCGGAGAAAGCCACCAATTTCGGCAGTTCACCACGGCCAAGCGAAGCAACTTATTAGCTCTTTTGACTCTATTTTCTTTCTGTTGCGGTGTAAGTTCTTGCACTTTTTGGAATTTCAATGGCTTTACTCCGAGCTTATTTTTCAATATTTGCCGAATGGAATATTGCGATATCTTCAGCTCATGAGCCACTGCGACGCGGGTTCGACAAGTAGTTTCTTTACTTTTCGAACAATTTCTTCTGATGTTGCGGTTTTCTTCCGTCCACTTCCTTGACGTCGGCAGTATCGCGGTAACGAGCGATGGTGCGAGACACCAAAGATTTATTTACATTTATATACTGGAGTGCTCTAATATAGCCACTTCTGGTTTTCCAGCCAAATATAAAGAAATCACAGCATCACGCTTCAACTCCACCACGAATAACTTCTTTTCTGGAAAATTCTCACCAAAATGCTTTTGTACGCTTGTAAACAATACAATGAGCTGTCACAGGAATAATTTTAACAGCTGTCGGGCGAGTGGCTTAGAAATGACAGCAGTCTGAAGTTGGTTGCAGTTTTTTTATTTCACCCTGTATTAGGATTTGCAAAGTTGGAGCAAAATCGGATTATCCTTTCTCTTTCTGAGCAGCAAATTATTTTCTTTGAAAATGTTGACATTTTGTGGGGGAGGTACCAGAAGGAGTGGACCGATATTGCTCATCTCAGAACAGATATAATTTGACAATAATATTACGATGTACCAATTTTGGATCAAATTGGCTACTCTTGTCGGGAGTTACCTTGCGCACCACCCAAATAAAAGGACGGACATCGCTAGGTCGATTTCAAATGTCCAGAAACGGATTAAAGACACCTACGGTCAAAGACCGTCATTTCGATGACACACGTTTTGGACGTATGAAATTATATATACCCTCACGAGCCACAAGGCTCGGTATAAAAAAATTATATCGTAGATTCTAATGAGGGTTAACATTGTTGACGAAAATAGACCCAGTATTATATTCAGTAATATTGACGCAGATTCTGTATGCCTAGAATGTACGGACTGCAAGAAATGTTAATCCAAAAATTTAGAAGAGGGGGGAATTTGCTCCCTTTATTTAGGTGAATTTCCTATATAAACTATTAAAACGCCTTTTAATTTTTTGCCCTTCCTTCATAATCTACTCGACTCTCTCAGAAATGATTGAAAACTAGGAATTTTGTGCCAATGTGTTACTAAAACTAATTCAAATTTTATAGCCTTTAACGAAAATGTATTTTTGCCATTGGCATCTAAGAGATTTTCAAAAATACAAATTTGTAAAAATCATTGAATTTGGATGGTACATATTTTTATTACCTCCACCATACATAGTATGGAGGGTATATAAAGTTCGTCGTTCCGTTTGTAACTCATCGAAATAATCAATTTAGACCCAACCAACCAACCCAATATATATTCTTGATCAGCGTAAAATTCTAAGACGATTAATCCCCGTCTGTCTGTTGTAATCACGCCACAGTCCAAACGAATTAAAATATGAAGCTAAAATTTTGCACAGATCTCTCTTTTGTTTGCAGGCAGGTCAAATTCGAAGATGGGCTATATCGGTCCACGATATCGTTATCCCCCATATAACGGTACCCCCCAATATTCGGTATTTGGATGATTTTACCCACATTTTTCAACGGAATTGTCTAAAAATCCACACAAGGAATTCCTTGTGGGTACTTTATACCTCGGAGAAGAATTGTCTATATAGGTCGATGATATCGTATAGCCTCCATATAAAGGTACCCCCCGATATTCGGTATTTTGATGATTATAGCCACATTTTCTAAAGGCATGGTCTTAAAATCCACACAAGAAGTTCCTTGTGAGTACTTTATCCCTTGAAAGAGAATTATCTATATAGGTCCACGATATCGAATAGCCCCCATATAACGGTACCCCCGATATTCGGTATTTCGGAATTGTCTGATAATCCACACTAGGAGTTCTTTGTGAGTACTTTACTCCCTGAAAGAGAGTTGTCTATATAGGTCCACGATATCGTATATACCCCATATAACGGTACCCTCCGATGTTCGGTATTTTGATGATTTTAGCCACATTTCCCAATGGAATTATCTGAAAATCCAAACAAGGAGTTCCTTGTGAGGAATTTACCCCCCGACATAGATTTGTCTATATAGGTCCACAATATCGTATATCCCCCCATATATCGGCACCTACCGATATTAGGTATTTTAAAGATTTCAACAGAATTCTCAATGGATTTAAATTTTTTTGAAAATTTTCTAATTCGTTCCAAATGGTGGAGGGTATTCAAAGTTCGGCCCGGCCGAACTTACTGCATTACAAATTACAAATAAAATATTTGAATTATATTATTCAAATCCTATGAATGCAGAGCTTCAACATTATAGAATTAAATTGAATATAAATTAGTGCCCATATATAAATTAACATAGCATTAACAAATATAAAATTCGCTCTCCATATGAATTCATTAAATGCTTCTATGTAAAATACATGTCTCTATATTTATACTTTTTTTTGTATTTTATTGCAGATAAAAACGCTAATGCAATCATCCAATTAATGCTCAATGTTTAACTCTGAGTGAGCGTTGTTGTTGTATGTGTCCAATAGTAAATGTCTCAATAACCCCACAATAATACAAACAAAAGCAAAAAAAAAACTATGGCTAACAACATGACTTACTAACAAATTCTAACAACCAACAACAGCAACCGTCAAAAGCGACAGTGATAGCAACAAATGAGTTTTTTATAACCCAGCTGCAATAGAGAACCAATGTGAAAAGCTTCAAAATTTGGGGAAAAGGATTTTGTTGTTGAGTTTTCCTTTTTTTCTCCAAAAAACGAAAAGAAAATGTTTACCCAAGTTATTTACAAATCATCTAAAAATAGTGCCAAACCAAAATATGTTGTACCTGAAAATTGTAAAATTTGAAAGAAAATGCTAAACGGAACCAACACAAACAAACAAAAAACAAAATGATTTTTAAATAGTGAAGTCAAAAAGGCAATTTCCTTTGGATAAAAAAAAAAAAACAAAAAAAAAAAGAACAAAGCGGAACAGAAACACAGCCAAAAAAAAACGGCAACACAAGCGTAACTAAGCAAAAAAACTTTTAAGCCTCCCAAAATTCCTCGCCCTCCCACAGCCAATAGTTGTAGGTAGTACCGAAAACACATCCCTCTCACCCCCTTGGCGAGAGCACAAAAAATTTCAATTTGTGCTCCATTAGAAACAAATCCCCTTAAAAGTCCTAACAACAGCAACAACAGCAAACACGAAAGCAAAACGAGTAAAACTCGAAAAAAAGGATATTTCACAAATTGCTTTGAAAACCATTTGCCTCAAAAAAAGCGAAAAGAGAGAAGAAAAATCCGACACTCTTACACACACACAGACACATAGTTGCTATGGCAGGCCCACAAGTACAACGTCCAGCCAGCGCCTACTATACTGGCTTAAATGGCTCATCAAATGGCGGCCAAGCCAATGGTGGTGGTAGTGGTGGCGGCGGGGGTTTAGTGACCAGTACATCGCATCACACGGGATTGCACACCATACGCACCATATCACACGATAGTGAATTAATCTATCGCGGCAGTACAACAAATGCCTCGAATGGTACACACTTGACACAACAACATGCCAGCAGCAACAACAACAATGGAACAAGTGGTGGTGGTATTGGCAGTGGCAGTGCAGGCGGTTTGATGGTTGCCACCTCCTCTCAGACGTCACTACATCAACATCATCATCCACATCATCCGGATACATGTGCGGCCAGTACCAGCCGCTCTGTGATCCAACAACAACCCGGACCCACCTCATCAATAGGCAGCATATCTGGTGGTGGTGGGGGTGGTGGCATTGGTGTCGCCGATAGTAGTACAATAAATATTGCCTCCATAGCTGGCACTGGCCAGAATCCTAGTGATGCTTTAATTGTTCCTGTGACAACAGCCCTGACACAATCCTCACACCAACAACTGCAGCAACAACATTCCTTTCAAGCTTCCAATCGTGGCAAACAGCGTAGCATAGAAATCATTGTCGATGCCTCCAAGTGTGGCGATCTGAAGAGTGAAGACGACGTGGAACAGGGTAAATCGAGACGTTCATCGCGGCATCGTCATCGACCGCTGCACCGAAGACTGATGAGCTATTTGAAGAGTTTCTTCAATCGAAGTACCACACAGACGGGTAAGCAAATTTCCTTTTTTTGTTGCTATAATGCTTCTTGGCTTACAAGGTCGAAGGACCAAAAAATTAATACTAAATTATGCATTTTAACATATCAGTCATAATCCAATATAACCTAGACTATACTCCTTAAAAATTCCGAATAATAAAATTTAGTTTAAGTGCCTTTGGGATACGCATCATGCCAACTCATTATACATTTCAACAGAGTACCCTAGAATAAACTCCTAAAAATTCCGAATACTAAAATTCAATTTAATTGCCCTTGGGATTCTCATCATTCCAACTCATTATGCATTTCAGCAGAGAAAAAGGGGAACATACCTTGTACCGAAATGTTATGCATTTGTCCATTTTTAAAATGCATACGCAAATATTTGTTTCGAAAATACCCCATTTCTAAACTGGACACATTTTACAATACCCCCGGAAAAAACATAAAATGCAAATATTTCAAGATTAATTGAACCCAAAACATGTGTGCTCCAAAGCGGTACTGTATGCCAAAATAGGGGACACACAAAAATACAAGTGCACCAATATACTTTTGGGTCAATTCAAATTTTATGGGAGTTACTAAACGATCAGATAAACAATGGCGATGATGTCGTCCCGAAAGAGAAACCTCCATGAATATGGGCATGCATAAATAGAATATTTTGTATTGCCACTACACACAAAGAAGGGAGGAGGTCGTGAAGAGAGAGAGAGGGAGAGAGAGGGGGAGAGAGAGAGAGAGAGAGTGGACAAACTATGCCTAAACAAATAATACAATGGAAACTTTTAACAAATAAAACGTTAGGGTGGGTCGAGTAGAGTATATACAATCAAAACATAGTTCTACAGCAGAACACAGAAGGCCTTTAGAATATCCGTGAAAGGTATTTTGCCTATATAGAACAGACCTTTGAATAGAAGACATTGGAGAGGTATTTTATAAATATGCAAGAGTGACTGATCACCTCATCAATACCCTACAGAAACGTATGGGGCTAGAATATGAAATTCGATATCTTAGTATCTGTTTGTATGTGTGGCACAGAGGCGGGCGCAGTTTTTGGAAATTAAAACTACAAGGTCCCACACCAAGTACTACAACTTGTGTTTTTTAACAGTTATCATTTAACAGCTATATGTCGCATATTTCGTAAAAACAGATACTTAAAACCAAAGCTCAGATTTGCTCATTTTCACTAGGGAGCGAAACTTACTCGTGAGCAGGATTGCTCAAAGAGTGGGAGTTTCTTACGGAGTCTACTCTTCACTCATTTGTTTTGAGCGGGAACACTCCTAAGTCACTCCTGTTTAAAAAATTAGAGTGAGAGCAGAATCACTCAAAATAGATATAGAGTGAAAATGAGAAGAACTTTTTTTATGTACAGGGTTGCCCATATTCGACGGACCTTTGGGCCCTTTGGGCTTGTCCGCAGGCAACATTCTTTGCGTCAATTGAATTTTGTACGGGAACAAATGCAAATCAATGCGAATAATCCGTTGTAAAGTGGACCGAGCAATGCCCAACTGCTGAGAACGGCGTTTTTGGGATGTTCTTGGGGACCTCTCAGCACTGGCTCGTACGACAGCGATATTCTCGGTCGATCGCCTTGGTCGACTTTTATATGGCCTCTTCGGATTAGAAAAAGCCTTACCAGTCGAAAATTTTTCGTATAAACGCTTAATGGTGTTCTTAGAAGGCGCACTTCTCACATTTTTTAATGTTTTAAAAGCACGTTGAGTTTTCACAATTGACTTCTTCTATTGAATGTAAATTTCTACTATTTCAGAGCGCTCGCGTGACGTGTATTGGTTCATGGTAAAAATCTGCTTGGACTGACGCTTCAAACGCGGTATGTCATTAAGCGATGTGACATCTCTGTCAAAAGTTATGGCGTTGGGTAACCCTGTACTAAAACTTGTGTTTTTAACAGCTGTCATTTAACAGCTATATGTCGCATATTTCGTAAAAAAAAACAGATATTTAAAACCAGAGCTCAGATTTGCTCATTTTCACTCGGGAGGGAAACTTACCCGTGAGCAGGATTGCTCAAAGAGTGGGAGTTTTTTACGGAGTCTTCTCTTCACTCTTTTGTTTTTTTTTTTTTTTTGCGAGTACACTCCTGCTTCGCTCCTGATTAAAAAATTAGAGTGAGAGCAGAATCACTCAAAATATGTTTAGAGTTTGCTTTAAGAGTGAAAATGAGTAGAACTTTTTTATTTGGTGATTTATGTGTGCAAAATAAACCGATTTTTAAGCGACAGCTTACAAACCAAACCCCCCAGACAATGTTCGATAATTTGAATATATTTTGAATTCTGTTACGATTATTCAAATTTTTGGCCCTCTATGGAGTAGGTTTCGAAGGAATGGACCAATATTATAAATTTCGTATCGGAAAATATATAAATATGATATAAATATTGCGACGTGGGACTATATTTGTCACTTCCTTCACTTTGTATGAGATATGTGATAATTTTTAGAAAATGAAAAAAATATGCGCGAGGTTACCGATAGAAATCGGTAAAATTAAAATGTTGATAATTTCGGTAATTAACGATACTCTTCATCAAGTTACCGACCAAAAGGAAGAAGTTGTTTAGTCCTACCGATAGCAAAAGTGTTGTCAACTTTAATTTAGACTTTTTCTTCGTAATTTGGATACAGCAAGTAAAGAATCACCGACTAGTTCTGCAAGTTATTACAGATATAAGCCTTGGAAATTGTGACACTTTGTAGGTGAGCTACCACAAGGGGCTCGCAGATATATATCATCTTCACAACAGATGTTGTGTTAGCAAAAATGTTTGTATGTGTGAAATTTAGAGAGAGAGAGAGAGTTGGAGCCTAATTGGCTTTCTTTGAGCGTTATGTTTTTCAAAATCTTGAACTCTATGTGGGGCACGTAGCAAATATAAATGGTCCGATCTCTACCATCTTTATAACAAATCTTGTGTTGATGGAAATATTGAGATGTATCAAGTCTGGAATGGAATCGGATATTAATTTCGCTTTTTATGACCTTCATGGATATTCAAAATTTTGAACCTTTGTGGAAGAAGTACCAGTAGAAGTGGACCGATACATCCCATTTTCACAACAGATCTTGTGCTTGTGTAAAGAGAACCTGATGCTTATTTCGCGTTTTATGAGCTTCATGGATATTCAAAATTTTGACCCTTTGTAGGAGAGGTAACAGAAGGAATGATCCGATCTCTACCTGCCACGTCTTAATGGAATCGGATGTTAATTTCGCGTTTTATAAGCTTAATGGATATTCAAAATTTCGATCTTTTGTGGGGGAGGTACCAGAAGGAGTGGACCGATATATTCCATCTTAACACCAGATCTTAAGCTTATTATAAAAATATTGGGATGTATGAAATATTAAGTCATTCGAATTTTTACATCACATTTTATAAGAGTTATAATTTTTCAAAAAATTAAACCCTTTGTGGGGGAAGTACTTGATGGAGTGGACCGATATTATCCATTTTTGCATCTGACCGAGAATTGAGGTAAATATTAGGATTTCAAAGTTGGAGCAATAAATGATTATTGCTTCTCTTTCTGTGCAGAAAATATTTTTTACCAGAAAGAGTGGACCGATATTGTCCATCTTATGTTGACCCTCTGTGGGAGAGGTACATGATGGAGTGGACCGATATTGTTCATTTGAACTGAATTTGAACTAGAACTGACACAAATATTGGAATTTGCAAAGTTGGAGCGAAATCTCCTTTTGTGCAAAAAAAATATGCTTTTTTTTTGAAAATTGCGACCATTTGTTGGGTTGGTACCAGAAGGAGTGGACCGATATATTCCATCTTAACACCAGACTTTGGGTTAATATAAATATTAGCATGTTTGAATTTTGACGACAATCGGACTCTTACATCACATTTTATGAGAGTTGTAATTATTTAAAATGTTGACCCTTTGTGGGGGAGGTACCAGAAGGAGTGGACCGATATTGTCCGTTTTCGCACCTGACCTGGCACTGACGCGACTATTAGGATTTCTGTGCAAAAAAAAAAATATTTTTTTTTTTGAAAATTTTGACATTTTGCGCGGAAGGTACCAGAAGGAGTGGACAGATAGTACCCACCTCCGAACTCGACCTTGGGTTAATAAAATTATTGGGATGTTTGAAATTTGAAGACAATCGGACTTTTACATCACATTTTATAAAATTTGTAATCATTCAAAATTTTGACCCTTGTGGGGGAGGTACCTGATGGAGTGGACCGATATTGTCCATTTTCGCACTTGACCTAGCACTGATGAAAATATTAGGATTCGCAAAGTTGGAGCAAAATTGGATTATCCTTTCTGTTTCCGTGTAATAAATTATTTTCTTTGAAAATTTTGACATTTTGTTTGGGAGGTACCAGAAGGAGTGGACCGATAGTGCCCATCTCCGAACTCGATCTAAGTTTGACAATAATATTACGATTTACCAACTTTGGATCAAATCGGATACTCCTTTCGAGAGTTATCGTGCGCACCAGCCAGCCAGACAAACAGACGGACGGACATCGCTAGATCGACTCCAAATGTCCTGAAACGGATTGGGTCCAAAGAGACCTAGGGTCTAAAACAGTTATTTTGGCTAGGCACGTTTTGACAATATCAAATGATATATACCCTCTGTAAATAAATGGCTGAGGGTATAAAAACTCAAAATATCAAATTGCAGCTACTCTGCGAAAGAGTGGGGCCCAGGATCCTTTAGAAATTATTGCTTTTTCTTAGATTAAAAATATTTTTTTTTTGCTATTTCAGCCACCCCTAAAATTGTTTCGAAATGCATTTTTTGAAATATCATCTACGTACCTTCGCAGGTCTCTATTTTACTACTTATAAAACTCGGGAAAGATATTTTATATCCTTAGCGAAGCGTGTCTCTTTATAGATGACATGAAAAAGGCATTCTCTTTATAGAGACCAGAAAATGTCTTACGCAGCCACAAGATCCGCGGTAAACCCGAAATAGATCTTCAATAGAAATTAGTGGGGTCTCTTTAAGCAACATTTGCAAATTCTCCTGAGAAGAATTGCTTTCAAAGTTATTCCTAACAATACAGAAACACCCTAATACAAATCCAATATAAACTCCAAAGCCTATGGTGCAAGTAATGTGTGCTCTTCTCCCCCTTTTTTTGTTGTCGTTGTTGTTCGTTGAACTATAAAAATTGAAGAAATATTCAAACAAGAGATAAATAACAAAACAACAGGAAACACCACCATCAGCAACGGCAGCGGCAGCAGGATCCTATGAACAACGAAAAGTACATCCTCCAACAAACGAATGAAATTAACGAATGCATAGACACGTACGCACTTTGTATGCACGACGTGGTGGTAGTGGTGATTTGGTTGCATTTTTGGGTGACATAATAGCCATGTGCATGTACACATGTACATACATACATACAGATATACCAATGGGTAGATTGTTAGTATAGAAATTCACAACACTTGCACATTGCAATCTGTGTGCAGATAAGTTTTTCCAAATTGCATGTGTAAATGTATATATGTGGATGCATGCGTACATGCTGTGATGTGAGCTTGTTCTTTGGTAGAATAGTAATTCAGATATTCTAGGTAATGTTTGTTGCTCCACATATGTTTATGTATTCATACGCACGCACGCACTAACTGAAGAGAAGAGGTCAAGGTTTTATACCCAGAACATTTTACTGTGTTCCAAAGTTTATATAAGTTAAATGGCCCAAAGGAAACACCTCAAAGGACAGAGCAAAGTAAATGTAGACTCAGTTGCACAGTCACCACCAACAACAACCGACATGACCATACTCAATATAGTTGTGTTTGTGATTAGCATAAAGTGGTGTTTATGTCTGTGGGTGGGTGGCCATGTGAGTGAGTTTGTGGGTGGTCTTTTTTCCCCCCAACCAAAGAGACGATAGTAATGATGGAAATAACAGCAGTGGGTATTTTATTATTATGGGTATTTAAAATTTATTTAATTTAGTATCAATAGTGTGGGGAATAAATTGAATTTCAAATTATAGTGTAGACCCCATATGGGGATATGATATAAATATATATTTTAAATACTTAGTCAGATTATCGATATAGTATCATTTATTTAAAATTTGAGAAGACCCGTAAAAGGATTAATATACATGTTTCTTGTTTTTCTAACCCTCACCATATTAGGGAGGACAGTGCTACATTCTGCAACTATTCGAAATGCACTTGTCAGACCCAACAAAGTACAGTTATTCTTGATCAGCGCAAAATTGTAAGACGATTTAGCAATTTCCATTTGTCTATTGGAATCTTTTAAACAAATTGTCATAGAAGGCTAAAACTTAATTGACATGCGTAATTTGCCAATAGACAGATTAAGTTCGTAAATTGTTCATGTCGGTCCACGCTTTGGTATAGTGACCATATGACGGTACCTCTAAATATTCAGTATTTTGATGATTTTAGCGACATTATAGACCAGAATTGGAAGATCCCGATGGGTACTACAACCTATGGCAAAAAATTACTTATACAGGTCCACGCTTTCGTATAGCCCTTGTATAACTAGCAATATTCGCTATTTTTATGGTATTAGACACTTTATATACTGGAAGTGTTTCAAATTTCATACTTGAAGTTTGTAATGGGTACTATAACCTATGACAAAAAAATGTATACTGTGTACGTCCTCTGCCTTTATAACGGTAGCTTCCAATATTCGGTAGTTTTATGGCATTAGAGACATTATAGACTGGAATAGGACACTATAGACAAATTTCGTATTTGAAGTTCGTAATGGGTACTACAATCTATGACAAAAAAATTACTTATTCAGGTCCACGTCATCGCCCTGTATGCATGTACAACCCGATATTCGGTATATTGATGATTTTAGCAAGATTATTCACCAGAATTGTTTCACATTTCGCATTTGCAGTTCGCAATAGATACTTCAACCTATGACAGAAAATTGTCTATGCAGATCCACGTTTTCGTATACCCCACATTTAACAGTACCTTCCTTTATCGGTATTTTAATGATATTCGCGACATTTCGCTTATTTGATGGTCCTAATGGAGACTACAGTCTGTGACAAAAAAAATTGCGAATGCATGTCCTAGTCTTTGTATAGCCCTCATATAGGGGATTTCATTTAAACGTTTTTTCTTCAGGCTTTTCCAGATGCTTTTTTTTTTTTTTTTGATAAAAATTTAAGCATCGACCAACGCCTAAGAAGCTGGCAAACCGAGCCAGGTTTAGTTCTTCAAAAGATTTGACCCCATTATGGTCACTCGTGTTATGGGAGAATAATCGAAATATTTTTTAGAACTCATTTTTTAACCTCAGCCATATGGCTACAAAGGGGATATATCTTTTGATACGACCACAACGTGCCTCATCCTCATAATGGTTTTAGAACTTGTTCTCCTTGGACCAAATCCGTTTCAGGACATTTGGAGTCGATCTAGAGGTGTCCGCCCTCCTGTCTGTCTGGCTTATGCGCACATAACTCTCAACGGAGCATCCGATTTGACCCAAATTTGGTACATCGTAATATTGTAAAATTTATATCGAATTCGGAGATGGGCAAAATCGGTCCGCTCCTTCCGGTACCTCCCCCACAAAAGTTCGAAATTTAAAAAAATATATATATTTTAGTGCATAGAAAAAAGGATAATCTGATTTTGCTCCAACTTGGCAACTGGAATGGGAAAATGGACAATATCGCTCCACTCCATCAAGTGCCTCCCCCATAAGGGGTCAACATTTTGAATAATTATAACTCTTGTAAAATATGATGTAAGTGTCCACCTGTCCTAAAATTACACATATCACAATATTTTTATTGACCAAAGGTCTTGTGTGAAGATGGAATATAACGGTCCACTCTTTCTAGTACCTCCTTCACAAAGGGTCAACATGTTGGATATCCGTGAAGCTCATAAAACGTTATGTTAACATCCGATTCCATTCAGACTGGACAAATCAATATTTGTATCGACACAAAATCTATTATAAATATGGCAGAGATCCCGTAATTCCTTAAGGTACGTCGTCACAATTTTTAATAGCCAAAACCATTATAAAATCCGAAATAAGCATCCGATTATCTTCATATTTCACACTTCCCCTTACCTCCACAAACACAAGTTCTGTTGTGAAGATGGAATATATTGGTCCATTCCTTTTGGTATCTTCCCCACAAAAGGACATCATTTTGAATATCCATAAAGGTCATAAGACGCGAAATTAACATCCGATTCCATTCTGACTTGGTATATCTCAATATTTCCATCAATACAGGATGTGTCATAAATATGGTAGAGATCGTACCATGTCTTCTGGTACCTCCCCCATGGGGTCCAAGATTTTGAATAACAAAACGCTCAAAGAAAGCAAAATAAGCACCGAACTCTCTTCAAATTTCACACATAAATTTTTTTTCTAAAACAAGATCTATTGTGAAGACGACATATATCTGCGAACTCCTTCTGGTACCTTCTGGTTGCAATTTTCAATACTTTTATCTGTCATAAGTCAGCGATTTTTTACATCTTGCTATATTTAAATATTTCTCTCAACCAGAAACCTGAGATGAATATGGAATTTATGATTTCGCATAAAATTGGATATAAATGTTTGATTTTCTTTGATTTTGTCTGTACAAATATTTTTATTTCTATTAGATGAAGTATGAAAATGGAATACTTCGGTCGACTATATCTGGTACCTCACGCATATTTTGACATTTTCTAAAAATTATGACGTATTTCATATAAAGCGTCCAAATCTATTAGGACACCATATTTATTTAGGTCCGATACGAAATGGACAATATTGTTTTATTGTTTTATTTATTAAAGTCAACAATTTGAATAATCATATCAGAAGTCAACATATTTTCAAATAATCGAATATAGGCTGAGGGTATACATCTGTCGGCAAAAACGACTGATACCTCTGAACTTGTTTTTTAGTTCTTAGGTCAAAACCCTAAGAGTTTCGTGTTCTTAGATCAAGCTTTTATAAGGCCTTTATGAATTCTTGTCCATGTACAAATGGACCCCAATATTTTGAGATATGTTTCGCAATATTTAGTATAGAGCTTTGTACAATGCTTTGGATTTCTTTAAAAAATGGGTCAGGACATGTGGATCGATTTTTTCCTTCAGTCTCAATGTATTGGTACTTTGTGTTCTCTTGATGTACAAAGGCTTGGATTTACAGAATTTTTTAACTTCCTTAAGGGTCTTATCAAAATAATCCTTGTATTGTTATCTGTAATATACGAACAAACCCTAAAATAAAATAGATTTTAAGGAATATTGATCCGAAAATTTCCAAAAGGTGAGAAATTGACCCTTTCCATTTTTATTACTTTTCGATGTAAACATTCAAGATGCCGATATATGGGTTTTGTGTTTTTACTTCGACTTTCATAGTTTTCTGGACTTTTCTTTAATCAATATTTTTTTATTTTAATAATGATTTATTCAAGTTATTTGTAAGAAATTTAAAAATCGTTATATTAAATTTTTGAATACAAATTTATTTGGAACTTTCTCACGAAAATACGTAGTCACTGCAACGTATGAAAAGATCCATCTCTATGTGTTTCATTCATTTTATCTTTACGAATATCCTGTCATGTGATGGCTTGAAGGTTTTCCTCTATCACACACACACATGCAAACGGAAAATTTTATGTTTGTGCAGCTGTACTGAAATGCATTTGACAATAACAAAACAGATATCCATTGTTTCTGTGGCAGAATATATTGAGAGGAACACATATACACAGAGAGTACAGGAATTGTCAACACAACTGCAGCATATATGGAGGTGCTGGTGGAGGAGGTGTGTAGCAGTGGCTTTCCCATTTGTGTTAAAGGAAACTGTCATATAATTTTGTAATTTCATTTAACATAAATTGTAAGTGTTCACATTTATAATGTAGATTTTCATTTTTCTGAAGGATGCTATGGTCGTAATGAAGCTATATAATTTATATGTTCATGTATTTGGGGGAAATTGTAATTAGTTTGCAATCCTTAAAATTAATTAGAATGAACAGTGTGTGTGTGTAATGTGAGCTCATTATCTTATTAGCAAATGTAGTTGGTTTTACAAAAGGAAATTTCAAATATGTTATCACCGAAAATATCCGAAAAACATTCAATGATCAGAGGACTATAGTTAGCCCTTAGAGGTTCATAGGATATTTTTGAAAAAAGGAGATATACATTTGGATTCGAATTGAAATTTTAAATAAAAATTTAGAACGTATAGGTAGGCTAACAGATTTATTTTTTTAGCCATTGATTATATAGTAGCCAATATAAAATATTTCAAAGAAATTAAAGATGTAAAACTTTTAAATTAATCGAGTTAAATTATTTAAAAATATACTTAAAAAATTGGATTTCTAGTAAGAAAGTTCTTGAGTAACGTAAAACACTATTTCTTCATAGGAAGTTCTTATCCACGAATTTAATTTCAAAAGAAATCTCCGATTCCTTTCCTGGAAGTCCTTAAAAATACTCCATGATTTTTTAAGAGAAAATCCTTGACAATAGATGATTTTTAATGAGGGGAACATTGTATTCTGAGAAAACTTTGTTTTTTTTTTTTTATTTTTATTCATTTTTTTTTTTTGGAAAAGAGGTCCTTGAATAAATACTACTCCAAGTCCACGTTTTTGGTAAGGAGGTCCTTAAGAGTCTTGTTAAAAATCCACGATTATTACTTTGAAGATCAGATATATGGTTTCAATATATAGGAATATTGAACATGTAAGATGATATAAATTCACGATATTTTGCTCTAGAAGCTCTAGAATAACACAAAGAAGAAGATTTGTTTGGAAATCTAAAAAAAAAACGATTGACAAAATTTAAAATTTTAAGAAAATGCCAGATATTTCTGTTCCACATTTTTCACCAAACATACACGACTTTTGTACAGGAAATCTTAAGAAATGGAGGAATTCAGGAAAAAGTGCGTGAAATCCAAAATATTTGGCGATGAGCCCTTGGAAAAATGTTCTAAAAACATACGATTTTGGGTAAAGAGGTGGCTTAAAAACTTTCAAATATTCATGATTTTTTAAGAGAAAATGTTTTTTAACCCCACAATTTTTGAGCTGGACGTCTTTGAAAATAGTGTCTTTAAAATCCAAGGTTTGCCTGGATTTTCTTGAAATATGTTATTTAAGAACTCCACAGGTAGTGTTCCGGTGGTCCCTGATTTTTTTTAAACTCCAAACAAAATTCTTAAAAAAAAAATGGTAACTATTTAATACAGAATTTAGGATCTGTGGCCAGAAGATCTTTAAAAAATGTCCTGAAATCTGAAAGAAGATTTTTGATAATATGTTCCTAAAAATGTAAAATTGTTGGGAGGGAGGTATAAGAATATATTCTAAATATTTGAAATCTAAAAAAAGGATTGAGAAATTTAAGATTTGTTACATTTTAAGAAAATCTCATATTTTCTATCATATTCCTAACTTTTTTACAAAAAACAGGACAGGAAATCATAAGAATTGGGGCATTACAGAAAAAAATGCCTAAAAATCCAACATATTTAGCGATGATCCCATGAAAAAAATATTCTAAGAAATACACAATTTTTGGCAAAGAGGTCTTCGAGCTAATGTTCCTCTCAATCGACGATTTTGGTAGGGATGGTTTAAAAAGTTTCAATTATCAATGATTTTTGTAATGTTTTAAAACCACAAATTTTGAGCTTGACATACCTGAAAAATTTTCTTTAAAATCCCTGTTTTTTTCTGGATTTTCTTGAAATTATAAGATAGTGTAATTCAGGTAGAGTTCCTTGAATTTTTCAGAAACTTCTAATATTTTTAAAAATAAAAACAGGATTTTGGTAAACATTTTGTACAAAATTTAGGATTTGTGGCCAGAATATCGTTGAAAAATATTGTTGTTGAAAAATATTCCTAAAAAATGTGCAATTGTTTGGAAGGAAATCCTTATAGGTTTGAAAAAAAAAAAAAAAAAACAATTCTATTAAAACAATCCTGGTTTGAGGTTTGTAACATTTTTGAAAATTAGCTCTTAATTTTTTTTTTTCAAAAATCCACGTTTTTTTATTATTTTTTTATAAAATTTACGATTTGTGGCTAGCTGAAATCTACAATTTCTGTAAAGAAGGTCTTGAAAATATGTTCTTTAAGAAATATATTTTTTTGTTAAAAAAAAATTACGATTCTGTTAAAAAAAATAAAATTTTGCTCAGAAGATGTTGAAAGAAAAAATCGAAGGAGGTGCTTGACAATATGTTCCTAAAAATCTAAAGTTGGTGGGACAGAGGTCTCTATCTAGTCATTAAACAATCCAAGATATTCTGCCAGGAGGTCTTTGGAAAAGTTTTCTAACCAAGTGAAGTTTTGTTTTGAAAGAAATATTCATAAAACCCCGATGATTTAGTAGGGATTTCCTTGAAATACATTTCATAAAAAGAATCCCGAATTGCAGGCAGAAAGTCCTTTATATAACGTTCTCACATTTTTTTTCTTCAAAAAATGCACTTCGAGTGGCCCTTGTAAAGAATTTGAAAATAATTCTTAAAAAATCCGACGGTTTCTTCAAGGATGTCCGTGAAAATATTGTTTTCATGATTTGTGGCCAGAAGATTTGTGATCAAGGAGGTCCTTGAAAAAATGATTCTTAAAATCTATAATTTTCTGGAAATTAGGCCCTTAAATTTTCTCTAAGAAATTCAAGATATTTGGCCAAGAGGTCCTTCAAAAACAACTCTCAAGGTTTTCCTTTGAAGCAGTGTTCATAGACACCGAGGTGTCCAACAAGGATGTCCGTGAATAGATTTTTTACAAAATTTACGATTTGTGAATCTCCCAAAAAATATCTGATTTTTGATATCCTTACCAAAAATCGCAGATTTTTTGGAAGGATAACATGTGTCTTAATAAAATGTTCTTTCCGAATGTTGAACTTTTGTAGATGGGAGGTTACAAAATCAGTGGATATCTTAAATCGGCTCCTAATGTATTTTGTTGTTGTAAAATAGTTAGGCCTAATCCCATTATTGTTTTTATAAAAATTTACAATAATTTTCAAATATAGGCATTGTTTCCCTCCATCTTTTACCTACTTCAATGCTAAAAATACAAGATTAATATTTGTAAGAAGATCAACCATTACAAGCAGTTCCCCATCAAAAATCCTATTATCATTTCTGGTAATATTAAATGCCTCCACAAAATCCACGATAAATTACAAAATTTATATCCAATTTAAAAATTGCATTAACAAAAAAAGAAGATTTGGTTTTAATTCGAAACAGCAGCATTACACATTATAACAGGAAAAGGGCGAGTATTTATGTTCCCATGTGTATTTGCAAACGCACACACACTCATATACTGTGTTTAATCAGGATAAACCTAACAATGACAGCTTAATTGTGCATAAATCATTGTTACGGGAGCGAAATTTGATGGCAGCGAAATGTGCGCTATAGGGGTGAACTGTTGGAGAGCGGCAGTGGTAAAATGTTGAGGCTGCTATTGTCGAAGTGTGACATATTTGTAACATTTCTGACACAATCATGTGTAACATTGTGAATGTTGATTACTATTATTTATTCACATGGAATATACAATTTCGGTGGCAAATTGTACATGTAATGTGAATAAATTTGGAATGGTTTCGCGAACGTCAGGTAGTTTCACAGATTTGGAATACATTCGATAGAACATAAAAAAAGAGAATTTAATAAAAATTGCAGTGCGCAAAAGTAATTATTGGAAAAACCAGTAAATTATGATGGCAGATCTAAAAATGGAAAACACGTGCAATTTGCGTTTACATGACAAATAAATCTAATGCAGGATGATGTTTTCTCCTCTTTTACACTTTCTGAAATTTTAGGCTTAAGTTTCTACATGATAAAATCTATTTCATCCAAATATATCGTTTATTCTGGAAGTACATCCGTTAATCCCATTGCTATTTATGAGATTTTTTTAGAAGTATTTATATGCTGCATTTAATAGCTGGGATCAAATATTTTTGTTGTGGAGAGTATTTTATGGGTGTGAGCGGCATTTGATATATTTCCCCGAATATCGTTGTTTCGGAGTGCATATTACGGCTGTGAAGGACAAAAATAACAAATCTGGTGAACAATATATATAGGATCTATACCAATATCTAAACCGATTTTCGCCAGATTTAACATACTTACAACTCTTGTTTAGTGAAAACTCTTTGAATTTTTCGACATTTTTTAAGAGGTAGGTATTTTAACCCTGATTCCGAGAATCTATTTTTTTTTTTTTTGGGAAACCATTTTCTTTTTTTTTTGGGACGGACCCGGGACCCTATAATCCGGATGCAAGACCCAGGCTAGAACCGGATATAGGTTATCTTTTTTGGACCCGGATTTTTTATAAAACCCAAAAAAGATCATAAATGGGTCCATTATGGGGTCAACAAAATTGATGCCAAATTATAGCTGACACTCTTACCTTTCCAAAATGCTAACATTTTTAATACCTTTTTCGGGTCCAGAGATATAGGTCTTCCACCCACATAACCCAATTCTAACCACTTCATTAAAATTATGTTTTCCAAGGATACATATCGTCTATATCGGATAAGTGGACCTTGAATCCGCACTTTCGGGACAAAAAACTGGGGTCCGTTTCAAATGGTTTCCCAGAATCAGGGTTAAAATACCTACCACTGGAAAACAAAATCAAAAGTTTTTACCAAACTAGAGTAAAGTTACATGTTTCTAAGCTTAATATGGAAAAATGTGCCATATATTCCATCCTATTTGGGCCAATATTAGACACGAAAATCGGACGAAAATATAAATGGGATCTATTTAAAACTTCGACCGATTATCTCCAATTTCAATGGGAATCGTCCTTGAGCCAAACAAATAATTTGTACAAAATTTCATCTCGATCATACAATGTTTATGGATGTTTATAGGGGACCCCCATATCCACTATATATTCACAGGATCACTTTGTACCAGACATTAGCATTATATATTTTTTAAAGCATATTTGTACCAAATTGGATTATCTCTTCGAGAGTCATCGTGCACGCCAGCCAGATGGGCAGAGTATATCATTATATCGACTCTAAACGAGGTACATTTTGGGCTGCATCTTTGTAGGAAATGGATATTATAAGTTGGTGAGGCTGACTTTTCACCGCAACCAATGGGGAGTTTTGAAATGGCTCGTGCCAAAAAAAAAAAAAACTCACAATGATTTCTGTATGCAAAAATATAAAAATAATCATATTTATTGGAAAGACAACCGGATATTTTGTTGAAAAAACTGATAACAGAAAACAAACAACAAAAACAACTTTGTCTACATCCGTTTTATCAAAACACCAAACACAAATCTGCAATAACAGATATGAAAATATCAAAGGCATTAGACAATTTTTGGTACGATGCATCCGACCATTCTAGATTATGAACATACAACCACCACACACACATAGCTACATGGCATGGAGTAAATGTTGATATCCTGTTGGCAGATACCCAACAAATTTTTTGACTGTTTACATTCATCTGCATTTCGATGCGAAGACAATTTGAATTTTTATTTTCGGTTTTGTGAGGGATTTTCGATAAAAACACTGTGTGTGTGTTTTTTTACTTCTTCGCCTTTATCGTCTACTTCCTCCCTCTTCCTTCTACCTCCATTGATGATGTCTGAGGGGAATTAATGCTTGACTTATTATTCTGATACTTGAAAAATACGATAAGTATTTCTGTATATGAATGAGCTTAGCTAAAAGCTTAGGGAAATTGCAACCGACCGACAGACAAACAAACAGACCGACAGACAGACAGACATACAGACGTAAGCCAGCAATGGCAAAAGCAATTCATTGAAGTGTACACACGGCATTTAGGATTTAGTGTAATGAATGTAATGGATTTTGTTTTAGGAATTTTGTCAAGGTTAGGGTTTTGCGAGGGGGGAGGTATGAAACGATATGACTGCGACGACCTATAAAATGGGAAATATGCAAAAGTCAAGTATTTACTTTATTGGGGTGGGGGCATTAATACAGATTTCATGTCAAAGATTTGTAGCAGCAAGGTAGCTTGATAGACATTTAATGGAAAATGTACACAAGTAGAGCAGTAAAGATGCGATGGGAAGGGAACACTTTATTACAATTCAATGGGAATATGTTAAGGAAATACACCGACTAGCATGGATGGATGAGTAGTGTGGGGGTTGTGTTTCCACTGACATTTGTCTAGCGAATTCAAATAGATTTCGTGCCAAGGCATAATTCTTTTTAATGAAGTGAACTAATCCAAAGTAGGTGAATATATGTTTACTTAAAAATGATGTATAAGGGATATTGGATTTTTAAGTCACACACGTTGTGATATAGGCTAGGGGAGGGAAACACAATCGAAATAATTATCGAAAATTGCACTGTGTGACAGCAAAAATAAACAATCGATCGTTACACTCCACTATTTTAAAGGAAGAACAAGTTAAAAAGCAGTAAGTTCGGCCAGGCCGCCACCATTTGGAACGAATTTGGAAATTTTCAAAAAATAAAATCCTAAAAAAATTCTGTTAAAATTTTAAAAATACCGAATATAGCCGTTATATTGGGGTCCTATACGACGTGGACCTATATAGGCATTGTTTTGCCAT
Organism: Musca domestica; assembly: GCF_030504385.1. Lineage (NCBI taxonomy): Eukaryota > Metazoa > Arthropoda > Insecta > Diptera > Muscidae > Musca > Musca domestica. Next base: position 48,653,658 of record NW_026712249.1, on the reverse strand, counting down.
TAGCCATTGCCATATTCAAATTCGAAACTTAAAATAAACGGTGAATAATGTGGCTAAAATCATCAAAATATCGTGTATAGGCAGGTACTGTTATATCGGAGCTGTGCGAAGACCTGAACCTGCATAGACAATTTTCTGTCACAGGCTGTAGCATCCATTACGAACTTCTAATAAGACATCTCAAACAATTTCCGTGGGTATTGTACCTAAAATCGTCAAAATACCGAATATAGGGAGGTACTGATATATGGGTCCTATACGAAGACCTGGACCTGCATAGACAATTTTCTTTCACAGACTGTAGTTCCCATAACGAACTCTAAATACGTAATTTGAAACAATTCTGGAGAAAAATGATGCTAAAATCATGAAAATACCGAATATTGGGAGGTATCGCTATATGGGGGCTATACGAAGACGTGGACCTGCACAGACAATTTTCTGTCATAGGCTGTAGTATTCATTACGAATCTCAAATACACAAATTTGAAACAATTCCGGTGAATAATGTCGCTAAAATCATCAAAATACCGAATATCGGTGAGTACCGTTATATGGGGGCTATATGAAAACGTGGACCTACATGCGTGATTATAGCAGACAGACAGACAGACATGGCTAAATCTACTTAGAATTTTACGCTGATCAAGAATATATATATACTTTGTTGGGTCTGACATGAGTATTTCGAGGAGTTACTAACGGAATGACAGAGTTATAATACCCTCTATGGTGTGGTGGAGGGTATAAAAAAAATAGAAAATCGTTGTTAAAAGCAGAAGTTATGCACGTTTAAAGTTGACAATCCAAGAAACTCGTATTTTCTCCACATTTACCGTTATAAAATCAAATTTCGAAGTGACTCAGAAAAACCAAAGATATATTCGTCATCTGTGGGCACCCACAAATTGGAATTGGCACATTGGAAGAAGTGTGTTTTTTTGTGGGACAGCACTTCTGTTTGAAAAATAAGAGTGGAAGTCCAAACGCTTAAAATACAGGGTGAGATAAAAAACAGCAACAAAGTCAAACCCCAGAATTTTTAATTTTTTTTTTTCTAATTTTTTTGGATGAAAGCAAAAAATGTCGGAAATAGCATCAAATTTTAGTATAAGTTTAGATTTGTTCGAATTTTGGCACGATTTATGGCCTTCAAACGAAATGAAACCGTCACACGCTGCCCGAATATTGCTATGCGGTATTTTGGCCCATTCTCGACGACGCGCTTGCTTGAGGTGATCGACACTTTGGTATTTTTTGTGCCAACCTTTCTTTCCAAAATACTCCAGACACTATAGTCCAACGGATTGGTATCCGGTGATTTTGGTGGCTATTGTGCGCTGGAAATGAAGCAAGGAACCTAATTTTGTAAACGTTCTTGGGTGGCGCGTGCAGAGTGTGATGGTGCTGCGTCCTGTTGGAATGTCCAAGGTCTGCGAACAAGGCTTGAAAAGACCCTCCAGAATATTTTCGCGATAATATTTGACATTTATTCTGATTCCACGGCCGATTAATACGAGAGGATAGCGACCATCGGCTATCATGGCGGCCCACACCATCACCATTGCCGGCGCTTGAGTTCTGGTGGCCAACCGAAGGTGCATAATTTTAGTTGACCTCTTTGGCAAGAAAACACGATCATTTTGTTTGTTTACAAACTGCTGGACAACGAATGTTTTCTCAACGCAGACGGAGAAAACCAAATTCGGCAGTTCACCGCTTTCGGCCAAGCGAAGTAACTCTTTAGCTAATTTCTTTCTCATGCGGTGTAAATTCTTGCACTTCTTGGAATTTAAATATCCCGAACTCATTTTTCAATATTAGCCGAAAGGTTTATTTATAATTAAATGCTGGAGGGCTCTAACGATAGCCACTTGTGGTTTTCCAGCAAAATATAAAGAAATCACACTATCACGCTTGAATTCCATCACGAATGACTTTTTTCTGGAAAATTCTTAACAAAATACTTTTGTACGCTTGTAAACAATAAAATGAGCTATCACTGAAATAATTTTAACAGCTGTCGGACGAGTGGCTTAAAAAAGACAGTAGACTGAAGTTGCTTGCGGTTTTTTCATCTCACCCTGTATACTACACAGAGGTTAAAAAATGGTCTTCAATTATTGCAGAATCGTACAGTCAAGGCTGCTTGTTACGCCATAATTTCTCTTCCTATCGAAAAAGCAATATTAGAAAGAACGGGACCTTTTAAACATAAATCGACATATATTTTGCTCCTAAAGTTAGCCGAACATTTCTTATTCCAATTTTGGTCTATAATAAAGCTATGTGACAATTTTTAGACCTAGATATTGCAAAAATGTAATAACCTCCAAAATTATAGACATTTTTCTATAAATTTGTATACATATCCTGTTCTGTGGGTACCTGCTTATATACTTCTATGAAATTGTACATGACCTATCCCGATCGTCAAGATCCTATTTTTAATTTATTTCCTCTGGAATTCAATAATTTCGGTAGACCCTGGAAACACCAACAAATGCGCCCCATCCTATATTTTATTATTTTACTGTAATTGAAGTTAGTAATAGTTCTACTGCATTCCTCCCACATTTGTACATAATCCATGATTATATCTCAACATTCTAGAAAACAGATTGTTTGAAAAAAAAACTGAAAAGTTGCATACATTTATAACAAGGAGTGTAGCAAAGAATAACCCATATTGAATTTGTAAAGTCATTGAGTTTCAGTTACCCCAACAGGGAAAGTTATATAAAAAATAATCTGAATTTTATGTAAAAAAAGGGAAGGCTAAATGAATTGAGTAGCATTATCGCAACCAACAAAAAAAAAAAACAACGTGGGCTTTTAACGACAACAAACTACTAAAAAAATTGACTTCACAAAAAACAACCAGCTAAAAAGGCAATCATTGCCGGCTGCCTGATTCCCAAGTCAAGCCCACAAAATGCACTGATGGTGCACTGGCGTTACTTAGCATGGCATGTTGAATTTTAATTAAATTTCGTGATGTTGTTGTTTTTTTTTTTTTTTTGTAACCATTTAGTATACCAAATGTAGCGCATTTGTAAGCTTTTGCATGGCAAATTGATATATGCAAAAATAACGCAAAGTAAAGTGAAGCAAAAAAAGGCAAATTCAAATTGGCGCCGACTCGACTTAATGGTGTATATCAATATTTGAAATCATGAAACAAAAACCCCTGAAATATCAGCAAAAGTCTTAATTAAATCTTTTGCATAAAAAGGTTTACATGAGGTGACATGAGGTGTTAGCAAAATTAGTGTTAGTGATTGCCGGTAATATTGTTTTAAATAGAATTTATTACGTAATGACACGAACTTAAGAAAAAGGAACCCAATTAGGCTGAAAGTGAGACTCTAAGTATTGACAGTGGGAAATTGGGGGTTGTATGATTAAAAAAAAATTGAAAGAAAAATTAATTGAGTATAAGAGAAGGTTCTATTGTCACTTTCGTAGTCTGATTAAAGGAAATGTTACAGTACGTATTTCAAAACTTGTATTTCCAGAGCTCAAACGGGCAAATGTAAGCGAAATCCATCTAAAATTTGCTTTAAATCAATTTTTGTCAACTAACTGTCGAAAGAGTATCCGATTTTTTCAAAACATGATACATACTAAGATAAGTGCGGAGATAGGCAATATCGGTCCACCACTCTAGTATCTACCCGACAAAAGTTCCAAATTAAACAAGTGCGCAAAAGTGGGACTGACAGCATGAAATCCTACACCGAGAAAAGCATTTCATTTTAAAATAGAAATACTTTTTGTAAATTTCGATAATTTCGGATTAAAAATAGTCTCTTAATTGCTAATAAAAAGTCGAATACTGTCATTACTACATTTCTTCGTCCGAACATAATCCTAATACATCTGAAACATTTTTTTCTGAAAACTTTGTTGCTTAAACTTACATTTCCATGTATTTTTTAGATCTATTTTACTCTGCAAAAAGGTTATCTTAATCTTTGACCGGACTTACGAGACCATACAAAATTTCGTAGAAAACAAGTTAAAAAGTATCAGTCGGTTAACCGACAATTGATGTTCGATTATTTAAATATTTATACCCTACACCACATAGTGGTAAGGGTATTATGTCTTTGTGCATTTGTTTGTAACATGAAGAAGGAAGCGAGATAGACCCATAGTTACTTTTGAGGATCTCCATAGAATCACTTTCTGAGTTGATTTATGCATGTCAGTCCGTCTGTCCACGTATTCTCTGTCCGTATTCTCCGTCCGTCCACGTATTCTCCGTCCGTCTGTCCACGTATTCTTGTAAACAAAATGCAGGTCGCATTTATTATCCGATTGAGATGAAATTTTACACAAATCATTTGTTTGGCCCAAGGACGATAATCGGTAAAAATTTAGATATAGCTCCCATATATATCTTCGTCCGATTTGCCTTTTATTGTGCACCAAACGTGTAATATCAGACCCAATAGTATGGAATTTTGCACATACAACCAAATTAGGCCTGAAAATAAGTATGCCAAATTTGATCGAAATCGGTTCAGATATAGCTATAGCTCCCATATATAACTTCGTCCGATTTATTTTTTATTGCACACCAAACGTTTAATATTTGCCCAAATGCGATGGAATTTGGCACATGCGACCGAATTGAGTCTAGAAGCTAGTATGCCAAATTTGATCGAAATCGGTTCACATATAGCTATAGCTCCCATATATATTGTTCATCCGATTTGTTGTATTTGTTACCCACAGGCGTAATATGCACTCCGTAACAACGATATTCCGGGAAATATATCAAACACAGCTCAGAAATACCTTTGCCAAATTTTATCGAGATCGGTTGAGATTTGGATATAAATCCTATATATATCTTTATCCGATTTCAAATTAATTTTGCACCAAGTGGGCAATACAAGTCCGAATTTTAAAAGATACAAATGCTTCGGCATATTTAGTCCTTTGAACTTTAAATTACAATTATAATCATAGCGTGTATGATTAAATTCTCCCATAAAATCTTTTAGTTGTTATGTGGAGCTCTATAAAATTAGCAAAGTGGTGTAGGGTATCATAAAGGCGGCCCGCCCGACTTTAGAACTTTCTTTACTGGTTTTTTACTTGTGTTATGATTATTCAAATTGTTGACCCTAAGCGGGATAGGTTCCGAGGGAATGGTAAAATGTTGTCCATTTCGTATCGGTTCTAAATAATATGATATAAATATTGCGACATTCCACGTTTGGACTCTATTGGTTTTTTCCATCACTTTATATGAGATATGTGATAATTTTTAGAAAATGTTGAAATGTGTGTGAGGTACCAGTTATAGCCATCTAACACGGATTAAAATATTGGTATGGACCAAATTATAAGGAAACCGAACCTTTATTTCCAATTTAACGAGAAATCATAAAATCCATATTCATTTAAGGTTTCTGGTTGAGATAAATATTCAGATATAGCAAGTTGTAAAGATTCGCTGACTTGTTTCGCAAGTTATGACAGATAAAATTATTGAAACTTGTGACCCTTTGTTGGCGAGGTACCAGAAGGGGTATGTGTGAAATTTGAAGAGAAACGATCGATTTGAAAATCATTAACCCTATGTGGGAGAGGTACCAGAAAATATAGTCCGATCTCTACCATCTTTATAACAGATCTTGTGTTGATAGAAATTTTGATATTTACCAAGTCTGAATGGAATCGAATGCTACTTGCGCTTGATGGCTACCCAAAATGTTGACCCTTTGTGGCGGAGGTACCAGAAGGAGTAGACCGATATATTCCATATTCACAGCATACCTTGGGTTATTAAAAATATTGTGATGTGTATAATTTGAAGAGAACAGGATGCTTATTTCGGATTTTATGATCGTTTTGGTTATTCAAAATGTTTACCCTTTGTAGGGGAGGTACCAGATGGAGTATACCGATCTCTACCATCATTATCAACATATCTTGTGTTAATGGAAATATTCAGATGTGCCAAGTCTAAATGGAATCGAATTGTATTTTGCATTTTTTAATTAATAAATATTCAAAATTTTGACCTTTTGTGGGGGAGGTTCCAGAAGGAGTAGACCGATATATTCCATCTTAACACCAGACCTTGGGTTAATAAAAATATTGGAATGTGTGAAATTTGAAGACAATCGGACTCTTACATCGCATTTTATAAGAGTTGTAAGGGGGAGGTTCTTCATGGAGTGGACCATTTTTGCACCTGACCTCAAACTGACGCAAATATTAGGATTTGCAAAGCAAATCGGATTATCGTTTCTCTTTCTGTGCAAAAAAAAAAAAAATTGAAAACTTCGACCTTTTGTGGGGAGGTACCAGAAGGAGTGGACCAATATATTCCATTTTCACATCAGACCTTGGCTTATCCTCTCTCTTTATGTGCACTAAATTATTTTCCTTGCACATTTTTACATTTGTGGGGGAGTCACCAGAAGAAGAATAAGACCGATATTGCCCATCTCCAAACTCGATCTAAGTTTGACAATAATACTACGATGTACCAAGTTTATATGAAATCGGATACACCCTTCGAGAGTTATCGTGTGCACCAGCCAGTCAGACAGACAGACGACGGAGGGACATCGCCAGATCGACTCCAAATGTCATGAAACGGATTCTGTCCAAAGAGACCTAGAGTCTAAAGCCTTTATTCCGATGGGGCACGTTTTGACCGCATCAAATGATATATACCCTCTCTACCCATATGGCTAAGGATATAAAAAGTAACACACTAATGTCGAAAGAGGGGAAATATTACTGACTCCTACAATCTAGTTATACCAAAGCATGATGAGGCTTTTTAACTATATCTCTTGGAATATATATATCTTGAGTCCCATCAATTAAAACGATTTTTCGATGGAAATCCACATCAATTTCACGGATTTCAAGGACCAAATCACCAAAGACACGACTTTGTTGCTGATCGACTGGCTGGAGATTAATCCATTTAAGAAACAAACGCTGTAGGTGGTACATAAGCTGAATAAGCACACACGCACCCATTTTTCAGCGAAAACATTACTCTATTTAATTTCATATATTAAAGGTTATAGTCCGATAGATATAAAATATTATAAAGATATCATATCTGAGAATACATAAAATAGCTGACCCTGTGTAACCGCTACAATGATTTATTTTACCATTTTTCTTATAAGAACAACTTTACCTATCTTACAATACAATAAACCCTATATAGACAATAATGTTCGATAAAAAGTTTCATTAAAAATTTTTGACAGCATAAGTTCTTGTATTTACTATTGAATCATACCAATATTTGAGATGGAGAAAATTGGACTTAAATTAATAAAATCTGATTCTGAATTAATGTGAGCATTTCTCCCAAATAATATACTTAAAAAATGATTCCTTACTATTTTTTCTAGCTAGTGCCATACAATCTGATTATACAAAGATATTATCAATACTAAAAGGATTTTTTCGTATAAACGTAAACTAAAGCTAACTATCTATCAGCTGGAAAGTATGAAATCATATATCTTATGCGAAAATAAAAAAAAAATAACGACCCAATATAAAATCAGAACTACAAAGGCTCTCTCCATATGACACATCAAAGATACTCATACGCAAATCCTTATTCACATTAAATTGTTTATAATTTTATTTGCCAACGGTGGACATGTATTTCTTGTCGAGCTTGAATGCTTAAGCATAAATTATAATTGCACACATAAATTACGAAAATTTCCAACAATCTGCCATTGTTTATATAAAACTTTTGGACAAAAAAAGTATATATACAGAATACAAAAAAGGCACAAACAAAACTAAACTAAACGTACAATAGAGTATTCAGAAAACATTTAGTCCTGCACTTATATCTGTGGTCATATTCGTTGCTTGGTTCTGGTGTCGTACCACTAGAAATGTACTTTATCATTTGTAGAAAAAAAATAATAAAAAAAGGAAAACATTTTTGCATGTAATCTAAATTTTTTTTTTTGATATTATCATTCTGTTTCCCCCCTCTTACTCTTCTATCACAAAATGATTATGTACGTGAGTATGGAAGTTTTTCCTTTTATTGTTTACTTTTTTCCATAACTATTCTCTGGTGCATTTGTTTTTTGTTTAAGTTTTTTTGCTCGTCCTGAAAAACGAGAGGAAACGTCAGATGTGAACACATTTTATGCACATGAGCTCATCTTTTCAACGCCTGATGTATTTATGTAAAGTGAATTTTAGATTTTTCTGTTACTGTGTGTCTCGTTTGCTTTTTTCTGAAAAAAGAAAAAAGTAGACGGCAAACAATAGTTATGCACATAAGTCACAGTGGTGCGGACTACAAACACGTTTCTATAGTGACATGTTTATTTATTATACCCTCCACCATAGTATGGAGGGTATATTAAGTTTGTCATTCCGTATGTAACACCTCGAAATGTACACTTTAGACCCCACAAAGTATATATATTTTTGATCAGCATACAAATCCGTCTGTGGAAGTCACTCTAGCTTCCGAACGAATTGAAGTAGATTGATACAATTTTACTCAAATATATATTATGCCTGCAGGACTTGCGGTATTGACAATAAGCCATGTAGGTCCACGTTTTGGTATAGCCCCCATATAAAGGTACCTCTCGATATTCGGTATTTTGATGATTTTAGCCACATTATCTGCCGGAATTGTTTCAAATTTGGTATTTGAAGTTCGTAATAGGTAGTACAGCATATGATATGAGATTGTCTGTGCAGGTCCACGTCTTCGTATAGCCCCCATATAGCGGTACCTCCCGAAATTCGGTATTCGGTAACTCCCTAGATTTAGTATTTTGTTGATTTTAGCGACATTGTTTATCGGAATTTTTTTAAATTTGGTATCTAAAGTTCATAATAAATACTACAACCTATGACAAAAAATTGTCTGTGCGGGCCCACGCCTACGTATAGTCCCCATATAAAGGTACCTCCCGATATTCGATATTTTGATGATTTTAGCGACATCATTCACCGGAATTGTTTCAAATTTGATATTTAAAGTTCGAAATGGATACTAGAGCCTATGACAGAAAAGTGTCAGCGCAGGTCCACATTTTGGTATAGTACCCATATAATAGCACCTCCCTATATTGATGACTTTAGCTACATTATTCACCGATTTTTTTCAAGTTTCGCATTTGAATATTGTAATGGCTTATGAAAATAGTTGCCTATGCATGTCCACGTCATCGTTTAGACTCTAATATGACGGCTGCATTAGGTATTTTTAGGATTTTAACGTAATTTTTAACGGATTTTTTTTTTTTTTTTTTTTTTTTTTTGAAAATTGGCGAATTTGTTTCAAAGTTCGGCCCGGGCGAACTTACAGCTTTTTTACTTGTTTTGTAATTCTAAATTCAGCAATGCATAAAACACACGTGCGTATGAGTATTTTCTGACAATAAGCATACGCCCATATGGCAGTAATATTGATAACACTCTTATAAGTGCGTTACACATTCTTAAGGTAAATAACAAATCCTTTAAAATCCAAAATTCTCCAGTATCAAAATAGTGCATAATTATTAAATTAAATTAAATATTCATTTCCATATTTTTGAAATTTCATAATCATACATTACGAAATCTACAATATATTTCCCCTTGTCCCCCACTGTATCACTATTGACGTTGCTACTGTGCTACTGCATCTACATCTACGAAACGACAACAATAACAATAAACTACTGCCACAAAAGACACCTCAAGGTGTAAATAGTTTTCGTGTGCTACCAAGCAGAAATAAATTTATTCCGAAAAAAGTGCATTGTTCAGTAATTCTTAAAAAAAAGAATGCATGTGGAAAATATGGCCAGCGTAAAACGAAATCTGTTGGAAATTTGTAAACATAAGTATGCAAACTAGGATACTTCCAAAATACGAACAAAAGAAAAACAAATGAATTTTGGATGCAATATTCATGAGATGGAATTTATATTTATACAGACGGACTTAATGCTGCAAAGTGCTTACATACAAAAGCTATATATGTAGAAATAATAATAAGAATAAAAATGGCTATAATAATATTAACAACACTGTGCAGCAGCCTATCTGGGGTGGGAAGTTTTAAGTGGAGGTGATAATATTCGGTTAGTAAATCAAAATTCGGAAGACAAACTTTTTGATAATAATGATAATAACAGTAATAATAATAATAATAATAATAATAATAATAATAATAATAATAATAATAATAATAATAATAATAATAATAAAAATAATGATGATAATAATAATAATAATAATAATAATAATAATAATAATAATAATAATAATAATATCAGCCGGTTGTGAGGACATATGTATACCCTCAGTCAATGTTCGATTATTTCCGAAGAAATGGGCCAATACTGACCATTTCGTATCGGTCCTAACTAAATATGTCATAAATATTGCGATGTGACAGGTGTGGACAATATTGGTTACTTCCTTTAAATTATATAAGATATGTGATAATTTTTATAATATGTTAAAATATGTGTGAGGTACCACCAAGGGTTCACAGTTATCTATCATCTTTACAACAGATCTTTTGTTGATAGAAATATTGAACTGAGTAAAGTCTGAATGGAATCGGATGTTAATTTCGCGTTTTATGAACTTCATGAATATTCAAAATTTTGACCCTTTGTGAGAGAGGTACCAGAAGGAGTGAACAGATATATTCCATCTGCACATCACATCTTGTGTTAGCAAACATAATGAGATGGGTGAAATACGAAGAGAACCGCATGCTTATTTCGAATTTAATAATCGTTTTACTAATTAAAGACGTTGAACCTGAGGAAGTGGACCGGTATAATCCATCTTCACAGCAGATCTTGAATTTAGTATTTCTTTCGGATTTCATAATCGTTTTGGTTATTCAAAACTTTAACCCTTGTGAAAGAGGATGTACCAAGTCTGAATAGAATCGGGTATTAATTTGCGTTTAATGAGCTTCATGGATATTAAAAATTTTAACCCATTGTGGGTGAGGTATCAGAAGGAGTGGACCTATATATCCCATCTTCATAGCAAATCTTGTGTTAGTTAAAATAGTTGGATATGTGAAATATGAAGAGAAGCAGTAGTTATTTAAAATTTGGACCCTTTGTGGGGGAGGTACCAGAAGGAAGTGACCGATTGCCATCATCCTCACATTAGATTTTGGGTTGAAAGAAATATTGAGATGTACCGAGTTTGAAAAGCAACGAATGCTTATTTCGCGCTTTACGAGCTTCATTGTTTTATCAAAGTTTGACTCGTTGTGTGGGAGGTAACAGAAGGACTGGACTTCACAGCATATCTTGTGTGAGCAGAAATATTGAGATGTATGAAATTTGAAAAATATTAGACACTTATTTCACCTGTTACAGGAGTTACAATTATTCCAAATTTTGACCCTTTGTGGGGGAGGTAGTTGCTCTTTGCACACAATTGAACGATTCTGTCGCGTTACATACGGCAACTAATTTTTTGTATAAAAATTGAACTTTTGTGGGGATGTAGTTAATTGAGTCGACCTATATTATCAATTTTCGCATCTGACCTAGTAGTGATGCACAGTGATGGATTTGCACAGTTGCAGCAAAATTGGATTATTGCTTCTTATTCTGTGCAGAAAATATTTTTCTTGAAAATTTCGACGTTTTGTGTGGGAGGTACTAGAAGGGGTGGACCGATATTATCCATCTCCGAACTCGATCTAAGTTTGACAATAATATTACAATTGGACCAAATCAGATACTCCCTTCGAGAGTTATCGTGCGCATCAGCCAGCCAGACAAACGGAAAGACAAACGAACGGACATCGATAGCTCGACCCCAAACGTCCTGAAACGAATTTGGTCCAAAGAGACCTAGAGTTTAAAACCATTATTTTGATGAGGCACATTTTCGCCTTATCTTTGCATCTGGCTGAGGGTATATTAATTCGACGTTATCTTAGGTTCTACAGAATTAAACGAAGAAACTAATTCTGAGCCAGTTTTCTCCCAGTTTCCGTGTCTTATTTATTGGAATGATTAATTTTTTAATTTTTTAATTGCACATCCGAGAAAGTTTCCTTATTTGAAGAATGGTTCGATCGATCAAAATCAACAAATATTTTTAATTTTTTAAATCTAACCCCAAAATTTAGGTATGTAAAAAAATGATGTGGTAATTAATGTTTTTCCATTGTGAAGGGAGGAAATAGATTAGGGACATTTTCTAGCAACTTTTTTAAACGGTACAATTGGTCAAAGTTGAAACCATCCATCCTCTATCAGCATAAATGTTTATCTCGTGTTTCTGTTGTATTCATATGATAGTCGTAGCGAAGTTAGTAAGGTAAGATCCCGATTTTAAATATGTTAATTTTTTAAGCCCACTTATCGAACTAATGGAACTAAATTTTAATTTTTCTGTGGGTATGAAGCTTTTACAAAAGACCTCAATGATATGGCCATGTTTGAGAGATTTCGAAACGGAATACAAAACGTTTAACATTAACTCATACTTTTTGATGTTCTCGCAATCGAAAAAAAACGGTGAGCTTAACCTCAAGATATGACCAAAAATCGGCAATGCCTAAACGTTGATTTTATCCAACCTTGCCAATGGTAAAGATCGAAATTCAGAACAGAAATTATTTTTTCACACAAGATTCTATACGGATTATTCGATCCAAACTACTTGATCCAGGCAGTTATGGAACATCAATTATAGATTTAAAATGGCTGACAAAGGCCGCGTAAGTAACTGCTATTAGTCACGAAAAAGAACCTTATATAAGGATACCTCCCGACACTTATAGTACACTTATATACCAACATACTTTATGTGATATTTCAATTTCTTAGGGAGCAGGAAGCCATTTTGATTCCCTTTTTTTTTGTAAAAAGATCTCGAAATTTATTCCCTTCAAAACTGGCCAACTTTCCACTAGTTAAAACTTTAAATTGTCCGCGATTTATTTACATTTTAAATTTCACAACCAAAATCGAGCAGTAAAACCGTTAAACATTAAAACCAAAATATAAAAAATCTCAAAAATATAACCAACCCCGCCCATTCCAAGTTTAAAAACGAAAACAAATATAGAAAAGTAGAACATTTGCTCAAGAGAGAAGAGCAAAAAAAAATTAAACACTCACATGGTGGCTCGCTCGCACACCGTTTCAGAAACGTTTATTGCGTCTGTTTAAGAATTGTTTGCATAGACCTTAAGGACATACAACATTTCAAGTTCTCCTTCAGTTAAAAACATTTGCCCCAGTCCGACGGAGCAAGGAATGTATTTTGTGCTATTGTTGTTTTTGCCTAGATGTTGGATGAGGCACCTACAACAACAACTAAACTATAAACCAAGAAGATGAAATGAACAAAGTTTATAACTCTATTCATGGGAAAAGAGTGAGTGGTGTCACTCAGTAAAAGGGCACGAAAGAACGTACGACCAACCGACCGGACGAACAAGTTATGGCGATGACGACGATGATGATGTTGGCACTGACGCTAAAGGTAGTGTCGGTGGCTACTAGTGCCATTGCCACTAGTTGTATGAGTCTGGTTCTGGTTCTGCTTGTATCCATGTGGTAACAGGCACTTAACGGCCTTGTTACAAGTTTAACCACAATTGTGTTGATGAGATGATGCTGGCGGCTAAATGTAATAGTTATGTGGGGAAAGTGAATGGAGGGCCCGGCCAAGTTGAGTTGTTGGTCATACCGACGCTGATGCTGATGATGACGATGTTTCTGACAATGATATTTTGACTTATGTATTATGTATGTCTTTGCTAAGAGTTGTGTTGTTCTGTTAGTTGGCAATAGGGGCGAAACATTAAAGTGTTTCGGACACTGGTAGATTTGAGTAATGTTAAAACATTTTGGAATGTTTATTTAGTGGGCTTTCTCACCGTATTTTTGGATTTTGAAAATGTCTTCAAGGACATTAACAGCCAATACGGGTCTTTGATTAAGAAGGTAATTACCGTGGATAAAAAATTATTTTTCATAAATACAGGGTGAATTAAAAAAACTGCAAAAAATTCAAATGCCATAATTTTATTTATTTTTTTTTTTAAATTTTATTGAATGAACGCAAAAATTGTCGGAAATAAATTTGGGAATAAGTTTAGATTTGTTCGAGTTGGTCCCCTTAAACACGAATTATGCCCTTCAAACGGACAATGAAAACGTCACACGCTACCCGAATGTTGCTCTGCGGTATTTTGGCCCATTCCCGGCGAAGCGATTGCCAGAGGTGATCGACACTTTGGTATTTTTATTGCCAACCTTGCTTTCCAAAATACTCCAGACACAATAGTCCAACGGATTGGTACCCGGAGATTTTGGTGGTCATTGTGCGCTGGAGCGAGGAACCTCATCTTGTAACCATTCTTGGGTGGCGCGAGCTGATGGGCCATGGTGCTGAGTCCTGTTGGAATGTTAAAAGTCTGCGGCCAAAATGTTTGCGCGCCCAAAACGTTAATACACCCTTCAGAATATTTTCGCGATAATATTCGGTATTTATTCTGATGCCACGGTCGTTAATTACAAGCGGAGAGCGACCACCGGCTGTTATGGCGGCCCACACCTTCACCATGGCCGGCGCTTGAGTTCTGGTGGCCAACCGAATGTGCACATTTTCAGCTGACCTCTTTGGCACGTAAACACGATCATTTTGTTTGTTTACAAACTGCTGAACAACGAATGATTTCTCATTGGATAAAACCAAATTCGGAAGTTCACAAACCAAATTCGGACAAGCGAAGCAACTCTTTATCTCTTTTGAGTCTATTTTCTTTCTGTTGCGGTGTTAGTTCTTGCGATTTTTGGAATTTCAATGGCTTTACCCGAGCACAATTTTCAATATCACGAGCCATTTTCGGCCACTGTGACGCGGGTTTCGATCAAGTCGCTTCTTTACTTTTCGAATCATTTCTGCTGATGTTGGTGTTTTCTTCCGTCTACTTCCTTGATGACGAGCTGCGCTACCAGTATCACGATAACGAGCGATGGTACGAGACACAAGAGATTTATTCACATTTAAATGCTGGAGTGCTCCAACGATAGCCACTTGTGATTTCCAGCCAAATATAAAAAAATCACACTATCACGCTTGAATTCCATCACGAATAACTGTTTTTTTTTCTGTAAAAGTCTCACCAAAATGCTTTTGTACGCTTGGTTGCTTGGCTTAGAAATGACAACAAACTGAAGTTGATTGCAGTTGTTTCCTCTCACACTGTATTGATTATATTAAAAGAGTTATAAGCAAATAAGCAAAGGCTATAGTCGTGCTGGACCACCCCATGTGATACCCTACAACACTACAATAAATCCAAATCCATTTTGGAAGATTTCATTGCCCAATATTAACCCATTCCGTCGTGTTGTTAGGTATTCAAAAAAGATTCTCACGAATGTTGTAGTCCATTTTACGGCTAAATATAATCCAATGGTCATCCAAAATGGTAGTCTTTTTCTCTGTCCTTAATTCTCTTCTTATGTAAAATTCCTTGTCGATTAATTTTCAATCATGACCTGTAGAGCGACTGGAAAATCAGGAAAATTTTAATATTTTTTTTTTTTTTTGGTCCATTTGAATTCCTAAATGTACATCTCCAAATCCAATAGGCTTTAATTCTGACCCTACCCCTACCGCCATGCGAAATTCCGTTAGTATCGGGCGATAATTGTGTCCTGTATGTAATACCCTCAAAATATAGAGTTGCGGGGTGCAGAAAAACTTTGGTAAATTTACAATTCAAAATTTTAAGTCAAGCTAAAAAATAGCATGCGATAAAAAATATGACAAAAATTGAAAAAATTTAACAAAAAATATTCACTTTTATGTTGTCGAATTTTTATACGATTTTCTTAGATTTTATTCATGTCTGACAAGAAACCATTCCGAATTGTTGTTCGCTATCAGCATCATTGTAACGGCCAAACTTAACCTTTTCGTGTATCTGTTATTTCGCCGTTGATTAAAAATATTCACGGTTTTGGGGAAATGTTCGTATTTTTTACATAAAAGTTATGGTTTATTTTACCCGCTAAATATTGTTCTACCCAGCCCTAAACTCTAACTCCAAGCACAATTCAGAGTCAATTTGTCTACAATTATGACCTGTAGAGCAACAACAAAATCACAATTTTTTTCTATTTTTTGGTCCATTTAAACCCCTAAATATTGCGATCATCTCCAAAACCTCTATCATCTCTGACCTCTATTTTCAATTTCGTGAGGATCGGGCCATAAGGCGACCTGTAGCGTGATTACAAATTAACATGGACAGACGGACGGACGGGCATACATAACTGGATCGATTTAGCTCGGCGAGATAGGAAGATCCAAACATAGTTTCCCATGTTGGGGACCAATATTTCGAGGTGTTACATAATTTTTAGCCCAATCAAACTTATAATACCCCCAACACATTGTGTTGTATGGTATAAAAATAGTCGTCTATTATTTGTTGAATCTTTTGTCAAGGAATGACAAGTTGTAGAATTTTAAGAAAAATAATCAAAGGCTAATCGTAGATTTTTAAGTATATTATTCATGGGCTTGTGTGCACGATTTTAAATATATTTTAAAGACTTTTTATTTATTTTTTTTTTTCAAGGACTCTTTATTTGTGAACATTTTCCAAGGGTAAATCAAGGACCACTAGGGCTTTCTGAGAACAATGTTAAAGTGTTGTATTCTTAATTTTTCTAAAAAAATTTTTTCAAGCATTTTTAAGAAAAAAAATTAAGATGCAGCGGGGCTGTTATCTTTAATTACATTGTGCAACACAAACAAGTAATTAAGGGAAAATTACAACAGATTATTAAAGTAGAGCTTAAAAAAGATACGATTTCGGGGGTTTGGAAGTTCATATCGCAAAGTAAGCTAATTAGAAAGGACAAATTCTCCCTCTTCCGCGTTATTATTTTACTATTTTTTTTTAAGACTCCTTGGAATCCGTGCATTTTGGAATCGTTTTTGGTAAAATGTATCCAAAGAAGAAATATTCCACAGAAAACGTCACTATAAATCTTAGACTAAAACATGTATCTAGGTACAATAGTTTTTAAGAAAATTACGTTTGAAACTAATGCACTTCAAGTGAAAATTATCTGTTTGGTTTTTTTACTGCTAATTTATATTTTGGGGAAACTGTCAAAGTAAGAATTATTCTTGATCAAATTTCATTGTGAGTCTCTGAACAAAAGAAATTAGTTTATTCAGAATGTACCGTGAAATAATATCTCCAATTTTTGTTATTAAAAAAAAAAAAAAACTTAAAAATAATCACTTTTCTCCAATTCAAAATTGCAAATTTTTCTTGTAATTTTAATGTTTAAAAACCCGCCTGCATTGTGGAAAATTCTAAGTGTACTAATAGGTTATACAAAAACATGTTAAAAAATTATATAAAATTATATATTATATAAAAAGAATTGTAAAAAATTGCTTATGAATTATGAAAGTCAATAGAAAATTCAAAATGTTCAAACTAAATGATTTATAAGATTCCTTCTGGCTTTAATATTTTCTATTTATCATCATTTTCATCTAAATAATAGAAATTTGCAGATAAAAACATTTGAAGATAATTTACAATTTCAGCTAAGTTTCGCAAAAAACTTTGCTAGTCATCTCTACGAAACTGTTCATTAAACGGCAATTCAGAGGAATTTTCTCTAAGTTCATTGAGGAGATAATATATACATACATTCATATGAATGTATATTAATTTCATCGCTTCTTCTACGATTTCTATTAAGTATTATGTTTAGCATTCAGCCACTTGCTACTTATCCCAAAAATAAAAAAAGAAAAGTTCCACTTCGAGCTATCTGCCTGCTGTTGACGTTTCCAATGTGAAAACTTCGATTCAAAAGTTTTATTGAAAAAGTTTATTTGAATGGTAATTTTTGTTTTATTCTACGTCGTTGGCGTAGTCGTTTTTCTACTATTCTGTCAAATATATATTTATTTTTCTATTACCTTGATCCAATTTTCCATGCCTAAAGTTTCGCTGAGAAATGATTTTAAATAGCCAAATTATTAGCAGCTGTTTATACGCAGAAGCTGGGTGAAGCTGTATAATAAAGAACATTGTGTACAACTTTTTGGAGAAAATGAGAAAAACTTGGGAAATTTACCAAAGAAATATTCAGGGTGAGATGAAAAACTTGAAACCAACTTCAGATTGCTGTCATATCCTAGCCACTCGTCCGACAGCTGTTAAAATTATTCCAGTGACAGGTCATTATATTGTTTACAAGCGTACAAAAGCATTTTGGTGAGAATTTTCAAGAAAAAAAGTTATTCGTGATGGAATTCAAGCGCGATAGTGTGATTTCCTTATATTTGGCTAGAAAACCACAAGTGGCTATCGTTAGAGCACTCTAGCATTTAAATGTGAATAAATCTTTTGTGTCTTGTACCATCGCTCGTTACCATGATACTGGTAGCGTAGCCCGACGTCAAGAAAGTGGACGGAAGAAAACAGAAACATCAGCAGAAATGGTTCGAAAAGTAAAGAAGCGACTTGATTGAAAAAACGCATCGTAGTGGCCGAAAAATGGCTCGTGAGCTGAATATATCGCAATATTCCATTCGGCAAATATTGAAAAATGAGCTCGGGGTAAAGCCATTGAAATTCCAAAAGGTCCAATAACTTACACCGCAACAGAAAGAAAATAGACTCAAAAGAAAATTGCTTCGCTTGGCTGAAAGTGGTGAACTGCCGAATTTGTTTTTTTCCGATTAGAAAACATTCGGTGTCCAGCAGTTTGTAAACAAACAAAATGTTCGTGTTTACATGCCAGAGAGGTCAGCTGAAAATGTGCACCTTCGGTTGGTCACCAGAACTCAAGCGCCGACCATGGTGATGGTATGGGCCGCCATAGCAGCCGATGGTCGCTCTTCGCTCGTATTATTCGACCGTGGCATCAGAATAAAATATTATCGCGAAAATATTCTGGAAGGTGTATTAAAGCCTTGGGCACGCAAACATTTTGGCCGCAGACCTTGGACATTCCAACAGGACTCAGCACCATTGCACTCAGCACGCGCCACTCAAGAATGGTTACAAAATTAGGTTCCTCGCTTCATTTCCATGGCCACCAAAATCTTCCGATACCAATCCGTTGGACTATTGTGTCTGGGGTATTTTGGAAAGCAAGGTTGACACCAAAATACCAAAGTGTCGATCACCTCAAGCAAGCGCCTCGCCAGGAATGGGCCAAAATACCGCAGAGCAACATTCGGGCAGCGTGTATTGGTCGTTTGAAGGCCATAATTCGTGCCAAAGGTGACCAATTAGACAAAATCTAAACTCATTCTAAAATTTGATGCTATTTCCGACATTTTTTGCTTTCGTTCAATAAAATTTAAAAAAAATGTAAAAATTATGGCGTTTGACTTTGTTGCAGTTTTTTTATTTCACCCTGTATATTGAGACAATTTTCTCCGAAAATTCAAATTAAAGGAGAGAAAGAATATTTGCGATGGAATTCTCTTAAATAATAATGTACATCATTAATATTTCTCAATACTTAACTAATCCCAACAATAAACACTTTTCCGAAAATGTTCTCCAACATTTAATGCCTGACCAATTTTAAATACTCCACTTCACATTTAATGTTTTAATGTTTGAATCCCCTCTGACTAAATATGTTTATTGATTGCAAATGCGGATTACTTTAAGACGATCGAACGAAACAGCTCAATAAAGTTTCAATTCCCCACATGGGGGGCTTTTCGTTTTGTTTGCGAAGTTCTTTTCAGGCACACACGTGCGTTATCACCATTTTCCTCATTTCTCTTTCAAACCGTCTATTTATGTGTGTCGTATTGTCTTCCTGGAACTCAAGTACTTAAAACTTTTGCCTTTTGTGTGGTGGCAGCAAAAGCAGAACATATGCAAATGCTAAATATGCGAGGCTATAAAGTGTGAAAAAGTTAGGCAAAGAGAAGAAAACTTATTTTCAAAAGAAACAGAAAATAACATAAAGTTGAAATGCAAAATGGAGTTTGATGAGTGCCACAGCATCGGGTCTATGAAAAGGTTCGTCGATGAAATCTTATTATTAATAGGGACGAAATATACAAATTATTTAATTATTATTTATCAATATTTTCGAAGTAAGGAAAAGTCAAAAGTCGGGCGGGGCTGACTATATGATACCCTACACCACTATGCATATTTAGTAGAGCTGCCGTAACAAAATAATTTATTTGAAGTAGATCATACACCTGTCAACATTTGGCTTTAGAACAGTTATAGTTTGGTTTCAGAGGGAACTAATATATATGGGAGGCATGTCCAATTCTGAATCGATTATCATCAAATTTGACGGAGGCATTTTAATCTTTTATACCAAATAACATTTCTATAGAGTGCATGACATCACTTCAAGAAGAATTATATTAAAAAAGTATATATCGGAGCCGAGTTCCACAAAATGGAAACGTACGTCCCGAAATTCACTCCATTTGGGCTGATATTAGACATTATTTGCACAATAAACCTGAAATGGGATAAAGGATATGTATGGGAGCTATATATATCTCAAGAAAGAATTACAAAGGTATTTCTGAGCTCTATAAGATATCTGGTACCAAATATCATTGTTGTTGAATGCATATTATGAATGTGAGGGACTTAAACACCAAATCGCATGAAACATATATATGGCAGCTATAGCTATATCTAAACCGATTTTCACCTAATTTGATGTGCTTGCTCCTAGACTAAATTCGGTCGGATTTGCGAAATTTCAGGTCACTTGGACTGATATTGGTCAAAGCAGAAGGAAGTTCGACGGGGTAAACTAGATATGTGCTCTAAACTGAGATGACATCTTTACATGATTTTTCTATCCTACACCTTAGAAAAGGGGCTATATTAACTTTGTTATTCCGTTTGTAGCATCCCTAAATATTCGTCGTAGACCCCATAAAGTATATATATTCATAATCAGCATAAAATTCTAAGTCGATTTAACGATGTCCGTTTGTCTGTCCGTCTGTCTGTTGAAATCACGATACACCCCACATTATTTGACGTAGAGCATCAAAATTTAGCAGAACAATTTGTATTGTGTCTAGGATGGTCGATATTGAAGATGAGATATATCCGTCCTCGTTTTGGTATAGTGGTTTTTGTCATATTTTTTCACGGATTTGTCTTGAAATTGGTATTTATTGGACATAATGGGTTCTGGCTGCGGTGGCGAAATATTGTATGAATGGGTCCACGCTTTGGTATAGCCCCCATATAACGGTACCTCCCGATTTTTGGTATTTTGATGGTTTTTGCCACTTTTTTTCACGGGTTTGTCTAAAAATTAGTATTTGTTGGTCGTAATGGGTGCAGGCTGTATAGGTCCACGTTATGGTATAGCTCCCAAATAACGGTACCTCCAGATATTCGGTATTTTGAGGATTTTTGTCAAATTTCTTCGTGGATTTGTCTAGAAACTGGTATGTGTGTATCCTAATGGGTTGTAGCGCCGTTGCCAAAACATTGTATATATAGGGTCACGTTTTTGTATGGCCCCATATAGTGGTACCTCTTAATATATTTGTGGGTCACAATGGATTCTAATGTTTTCTTTACCCTAAGATGGAGGGTATTACAAGTTCGGCCCGGCTGAACTTAATGTTTTTTTACTTGTTATACCCTCCACTCGAGTTGTGCCAGTCTACTTCATAGTTCAGTACACCAGTTCCTAAAGTATGAGTGATGTGATATATTTCGCATCACTCATACGCATAGTTTTCATGCAAACGAATGGAGTCCACGGAACTAAATAATAAATTAGTTCGTTCAATCGAACTAGATTGGCACAACTCTAGTGGAGTTGCATGGATGGTAGATCTTGCGTTAGGAAAAATATTTGGATGTGTGATATTCGAAGAGAGTTGGATGCTCATTTCGATTTCTTTGAGCGTTTTGCTTTTAAAAAATTTTTAACCCTATATGGGGAGGTACCATTCACACCAGACCTTGGGCAAATAAATATGTTGAGATGTATGTAATGTAATGTATGTAAGAAGTGGAAGATTATTTCCAATTTTATGATCGTTTTGGTTATTCAATATTGTAACCCTTTGTGGGGGAGGTACCAGAGGGAGCGGTCCGATCTCCACCATCTTTATAATAGAGCTTGTGTTGATGGAAATATTAAAATGTACCACGTCTGAATTGAATCGGATGTTATTTTCGCGTTTTTTTGAGCTTCATGGATATTCATAATATTGAGCCTTTGTGGGGAGGTACCAAAAGGAGTAGACAGATATATCTTCACAGCAGAACTTGTATTTGCATAAGTAGTGGGATATGTGAAATATGAAAAGAAACCGGTACCAAGTCTGAATGAAATCGGATGCTAGTTTCGCGTTTTATGCGCTTCATGGATTTTCAAAATTCAATTGAAATTGAAATGGATTTAGATCAAAGAGACCTACAGTCTATTATCGTATACGATGAGGCACGTCTTTGCCGTATAAATGATATTTACTCCCTGAAGCCATATGGCTGAGGGTAAGTGACTATTGAAAGCTTAAATAACAGTTCCGTTGCAAAATGTCTAACTTTATAAAAATTCAGAATCTCTGAAGGTACCGTTTTATGGGGCTATAGGAAAACATAGACCTATATAGATTTTTGTTTGAACATTGGAAGGCGATATACCAAAGTTTTAACATTTCTGTTGAAAAATGAGGCCATAATCATCAACATGACGAAGAACAAGATTGTCAGCGTTCACTCCCTTTAGCCCTTAGGAATAGGATAAATAGTACGTATTTTTATAGAAAATGAAAAAAATTGGTTAATAATTTTGGGAAAAGTATTAATTTTTAATACGACAATTATCGAATTTCTTAGAGAAATAAGAAATCGTTGTCGATAAAATTTAAATTTTTGCCGGGAAAACTGAAGTAAGAACCACAACAATCCAATTTAAAGAAAACCACTTGTAAGCTTTTAATTATCATACCTTTAATAACTTTGTTTGGATTAGTTTGAAATTATATTTCTCAAATCCTCGAAAACTGCTGTAATAAGTTCTATATTTAATTTTTAGTACCGAAGTTTGGTTACGTCACAATCCTATATTTCGTACTCTGTAAAAAAAAATTTGTATCAATAAAGATGTAACAGTTTTTGGTTCAAAAATGTTAAACTGCCTATATTTGTGATTTTTGGCTGTAAACTCAGCATGCAATGTAATAATTCACTCTCCAAAGATAGTTCTTACCTTTGAAAGGTAGACATAAGTTCTTGGAAAATAAAGTCAATACATCAGAAATTGTCAAAATAAGTAAATCCCCTAAAGGATTAAATCAATAAAAATGTAAATATGTATTTGGCAGAAAAAATAAATAAAGAAAGGGGAAATAAAATAAATGCAGGGAACACAAAAACGGAAAATAAACAGTCAAACACAATATGCAAAACGTATCTAAACAACTTATGCTTAGAAATAGTTTTAAGTTACCCTCAAAATTAACATTTCTATTCAAATCCAATCCAAATCATATTTCAAAACACACACCCAAAATCAACTCCCCCTTAACCATCACAATAATCAAATTATTTAAACCATATGTTTTCTATTCTTCTTATTTTCCTTTCAGATTCTGAACTAGAAGAATTTGAAACGCCGGCACGTTATCGGCCCGATTCACTGGGCGCCTTGAGCCGTGCCACCCGCTTTACAGAGGATGAAATCAAGCGAATTTATCGCGGTTTTAAGGCTGAATGTCCCACGGGTGTCGTCAAAGAGGACACCTTCAAACTGATCTATGCGCAATTCTTTCCCCAGGGAGGTTCGTGCGGTACAGTATAATTTGTTTTGTTAACATTTTTGCTATGACTTTAGTTACTAATGCCTGCCTATCTATCCATGCGTTTTTCTATTTCCATGTTTTTTGTGTGTGTGGTGTGGAATTAAAGCAAAAGAAAAAAACATATTTCATTGCCCACATAAATTCAATGTCTCTGTGTGTGTGTATGTAATTTGGTTGTCTCTGAGATGTGTCTGTAAAACGCACAATATGACATTAAAATAAATTAAGATTTCAATATTATTATCAATGTATGTGTAATTCTGAAAATTGTATGTCGTTTAATTAGTTAGATAATGCTATTGATATTTAAAAGAAGTGAGATTAAATCTATCTATCTATGCTTTTAAAAGTATGAAATTTATTAAGAATAGTTTGTAAGCTAACATAAATGTAAGTTACGTTAATATTTTTGTATAACATTTTTTTCATATTTATAAAAATTATTATAATCATCCATATCATTTTGAGACACTTTTTTGTATTAACATTTTAATGAGTTCATTGAAGTTCAAACGTATGGGTCGGTATGCCGTCAGCCAATGGCTAAATATAATGATTGTTTTATTTATAACTAAGTACAAAAGAACACATTTTTATACCCTCCACCATTCATAGTATGGAGGGTATATTAAGTTCGTCATTCCGTTTGTAACTCATCAAAATAATCATTTTTAACCCAACAAAGTATATATATTCTTGACCAGAGTACAATTCTAAGACGTTTTAGCTAAAATTTTGCACAAATCTCTCTTTTGTCTGCAGGTCAAGTTCGAAGATGGGCTTTATCGGTCCACGATATCGTATAGCCCCCATATAACGGTACCCCGCGATATTCGGTATTTTGATGATTTTAGCCACATTTTTCAAAGGATTTGTCTTCTGGGTACTTTATCCCTTGGAAGAGAATTATTTATATAGGTCCACGATATCGTATAGGCCCCATTTAACGGTAACCCCGATATTCCGATGTTAGCCACATTTTTCAACGGAATTGTCTGAAATTGTACACAAGGGGTTCTTTGTGAGCACTTTACCCCCCGACAGAGAATTCTCTATATAGGTCCAAAATATCCCCCCATACAACGGTACCCCATGATTTTCGGGATTTTGATGATTTTATCCAAATTTTCCAATGAAATTATCTGAAAATCCACACAAGGAGTTCCTTTTTAGTACTTTACCCCCAGACATAGATTTGGTCCACAATATCGTATATCCGCCTCATATATCGGCACCTTCCGATATTAGGTATTATAAAGATTTTAACAGAATTTTTAATGGATTTTATTTTTATGAACATTTTCTAATTCGTTCCAAATGGTGGAGGGTATTCAAACTTACTGCTTTTTTATTTGTCTTCGATAAGACCGTGCAAAAAAAATGTGTATATCCATCATATTTTTGCTAAGAAGTCGCCGAAGATATTCTTATAAAATTTCCGATTTTCAGGAATGAAATTAAAAAAAAAATTACCCTCCGGAATACATTGCAATGAAACTATACTCTCAATAAAAATTAATAGAAATGTAATTATAAGAACCTTTGATTTACCGATCTATCCGCATCGCATGAGTTTGTCCAGACCCAGTCATTTTTGGTGGAAAATTTTGGAATTTTTGCATTTCGTGTTTATAACCTTCCGAACTATGTGTTGGGGTCTTCCTATCTCACCTATGGTAATGAATATCTGGGCGTGGCTTTGGAAATGCGTGCTATTATTGTGGGAAAAGTACTAAGTGGTACTAAATTTGGTATTTGGTAAATGGAGTGGGCTGGAATCCTCATATTTGGTATTGAAGTCTCTGGCTGGTACCTGGAAATGAGATACCGTGGTGGGTTTGGATATGTGTTCTGAAATTGTACGGAAAGTACTACGCGGTACTAAATTTTGTATTGGGTGAAGGGATGAGGCTGGAATACCGAATTTTTGATATTGTGATATCTGTGCTTAGAATATGAAAGAGCTTTTTTTGTGGAAATGTGTGATATATTTGTAGTAAAAACTAATAATAAATTTTACTAAACTTGCTTTTGGGTGAAGGGATAAGAGTACAATCCTCAAATTTGATGTTGTGGTCTATGTGGGTATGAGGTATTGAGATCTACATGAAAACTACAAAGTGATAGTAAAATCGATATTGGATGAAGTCATTCAGCTGGAATACCAAATTTTTATATTGAGGTCTCTTTTGGTAATTTTTGGTGGTTTTGGAAATGCGTACTATAATTGTACGAATAGTACTAAGTGGGTTGGAATTTTCAAATTTGGTATTGAGGTGGTTTTGGAAACGCGTACTGAATTGGTACGACAAGTATTTCGTTGAACTAAATTTTGTATTGTATGGAGGTATATTAGGGCTGGAATTTGAATTTTATATTGAGTTCACTGTTGTTATCTGGAATCCAGATATGGACTGGTTTTGAAAATGCACTTTATATTTATACTTCAAGTACTTAATTTAGTATTGGGTGAAGGAATAGAGCTGAAATCCTTAAATTTGATATTGAGGTCTCATTTAGTGTCTAAGGTTGGGTAAATTGGTAGGCCTGTAATTCTCCAAATATTTAGTGGTTGAAGGGGTTGGCCAATTGAAGCGAAAATCAGCATGGGACTACAGTTCAGAGCTGGGCAGACCTACAAATTTGAATTGTCATCGACTGAGATTTATGGACCATATACGAAAAATACGAAAATGTCCATTAAGCCGCGAATACTTCTAATCCCGACGAAATCACATATACACAAAAAGGTCACTTTTGACTGTTACATTGATGCTGATATCAAAGATATCGCATATATAGTGAAATATATAAAAACTCAAATATGAAAGAAGCGAATGTTTGTTTGACAGCTATAATTCAAAAGCAGCTGGATGGATTTTGACAATTCTCACCAATTTAGAATGAGCTTTTGGCAGAAAAGGATAAAATCCAAAAAAAATCGCATAAAAATATATTAACAAAACTGCGGATTTTTTATTTATTTATTTATTTTTTTTTTTTTTTTTTTTTGTAAAATTTTGTCATATTTTTTATATTCAGGTCGCAATTATTGTCCGACCTTCACGAAATTTTTCATGAGGATAGTGTTAGGAAACCTAATGTTTTGCAAGATGTCCGTAAAATATTCAGGAGTTACCCAAACATAAAATCCTAAAAATTATATAAAAATAAAATGTTCAATATGCCTGGAAAAACTTATTTCGGATATGAAATTTCTGTTCTTTCCGAAAGAGCTAACTAGTTATTTGATGTAATAGCAAAATCTGCTTTGTAGAATACCAATGCTTTTTTAGAGATCGTATGTTTTTTTGAAAATATTTTTCTGAAGTATGATGACTATTTGAAAAGAGAAGCAATTACGTTCGAAATTTGTTTTTATTACGCAGTGCAGAAACTTTACCGCAAATTGTAGTTTTGTAGGGTATAACATTGTTAACCCCGTCCGACTACTGCCTTTGCTTACTTGTTTAATTTTAATTTTTGGATCTTAATGTGAATGTACCAAGGGAATGGACCGACATATTCCGCATTTCCATTAGAAATAATATTGGTGGAAACATTCAAGAATGGACTAAATATGAAAATAAAATATGAGTCTAGTATCACATTTTTTCAGAGTTATGAATATTCTAAATGTTAACACCAGAACTGAGTCTGATATAAAGATATGCGAAAAGTTGATCAAATTTCTTCGGCTATACATGTGATATATGTTTTTTCTTAAATATATGACATTTTATATGGGATTTTCTATAAGAATATCTACAGAAGAGAAAATCTACAGTTTTTTGATCTACAGAAGAAAAAATCTACAGATTTTCTAGCTATGTAAGTATTTTCAATGAGAATGAGAACTACAGATTTTCCATGAGGGAATCTACAGATTTTCTATGAAAAAAATCTGCAGGTTAGACATCAGAGATATATAGATATTCAATAAAAATATTGCAGATTTTCCATGGGAATATCTATAGATTTTTTGCAATTTTTTTGCGAAAATATTATTAAAAGAAAATTTCATTTTTTTTCTATTAGAAAGTCGACGGATTTTCTAGAATTCTACAGTTTAAAATAATTTCATATATTTGAATTAACATTTAACATATCTCTCACACTTGAACACAATCGGCCAAATTACCCTGATTTTCCCGCTCACCTGATCTTCCCACTTTACTAATGCTCTTTAGATTTTCATTTCGTAGATAGCGAAATTAAATGTCACAATGTCAGAAAGTACATTTGTATTACCCTGAATATCTACATTAGTTTCCCCCCTATGCTATGTTGTCTTTTTTTGGCAAAAAAAAGTATGTGACTTATTCCATGGAATGAATAAATGAATCATTTTAAATGTTTTATTACGCCATGCAACAACAGCAACAACAACGACGACGACAACAACAAAAATACATAATGGTCCATAATGATTGCATGACTACACAAAGACGAGTCGTAAATTCATTAAAATGTAACATATGATGCTGTTAATTTCGTTAATGTTTCAGTTCGCTACGACTTAGCAGAAGAGAGCAATGAAAGACGACAATGCCAAGTGTGAGGAGAGAGAGAGTTGGGAGGGAATAACAGATTTGATTTTAATTCCATCTAAAAGCTCTCTGTTGTGAATAAATGGAGAATGTCTCTGCCCTCTGATGCATATGTAATAAGAATTTGGCTAACAAATTGCTTCGAACGTAAATTGGTGTGTATGTCTGTAAATCTTAAATTATGGTTGGATATTTGTGTTAAATAGCATGCACGTATTTAGGGACATTTTTCAAACCTGAATTGCGATCAAATGTATTTGTGACAATATATTATGGAAAAAAATAACAGAGATTAGAAGATTTTGTTACAGATTGCTAATGAGCTGCATGAATGTTATTAAGGTATATTTTTCGATTTGTTTAATCTTCTTATGGTATGTGTAAATTTTTTTTAATGCCTTTATTTTTGATAATAAGAATTGCAAAATTTGTAGTATACAAGAGAACAGGCAACTTTTGGTTTGAAACTCATCAAACTGTTGTTCCTCTTTCTGTGCGCCCGTCATATACATAATTGGGTGAGTGATGATCGGAAAATATAAAGTCTCTAGGATTTTCTCATAGAAAATCTTGAGGATTCTACCATAGAAAATCTCGAGGATTCTATCATAGATTCAGGATTTTCTCATAGAAATTTCCGAGGACTTTCTTATTAAAATTCTCGAAGATTTTCTCATAGAAATTATCGAGGACTTTCTTATTGAAATTCTCGAGGATTTTTCACATAGAAAATCTCTAGATTTTCACATAGAAAATCTCTAGATTTTCACATGGAAAATCTCTAGATTTTCACAAAGAAAATCTCTAGATTTTCACATGGAAAATCTCTAGATCAGAAAACATCTAAGATTTTCGCTTAGAAAATCTGTAGGATTTTCTCATAGAAAATCTCTAGGATTTTCTCATAGAAAATCTCGAGGATTCTATCATAGAAAATCTCGAGGATTCTATCATAGATTCAGGATTTTCTCATAGAAAATCTCTAGATTTTCTCATAGAAAATTCCGAGGACTTTCTTATTAAATTTCTCGAGGATTTTCTCATAGAAAATCTCGAGGATTTTCTCATAGAAATTATCGAGGACTTTCTTATTGAAATTCTCGAGGATTTTTTCATAGAAAATCTCGAGGATTTTCTCATAGAAAATCTGTAGGATATTCTCATAGAAAATCTTTTGAATTTCCTAAAAGAAAATCTGAAAGAGTTTCTCATGGAAAATATGTAGGATTTTCTCATAGAAAATCTCTAGATTTTCTGTAAAAGCTATAAATATTCCAACGTATTAAGTCCTCTCAAATTCAAAGTCCTTACGAACACATCTAAAAATGCTCTAACAAAAAATACCTTTCCTACGAAATAAAATACACAAATGTCATTGAGAAATTCTAAAAAAATAAAATCTCACATTTACACAGTAGCACATCTTCAAAATAACACATACTACTACGTATAGAATAGAATAAACGTTATAGTAGTTTATAAACTAAAATTATTAGTTTACTTAAATGTAATGATGTTGCCAAATAAATTTGCTCACTTTCTCATATGGAATTGCTTCATATTTTCTGGGCTTTATGTGACAGTCAAGTTAAGCGATTTCTATCTGGAGGATAGTGGCAGGCATTACTACCGTTGCTCTCTCTCTCGCTGTCATCTATGAAAATGTAATCTAATCACATTTTTCGGTTACCATGATAGTCATTGTCATCCTCAGCTCCAGCTACAGTCACAGCTTCTTGCTGCTCATATAATATTCCTAGGGCATGGTGAGGGCACCCAGTGAAAATATGACATGTCATGTATGGCAAACGTGCAACGTACCGTGTAAATGTTGTTAAGCCTCTCCGTCGTCTTGTGCTGCTGCTGTTTGATTTTTTATTCCGCTTTTTGGGTATTAGCCATGACAGTAGACAAAGGTTAATACGTTGGTATACAAGACCCCCCCCCACTCCACACACAGCAGATGAAGGAATGGAACGGCAGGAAAATGGAGACATAAAAAGTCGAAATTTATTTGTGTAGCTTTTTTTCCTTCTTCTTATTATTCTGCCTCTTAGTGGATGTTCAAATGTCATATGGAGAGTGCAAATGTGTATGAGTGTGTGTGTGTGTTTGTCATCCTCCGGTGACATGTTGTTTCTTCATATTCCTTATTCCTTTTTTTATCATGCTAAAGAACAAACATAAGAGGATTCATTTCTTGTGAAACAAAGGTTTATGGTGATGGAAGGAATGAACATCGAGTGGATAGTTTACCCAGTAATGTGGGCCATGATTTATGATCATGATGCGAATGATGACGACAATGACAAGGGTTCCGCATTTTCTTATGTAGGTTACAAGAATTAGAATCTTTTTTTGGCGAAAACATCAAGAGGATGGACAACGTTGTTTACATTGTCATGTAAAAAAATGGAAAATATAATAACGCACCAGGAATAAATGGCCACATATTTTATCGAATTTCAGTGAGATAACTGGAAATGACCAAAGCACTTCGTATGATACATTCATATCCACAGTGCCTGTTTATTGGTCCATTAAGAGCATTCCTACGGAAGAATGAATTAAAGGCCATTATTATTGGAGAAGCAAAAAAAGGTAATTAAAATTCACCAATTTCATAGATGTCATACTACCTATCTTCTGCAACATTAGCAGAAAAATCAAAGGAGCCTATATATTTAAAATTTTACCGATTTTAATATGAAAGTCTTTTTATATCCTCAGCCATATGGCTAGAGAGGGTATAGATGATTTGATTTGATTAAAACGTGCCTCAACGAAATAACCAAGAATTCAATCATACACGCTATGATTATAATTATAATTTAAAGTTCAAAGGACTAAATATGCCGAAGCATTTGTATCTTTTAAATTCCGACTTGTGTTGCCCATTAGGTGCTCAATTAATTTTAAATCGGATAAAAATATATATGGGAGCTATATCCAAATCGGAACCGATCTTGATAAAATTTGGCAAAGATATTTCTGAGCTGTATTTGATATATTTACCTGAATATCGTTGTTACGGAGTGCATATTAAGGCTGTGGGTAACAAATATAACAAATCGGATGAACAATATAAATGGAAGCTATAGCTATATCTGAACCGATCTTCACCAAATTTGAAATACTACCTTCTAGACTCAATTCGGTCGTATGTGCCAAATTTCATCCAATTGGGGAAAAAATTAGACATTTGGTGCATAATCAAAGGTAAATCGGACGAAGTAATATATGGGAGCTATTGAAATTTAGCAAATGTATTTCTGAGCTGTATTTGATATATTTCCCCAAATATTGTTGTTACAGAGTGCATATTACGGCTGCGGAGGACAAAAATAACAAATCGGATGAACAATATATATGGGAGCTATAGCTATATCTGAACCGATTTCGATCGAATTTGGCATACTTATTTTAAGGTTCAATTTGATCGTACGTGCAAAATTCCATACTATTCGGACTGATATTACACGTTTGGTGCACAATAAGAGTCAAATCGGACGAAGATATATATGGGAGCTATATCTAAATTTTGACCGATTATCTCCAATTTCAATAGGGTTCGTCCCTGGGCCAAACAAATGATTTTTGCAAAATTTCATCTGGATAGGGCAATAAATGCGAACTGTACTTTGTTTACAAAAATACATGGACAGACGGACGGACGGACATGCATAAATCGACGGATATGAAGAGAACCGGATGCTTATTTCGGATTTTATAATCGTTTTGGTTACTCAAAACTTTTACCCTTTGTGGGGGAGGTAACAGAAGGAATGGTGTACCATCTTTATAACAGATCTTGTTTTGATGGAAATATTCAGATGTGCCAACTCTGAATAGGATATACAAAATTTTGGCATTTCGCGGGGGACGTAACAGAAGGAGTGGACCGATATATCCCATTTTCACACTAGACCTTGGGTTAAAAAGGATATCGGGATGTGTGAAATTCTAAGACAATCGGATTCTTACTTCACACTTTATAAGACTTATAATTATTCAAAATTTTGACCCTTTGTGGGGGAAGTACTTGATGTAGTGGACCGATATTACCATTTTTTTTTTTTTACCTAACCGAGAACAGAGGCAAATATCAGAATTCGCAAAGTTGTAGCAAAATCGGATTATTGCTTCTCTTTCTTTCCGAATTTTTTTTTTTTTTTTTTTTTTTTTTTTTTGAAAATTTCTACCTTTTGTGGGTTAGGTATCAGAAGGAGTGAACCGATATATTCCATCTTAGCACCAGACCTTGGGTTGATAAAATTATTGGGATTTGTGAAATTTGAAGATAATCGGGCACACATTTTATAAGAGTTGTAATTATTCAAAAATTTGACCCTTTTTGGGGGAGGTACTTGATGGAGTTGACCGATGTTGTCCATTTTGGCACCTGACCTAGCACTGACGCAAATGTAATAATTATCGTTTCTCTTTCTGTTCAAAAAATATATTTTTTGAAAATTTCGACCTTTTGTGGGGGAGGTACCAGAAGGAGTGGGCCGATATATTCCATCTTAACACCAGACCTTGGCTTAATAGAAATATTGGGATCTGTTAAATTTGAAGACAATCAGGCTCTTACATCACATTTTAGAAGAGTTGTAATTATTCAAAATGTTGGTCCTTTGTGGGAGAGTTACTTGATGGAATAGACATATATTGTCCATTTTCGCACCAGACCTAGAACTGACGCAAATATTAGGATTTGGAAAGTTGGAGCAAAATCGGATTATTGCTTCTCTTTCTGTGCCGAAAATATATTATTGGATGATTTCGATCTTTTGTGGGGTAGGTACCAGAAGAAGTGAACCGATATTGCCCATCTCCGAACTCGATCTAAGTTTGACAAAAATATTACGATGAACCAAGTTTGGACCTAATCGGGTACTTCCTTCCAGAGTTATCGTGCGCACCATCCAGACAGACGGATCGCTAGATCGGAGACTGGTTTGAAAAAATTTAAAATTTAAAATTCTTGTGACGTCGTAAATGTGCTTTACGGGCCGCAATACAGAAATTGGTTGAAAATTTTGAACTGTTGAAATCGGTTTTTTTGGTGATGGTGGATGGTACTGATCTATAGTACCTGGTTTATTTTATACAACAGGGCGCTACATGCCACACTAGCAACGAAACCATTGATATTTTGCGAAGAGAGTTTCCCAACTGTATTATCCCTCGAAGATGTAATCAAAATTGCTTACCTACATCTTGTGATTTCAAAACTTGAGACTTCTACGTTTGGGACCAAGTGAAACATAAGGTATACGCTAGAAGTCTATGATCGATTCAAGATTACAAATTTCGTGAGGCTATCGAGGACAAAGGGCAGCAAATAAAATTTTCATGAAAAAGAAGTCAACCTAGATTTGCTATGCATTCTCATATCGAAATGGAATTTCTCAATTGAAATGCATACGGAGTAAAAAACATCCACACACAATGTAGGTGTGGATTCTGAAATAGCCCTTACCTAAGGGTTACCAAAACCCTCTCCTCAATATAGGTATTTGAAAGGTCTCTACCTCTTATTTTCAGCTAACAGAATTCTTGTAATGTAAATTTTCGAATATAAGTTTAGATTGACGTCAAGAAAATATAGCTGAACAACCCTCATATGTTTGCTATATCAAGAAAAATATTTGTGAGTCCCAAGATGTTGCATACAAACCCAAGTCATCAAGAACACTAAAACGAATTACTGACCTACAAAATTAAATTTTAACAATTTCATTTTGTACAAAAAATGAATGAATGACTTTGAGAAACGTTAGTACAAACATATTTACAAAAGCCAGAGAATTGTTCGGAATACGCACATGTACGTCTCTATGGCTTAAAATATAAACACACACCCCTACAACATATAAAAAATAACTATATTAAGTACTATCTTATTACGGAGAATGAGATAGCAGACCCTACTCCACTTGCTGAATCTCTTATGCTGCGGATATAACATCTGCATGCATATGTATGTTGTCGTCATGTTGCCTGATGAATGTGAATGAAAATCTTTTATGGTCCTGATTGTGAATGCGTACGATGACGTTGCTCTTCGCATCATCATCATCTTTGTCGTCATGTTCTTTTCAAAATATACCAGCGTACTTACATTAGAAGACAGAAGACATCGACCAAAGTCGTCGGCGTCATCATCAACATACACGATCTATACCAAAGAAGATTTATATATCCGCTGATGTTCTTAGGAACACAACGGAACACATTCGTAAAGAGTAATATTATTAGAGAACACTTGAGAAGAACCTGGGAGAAAGTACGAGAGGAAGAGATAAAGAATGTGTGTGTGTTTGTGATATAAAAAAGGAGGAAAATGAAATTTATTTGCTGAAAGAAAACCCGAATGTCGAAATAACTACTAATAAACATACATATGATATGAATGGGTGCAAGTGTCTGTGTGGACGTGTGTATGAGTGTGTATTCAAGAGTATCAAACAATCAAAAATATATATAACGAAAGGACATGCAAACAAAAATGTATATGTATGGCTATATAAGAGCCTAGTCAGACAAAATACACTCAAGAAATGTGGGCTCATAAGATTGATTTCATTGGCGATTTACAAAAGGAATTCGCTTGGAGTTGTACATATTCTTACATTTTATTTCAGACGCCCGAGTCGAAAATTCCCTATCTTCTTCATAGTTCCTACTAAGAGTTATTTGAAGATTTTCTTAAAGGGATTTTGTGCTCCCTCAGTAATGTGCCATAAAAAGCCAAACATGTTGTTTTTTCCGGAACCTTGAGTCCACAATTTTAGTAAAAATCGACATTTATTAGCATCCTTTTTGGTGTAAATGGTGTTTGATTTATTATTGGCGAGATGTAACCATTCACGTCAAGGAAATTGACATCTATGTAAAGATAAAATCAAAAAATCATGTCGGTCCTTTAACAAAAACTTTTTTTCTAATTTTAAATATTTAATTCGACCTTTATTTAAAATTGTTTCAAATGTAAGTTTAATAAAATTGGGTTCGAGGCCTTTGTTGATTTCTTATATATTTTTTATTTTCGATATTTCGTCCTCCTTCCTCCGACGGAAGGAACAATACTAGGAACATAACAAAAATATACAAAATCTCACCAATATAAAAGTCCTGATTTAATACCTTTAAAAATCCACAATTATATCAAAAATAGTAGATTTTATGGGTTCTTAAATATATCCATGAAAAAACCTCTAATTAAAGCCTTGCCCAAAAAAATTATTAAAAATTAAAACCTATGCCGCTTAATAATTTATCTTAAAAATACACTTCTAAAAACATAACGTCGATGATCTTTAAAAAATATTCTTAAATAATCCACGATTATAGTCCCGAAAACCTTTAAATTTTTCTTAAATAATCAACGATTAAAGACCTGATGATCCTATACAAAATATTCCTTAAAATTCCCTGCAATGGCCCTGCAAAAATGTTATTAATATTTCCCAATTGAAGTTTTGATGATCCTTAAAATATATTCTTGAAACTCTACGATTTTAGCCTTTCCTACAAATGTATTATTAAAAATTCACGATTGTCCTAATAGTCCTTTAAAATATTCCTAAAAATCCAGGACTGTAGTCCTGGGCATTCTCCCAAAATATTATTAAAAGTCCACGATTGTAGTCCTGATCGCAATTCCAAAATGATTGTCACAAAACTACAGTTGGAGTCTTGATGGTCCTTAAAAACATTTTTGAAAGTTCACGATTTTCCCTTGAAAACATTCTTGAATATCTATAGTCTCGACTATTATAGTCCCGATTGCCCTTCAAAAATATTCTTAAAAATCCACGATTTTATTTCGTTGGAAGGTCTTTAAAAAAAGGTCTTTAAAAATGTTACTAAAACGTAATAAATACAGTCCTTATGACCCAAATCAACGATTATAGTCCCGATTTTCATTCAAAAATATTCCTAAAAATCCTGAAAAATGATACTACAAACATATTCTTAAGAATTAGGACTACATACCGATAGCCCTTCAATAACATTCCTAAAAATCCAGGATTATAGTCCTGGGTGCTTCTCCGCAATATTCTTAAAAGTCAACGATTATCTTAATTATGGTCCTTCAAAAATATTTTTGCTAATCAACGACTATAGTCCTGATGACACTTTACAATTATTTAAGAAAAACTTAATACTTATGGTCCTCTAAATAAGTCGTATGAATACACGACTGAAGGACTTTTGGCCCTCAAAAAAAGTCCAAAAAAAAAAAAAAACAAAGATTCTAGTTCAAATTGTATTTTGAAAATGTTCTTCAAATCTACAATTAATAGACTTGAAAGTCCTCCAATTCAAAAGTCCACAATTCAAAATATTATTTAAATATGTCCCTTAGAACTCGAGAATGTAAGCAATAGTCCTTTCAAAATATTTTAACCCTTGCTATTACCTAGATGGTGATTCTAAATATGGTTAAAAATCCACTCCTTTATCCCTAGAGGTCCTTCAAAACCCACATTATAGCCCTGACGGCTCTAAAAAAATAACCCCACCCCCCTTTTTTCGCGATTATAGGCACAAAGATCCTTGCAAAATATTCATAAAAATCCAAGATAATAATCCTGATAGTCCTCTAAAAAAAAATTAAAAATTCAGGATTAGTGAGCTGATGGTCGTTCATATATATCCTTAAAAATATTTTTAAAAAATCTAAAAAAATAATTCTAATAGTCCTCCCAAAATATTTTTGAAAAATCTACAAAAGCCCCCATGGGGGCTGGTGGTCCTTCAAATTTATTTTTAAAAATCTACGATTATAATCCTGATTGCACTACAAAAATGTCCTTAAAATCGACAATTAAATCCATTGTTCTTTCACAACATTTTTTTAAACTCTTGATTATGGACCAGATGATGCTTCAAACTATGGCTAAAAATCCACACACTTTTTTGATGAGTACAAATATATTATTTGTGGGGTCTTCAACAAATATTTAAATATTTTCCTGGTCCCATATATAGTGGATGGTATTTAAATAAAGTTTTTAAACATTTAATAATATACTTAATAAACATAATTTAATTTTGGGGACCTCCAAAAAAACTTAAAAAAAACCTTTAGTTACAGATAATTTGTCTAGGGTCATAAAAGTTTCAATAAATGGGGTCGCAGTTTCATTGGGTTTTTAAAACTGGACCTCATTTCAACAGACCGAGACACATAAGTTGTCCCATTCATATGTCCATTCGTCGTAGGTTTAAGAAGAAAAATAATTTTTATTCGAGTGTAAGAAAATGTATAACCCAAGTCATGATTTTGTTTTTTTTTTTTTTTTTTTCTCATAACATCAAGTGTTTGTCGCCCATATATATGGATGTATGTGTATACACTTGTAAGTTTATATATCATTATTATGTACACAAAGACCTACCATAAGTGTACCTAGTTAAGACATTCTATGGGTAATATATATGTGTATGTGTATATATATACAAATTGTATAACTATACCTACATGTGAGTGTGTATGTGTATATTTGTATGTGAAAAATGAAAACAAGTTTGTTACATACCCAAGAAGTGAAGTGACTGCTTTCGTATTCATTGTAATAAGGGTACTTATATTCATTTGATTATGATGACATTTTTATTACCTGTAAAATAAGCAAGAAAGAAATAAAGAACGAAGAAAATGAAATAGAATAGAATAAGATATAAATATATATAGTGTATATATTGTATTTATATTTTCATTTTTGCCCAGAAACTAGGTTAAGTTTTATGTAATAAAATTAATTTAATTTATATAAGTTATGTGATCTATGAAACGATGATATTTAATTATGCCCAACACCACCACCATATAAAAGTGAAAAGATTTCTGTTGAAAAGTTTGTGATACGCACACACCTTGAGTTTGATAGGAAATGCCTTCCCAACAAAAGTAAGAAAATTTGACTTAAGAAGATTTTGATATAGGGTAAGTGTGCCTAAGTTCGGCACGTCCCAGTAGTCGGCACTTTTTATTTTTAAGCCCAAATAAATGTAACTATTATAACTAAATGTATTTTGTTTACATCAAATATATTGTCAGCTGTCTTTGTGTACAATATCGCTAAGAAAAGATGATTTATTTTAATAAAAATTAAATTATTGTCTGTGAAGGTCCTCAACAATCCATATTCTTAAGAAAAGTACAATAAAGACGTCGAATCAGTTTAACTAAACAAAAATATTATATTTTATTGAATTAATTCATTATTATTATTAATTATTCTTCCAAAAAAATTGGTATGCCGACTGTTGGAACATGCCATGCCGCCAATTGGCAAGTGGTGCGGACTACTGGCAAAAAAGCATTGTTTAAATAAAACTACAAATTTATGAAATTTAATAAAAAGTTATTAAAACTTTATTTATTATTGCAAAACCTGTACAAAATTTCAAATCTGAATAAATTAAATTTGTAATAATTGAGAAGTTCCACTCAGAATGGTGAGCGATTAAAAATGCGAAAATCCTAAAAGTGCCGACTACTGGTACACTTACCCTATTCAAATTTGTCTATAATATAGTTAATTTTTCTATAGCTGTTTTGACACTACTATAGAATCATGGAATGTGCAACTCATACAGTGGTTAAAATTATATAATACAGGCCCGACTTTGACCATCATGAATTAGGGTACCAAACTGATAGTTTTCTGTAAAATAGGCCTTTAATTAACACTAATATTAATTTCAAACATGAAAAATTTATGTCATTTTTTATAATTTTCTAGAGGATTATTAATCATTTAATTTCATCTTGAAAAGGGATAATAGATTGTGAGAATAAAAGCTAAGAAATTGTCGAAAATTGTCAATCTAGAGGCGTAAAAGAGATAGATGTAGGCAAACCGACATATGTGCTATATTCAGATTTGGGTCTTTATATTACATGACAATAACTAATTAAATGAAGAAAATAGTATGGAACTCGTATCTATGTCGTTCATAAGAATAGGATAGCGACAAGGTCGACTCTCAGTTTAGAATTCTTTAGCTTGGGTGTGTCCAAAATCCTTTTACTCGAATATTATCTGTATTTTTTCAATGGATAATGGGTTAGGTCGGGGTTCGAAAACCTTCTTATTTTGCATCTTTTGCTTGGGTGTGTCCAAAAACCTTTTACTAGAATATAATCTGTATCTTTTCAATGGGGAATGGATTAGATCGGGGTTTGAAAACCTTCAGACGAAAGGAACGATTTTCTACCTCCGCAGAAACCGGAATACACATTTCCAATTACATTTACTTAAAAATACGACGAAAACGCTCGCAATAACTAAAATCAGGGGGTATTTATAAGGGCTGTACACAAAACGCGGATCAATATTAATACATTTTTGCTAATAGGGTTTTAACATAATAACTCAAACTACCAAAATTAGGCAAAATTAAATGAAATGTCAAAAATATTTAAAATCGGGCTTTACTCTTATTCGGGTACTGGGCCGACATGGGCAACAGTTAAAGCAAATATCATAAGAAACTCAAAACTCTCATTCAATTTTCAAAGCCCTATTGTAAATGTTCTGAAATATATCTCAAACTATTGCGATCCCTTTATACACGGTTAAGGCTATATAAAAGCCTTAAACAAGTTTGGAGTAACAATCTGAAACTCTTTTTAGGTTTTTAAATTATGGAAATTTTTTCAGCAAATTCGGAAAGAGCTCTGAATTTTTCTTAAGTAAAGAAGTTTTTATATACTCAGTTATATGGCTAGAAAGGGTATACAGGGTGAGATAAAAAACTTCAACAAAGTTAAATGCCATAATTTTTTCATTTTTTTTCAAATTTTTTTTCTTTTAAATGAAAGCAAAATATGTCGGAAATAGTATCAAATTTTAGAATAAGTTTAGATTTGTTCGAATTGGTCACGAATTATGCCCTTCAAACGGCAAATGAAACCGTCACACGCTGCCCAAATGTTGCTCTGCGGTATTTTGGCTTATTACCGGCGAAGTGTTTGCTTGAGGTGATCGACACTTTGGTATTTTTTTTTTAATTTATTGAACGAAAGCAAAAATTTTGGAAATAGCACCAAATTTTAGAATAGGTGTAGATTTGTTCGAATTGGTCACCTTTGGCTCGAGTTATGCCCTTCAAACGGCAAATGAAACCGTCACACGGTGCTCTGCGGTATTTTGACCCATTCCCGGCTAAGCGCTTGCTTGAGGTGATCGACATTTTAGTATTTTTAGTGCCAACCTTACTTTCCAAAATACTTTAGACACAATAGTCCAACGGATTGGTATCCGGAGATTTTGGTGGCCATTGTGCGCCTGAAATGAAGCGAGGAACCTCATTTTGTAACCATTCTTGGGTGGGGTGCTGAGTGCGATGGTGCTGAGTCCTGTTGGAATGTCCAAGGTATGCGGCCTAAAAATTTGCGTGCCCAAGGCTTTAATACACCCTCCAGAATATTTTCGCGATAATATTCGGCATTTATTCTGATGCCACGGACGATTAATATGAACGTAGAGCGATCATCGGCTGTTATGGCGGCCCACACCATCACCATGGCCGGCACATATTTTGCTTTCATTCAATAAAATTTAAAAAAAAATGTAAAAATTATGGCGTTTGATTTTGTTGCAGTTTTTTTCATCTCACCCTGTATATGGTAACCCACACACATTTTAGCATTTTCTAAAAATTATCAAATATCTCATGTGAAGTGAAGGAAGAAAATAGTCAAAACCTGGCACGTCCCAATATTTATATCATATTAATTTAGGTCCGATACGAAATGGACAAATTGGCCTATTCCTTTGGAACCTACTCCATAGAGGGTTAACAATTTGAATAATCATAAGAGAAATCAAATATATTTAGATAGTCGAACATTGGCTCAGGGTATATACTGCCGGCAAAACGTGGACCTATGTATACTATTTCCACCACAGTAACTAGAACCCATTGTGAACTACAAATATCAAATTATATAGGTAAATCCGTGACAAAATGTTGCGAAAATCATCAAAATATTGAATATCGGGAGGTTTCGCTATATGGCGGCTATACCAAAAAAGAAGACCCATGTATCTCATTTTTAATACCATCCTAGACACAATACAAATTGTTCTGGCAAATTTTGAAGCTCTACATAAAATATCGTGATTTCAACAGACAGACGAACATTGCTAAATCGACGT
Organism: Musca domestica; assembly: GCF_030504385.1. Taxonomy (NCBI): domain Eukaryota; kingdom Metazoa; phylum Arthropoda; class Insecta; order Diptera; family Muscidae; genus Musca; species Musca domestica. Next base: position 48,612,065 of record NW_026712249.1, on the reverse strand, counting down.
AGAATTTTACCCTGATCATGAATATAAAGTATACATATACATAGGGTCTACGACGAATATTTAGGGATATTAAAAATATAATGTCAAAGTTAATAAACCCTCCTTTTCAAAGTGGAGGTTATAAAAATAAGAAGGTGGTGTTGGGTACTAAATGGTCGGCTGTGACGACTAAATTATTTATTAGACAAATGACAAAGAATGTAACGTTATTTTCTAAGTTATTGAAGCAATGAAGAACTACCGAAAATATTAAATAACTGTTATACTATAAGTGTTCTAAAAGGATCATATGCTTAACTTCACAATATCATGCTATATCATCAAACAGCTTCAACATTCCTAGCCTAACGTTCCCCAAAGGACTCCAGAAACGCAGCAGCTTCTAGCTTTTGGCGATATTAGTTTTGTGTTAATAAATAAATGATATGTTTAATAACATATTAACAATAATATGTGATGTTTTTCGATGTATGCGTGTGTGTTCGTTTATAACCAGCTGATAAATATACACAATAACATACAGTCAAATACTGTTATACAATTTATTTATAAAATATTATTTTTTAACCAAAAAATGTCATTATAGCAATATTTGACTGTATCCGATACTAAAAATATAATAACCTATGTAATACAATTGATATAACCTATTTTCTATGTGTCTGTCTATGTGTGTTTGTCAGAATTCTATTTCTCAAAATGCCATTATTTAATTTTATATTTTCTGTTTCATCCTTTTTTGTGCCATAAACCCTCCCGCTGAATCTGTATTTGATCTGGTTGAAATCAATAGCAAATCCAACATTATATGCCCATTATGTATTCAATACACTTGACCAGGACCATACGGGAATTGTGAGTTTTGAGGTGAGTATTAAAATAAATTTGCCAATTAAAAACCACAAAAAGAAATAGATTTAAAAAACTACATTATTTTTTCCAAACACACATTGAAATCCACTTTCCATTTTTTTTTTTTTTTTTTTTTTTTCAAAATTTCATTTAAACCTTTAATCCTGCAAATGCTCCCTCTCTTTCTCATCGCACTGCAGTGGCCATTTGTAGTCGAGGGAATTTGTTTTGCACAAATTGAACAAACAACAATTCATTTGCCATAAATTTTGCTGAATTCTCATTTAAACAATGAAATCTCATCACAATTAAATCTCCCATTTCAATTAAAATTCTTTATTTTGTTTGGTTGGGTGTGTGCGGAGAGAGGTGAGAGGAGGTTGAAGGCGGGTTTAAACTTTTGGAAAATGAATTTTCATTTTATTCATTTATTTTCCCATTCAAACAATCGTTCATTCATTCATTGTGGGTTTATGTGGCCCGCACAAGAGCGCTCACATTGTTCGAAATCATCCTCATCAGCACCATTTATCGCTTCAATTATTTTATTCAAATTGCGATCAAATGAGTGTGAACTAATTGCACTGTTTCAAACTTTGTGCATCGCAAAACAATGGTAAATCACAAATATGTATTCGTTAAGACAACAATGCGGAAAGTAGTTCCAAGTAGTTCCGCTTTTGAAAACTGATTTGTTAAATTGAAATCCATTGCCTGTTTATTAGTGTTGAAATTTCGTTATTATAACAATGATATAATGAATGGATGATAATGGGTTATAATTAGGAAACATTGGGAATAATTTGTTAAAGGCAAGACAAGGCCGGGTTTTATTGAAGAATATTTCTTCAGGGACCAGCCAAGGCGTGGCTTTATATAAGTATATACATAGACCAGCTAAGACTTGGATTTATTTAGGAATATTTTTACAGCTTCAGCCATATGGCTGCAAAGGATATATATCATTTGCTACGGCCACAACGTGGCTCATCGAAATAATGGTTTTAGGCCCGAGGTCTCTTTGGACCAAATCCGTTTCTCGAAGGGAGTATCCGATATGATCCAAACTTGGTACATCCCAGTATCATAAACAAACTTAGATCAAGTTCGGAGAAGGACAATATAGGTCCACCTTACCACAGAAGTGGGTCTGGTACCTTACCCACAGAAGTCGAAACTTTCAAAAAATATTTTACTGCACAGAAAAAGGATAATCCGATTTGGCTCCAACTTTGCAAATCCCAATATTTAATTCAGTGCTAGGCCAGGTGCGAAAATGGACAATATTGGTCCACTCCATCAAGTATCATCAATGCCCATGAAGTTCGTAAATGGCGAAATTAACATCAGATTCCATTCAGACTTGGCACATCTCAATATTTCTATCATCTGTTATAAAGAGGATAGAGATCGGGCCATTCCTTTTGGTACGTCCGCCACAAAGGGTAAAAGTTTGGAATAATCATGAAGCTCATAAAAAGAGAAAAAATAATATCCGATTCATTTAGATTTGGCACATCTCAATATTTCCATCCACACAAGATATGTTATAAAGATGGTAAAAATCACACCATTTCTTCTGGTATCTCCCCCACATAGGGTTCAAGATTTTGAATAATCATCATAAGATCCGAAATAAGCTTCCGGCTCTCATTCTTAGTTTCTGTTCTGTGGACTCTTTCATCTGTAATTTCCCTAAAATTGAGCGATTATTCTTCGGAAAAATTCCTAAGTCTGAAATTTTTTTTTTGCATATAAGGTCCATATATTTGAAAAGTACTCCTCGAGACCTTTCATTTGTGCTGTGGACATTCTGTACTGTGGACCCTTTCATCTGTAATTTCCCTAAAATTGGGCGATATTTCTTCCGAAAATTTCGAAAAATTCCTAAGTATGAAATTCTTTTTGCATCAAGACCTTTCATATGTACACAGCCTTAACCCCGCTTCATTTTTGAATATTTTATTCTAGGTTTAAATGTAGTGTTTTCAAACTTTTTCAACGTAAATTTTAAATATTTTTTATTTAGCAATTTCATTGTAAATTTGAAATTTGCAGGAAATGTTTGAAATTTGATCAACGATAATATAACTTAATTTACATTAAAGATATAAACAATTTCGCCACCTACCCGACTCAAGCTCTTTCGAAATTAATCTCCCCGATAAACCGCCAGCTTTTTTAATTTTCTTTTGTTTAACTAAGCAACACAAACAACAAAACAAAAATACGCGTCGAAACTTATTTTCAATTACGTCCTGACGGGCTGGCTGGCATGTGTTTGAAACTTTATTTCCTGTACACCTTCAACTTTATCAACATTGCTGTGGCAACAATTGTTGCAGGCGAATTCGAAGCAATATATATTTTTTTATTTTTTCGTCTCCACTTAGGCGTTATTGAATTCAAGTAGCCTGCCTCTACATCCATCAGACACTAGAGTCAACAACAATAATGGCAGCACTTTTCATTGAACTTTGTGTAGAGAGCGTGTATATAGTGGTGTACGTTAGTGGGTGTGTTGCTAGCTCGCTTGGCCATGAAGTTATACCATCAGATGCTTTTTATTGGGGGGGGGGTAAACAAAGACGATTTGAAATGAGGTTAAAAAACTGTACAGAATCATAATTAATTAAGCGTAACATGACCAAACGCCACCACGGAGCCGCCAAGTCGAAGATGAATTCTTTTCGTGGTCCTTGTGTGTGTGTGGGTGTATGCGTGTGGCTCAATTCTAAGGTGAATGGTTTTCTCTGAAGTTGGATTGTAATTTCTAATGAAAAAGTATCCGCAGCAGAAGCAGAAGCAGCTAGTAATCAGCAGCAGCAGCAGCGACAGCTGTTTACTTAAGAAGTTTAGCAAGGCCATATTTATCTTATAATATTGTTGGTTTTTTTTTCTTCTTCTTTTGTTGTTTTCAATCCAATTGTGTAGAGTTTACAAAGTTGTAAAGTCGTATTGTTTCGCCGGCGCTGAGTGTCGTGTCTTACCTCTGGGGAATACATTTCACCTTTAGATTAAATTTAATGTCAAAATAACGAGTCCACAAGGGCCATGGTGAAAACCAACACGAAGCGATTGTAATGAACAGTGACAGGTTATTGCGAACATCTGGTGGTATGGCTGGTTCTCGGGTGGCGTTCGCTCCGTCTCTCAAGAGATTAAAATCGCATGAGATATTCAATTAGTAATTTTTATTATGACAAATGCCATAAAGATTAAATCGGCTTAGGTTTTTAAATGAATTATGGCGGATAGGCATCGGAATTTAAGACATTAATACATTTGGAATTGAAATATGAATCTGCAGAAATGCTGAAGATAATGCTCAACACTTTAAAATATTTTTTTTTTTTTAACTGATAACTCCTTTCGAATGAATACCATAATCTAACTTTTGTAGAATGGATAGGGTGAGATACAAAAACTGCAACCATCCACAAGTGGCTATCGTTGGAGCACTCCAGCATTTAAATGTGAATAAATCTTTTGTGTCTCGTACCATCGCTCGTTACCGTAATACTGGTAGCGTAGCCCGCCGTAAAGGAAGTGGACGGAAGAAAACAGCAATATCAGCAGAAATGGTTCGAAAAGTAAAGAAGCGACTTGATCGAAACCCGCAGTGGCCGAAAAATGACTCATGAGCTGAACGTACCGCAATACTCGGGAAAAAGCCATTGAAATTCCAAAAAGTGCAAGATCTTACACCGCAACAGAAAGAAAATAGACTCAAAAGAGCTAAAGAGTTACTTCGCTTGGCCGGAAGAGATAAACTGCCGAATTTTGTTTTCTCCGATGAGAAAACCTTCGTTGTCCAGCAGTTTGTAAACAAACAAAATTATCGTGTTTACTTGCAAAGAGGTCTGCTGAAAATGTGCACCTTCGATTGGCCACCAGAACTCAAGCGCCGGCCATGGTGATGGTGTGGGCCGGCAAAACAGCCGATTGTCGCTCTCCGCTCGTATTAATCGACCGTGGCATCAGAATAAATGACGAATATTATCGCGAAAAAATTCTGGAGGGTGTATTAAAGCATTGGGTATGTAGAGATTTTCAACGCAGACCGTGGACATTCCAACAGGACAGCACCATCGCACTCAGTACGCGCCAAACAAAAATGGTTACAAAATGAGATTCCTCGCTTCATTTCCAGCCCACAATGTCCACCAAAATCTCTGAATACCAATCCGTTGGACTATTGTATCTGGAGTCTCATTGGCCGTTTGAATGCCATAATTCGTGCCAAAGGTGACCAATTTGAAAAAAAATCTACACTTATTCTAAAATTTGATGCTATTTCCGACATTTTTTGCTTTCATTCAAAAAAAAATTTAAAGAAAAAGTAACAATTATGGCGTTTGACTTTGTTGCAGTTTTTTTTATCTCACCCTGTATGTTTCATTCGATTTGGTGTTGAAGTCCCTTTCATGGTAATATGCACTCCACAACAATGATATTTGGTACCAGATATCTTATAGAGCTCAGAAATACCTTTGCCAAATTTAATCGAAATCGGCTCAGATTTGGATATGTCTCCCATTGTGCAAAAAATGGCTAATATCAGCCCAAATGGAGTAAATTTTGGGACGTACGTTTTCATTTGGTGGAATTCGGTTCAGATATATGTGTTTTAATATAATCCTTCCCGAAATGATATCATGCACTTCATATTTTTTGGTATAAAAGATAAAAATGTCTCCGTCAAATTTGGTGAACATTGGTTCAGAATTAGATTTGCCTGCCAGAGAGTAGTTCCCTTTGAAACCAAATTATAACTGCTCTAAAGTCAAAGAATGATATGTGGTATGATCTACCTCAAATAAATTATTTTGTTACGGTGGCCCTACTAAATATGCATAGTGGTGTAGGGTATCATATATGGGTTTAATCTAAAACATAGATATTTAAATTCTTCTTTGTGATACTTAATGACTTTAAATTCAATGCGGAAAAAGCATTTAATTTCCTTCTTTTTATGACCTTGATTTTCATGATAATAATGTCTAACAGTTCTCCTGCGTTTCCCTTACATTTATTCTTATGTTTTTACTTAAATTTAATTTCGCCAGACACGTATATAATGTATTCCCTTAGAGATGTTAAATTTGTTCATGGATTCCGTCGAAACATAATGGTTTTGCCCCCGCCCTTTCCAGAAGTTAAATATTAAGAAACGTTGTTCTACCCTACCTAAGTAAAGTAATGGCAATTGCCATTAAATGTTATTTCAACACGTAAAAATTTGTGTTATTTTTTATTAGCGTAGATCACGTAAGTACTTCTGTATTATTCGTAAAAGTTAACAGCGAAATTGTTTTCTAAGAGCAATTTGTAATGAAGTGGATTATTCTACTTTGGCATTTAGATTTTTGGGCAGAGGTGCGGGAATAATGAGGGAATGGCGGATACGGTACTGCTAGGGAATGTAAGATACTGTACTATTTTCCATAACATTAATAGACTTTAAATTTTGTGCATTCCATTTTCAATCAGGCTCACTTATTCTTCTATTTTTTCGATACTATAATCCGAATTGAAAATTTATAGCCTCGAAAATATTGATTTTAAATTTATGGGGAGTTTGGCAATTGTTTTCAATTTCTTATCATTTTCGAAATTCAATTTTCACCAAACATGTTTTCCTTTCGTGGAATAATATGTCTCCCTGCTTTGCAAAATATGTGGCTAATAAATGATTTACTAAATGAAATTTATATCTCTTAATTCAATGTCAAACCTCGCACTACCCAGCAAATCACACGGGTTCATTAAAATTTCAACAAAAAAGCAAACAATATATCGGAATAAAATCATACGAAGCATGTTGACCGTAGGCTTTTGCATAATTAAGTATTTTTCGGTTGAAGCAAGGACGGAGCTTAAATTTTTAACGTGGAAAGTTTCTCAATAACAAAGCCAACAAAAAATCTATGGAGCAACTATTTAAGGGGAAGGATAGGAAATATGTACATTTTTTAAATGTCTCCGCAGGGATTGCTGTTAAAGGACTTCTATCTGTAGAATATCTGTTAAAGGTTTCCTATCTATAAAAGACCTGTTAAGAGTCTTCTACATACAGAAGACTTGTTAAAGTTCTCATATCTTTAGAAGAACTGTTAAAGGTTTTCTATCAATATAAATTGAGGGTCTTCCATTAATAGAAGACCTGTAAGAGGTCGTCTATCCATAGAAGACCTGTTGCAGGTCTTCTATCCATAGAAGACCTGTTGCAGGTCTTCTATCCATAGAAGACCTGTTGCAGGTCTTCTATCCAAAGAAGACCTGTTAAAGGTCTTCTATCCATAGAAGACCTGTTAAAGGTCTTCTATCCATAGAAGACCTGTAGAAGGTCTTCTATCCATAGAAGACCTATAGAAGGTCTTCTATCCATAGAAGGCCTGTAGAAGGTCTTCTATCCATAGAAGACCTGTAGAAGGTATTCTATCCATAGAAGACCTGTTAAAGGTCTTCTATCCATAGAAGACCTGTTAAAGGTCTTCTATCCATAGAAGACCTGTTGGAGGTCTTCTATCCATAGAAGACCTGTTGAAGGTCTTCTATCTACAGAAGACCTGTTGATAGGTCTTCTATCTATAAAAGACCTGTACAGGCCTTCTATCTATAGAACCACTCTTAAAGTTTTTCTATCCATAGAAGTCCTGTTAAATCTCTTCTATTCATAGAAGATCTGTTGAAGGTCTTCTATCAATAGAAGACCTATCCATAGAAGACCTCTTGAAGGTCTTCTATCCATAGAAGTCCTGTTGAAGGTGTTCTATCCATAGAATACCTGTTGAAGGTCTTCTATCTATAGAAGACCTGTTGATAGGTTTTTTATCCCTAGAAGACCTGTTGAAGGTCTTCTGTCCATAAAAGACCTATTGAAGGTCTTCTATCCATAGAAGACCTCTTGAAGGTCTTCTATCCCTAGAAGACCTCTTGAAGGTCTTCTATCCATAGAAGTCCTGTTGAAGGTCTTCTATCCATAGAAGACCTGTTGAAGGTGTTCTATCCATAGAATACCTGTTGAAGGTCTTCTATCTACAGAAGACCTGTCGATAGGTCTTCTATCTATAAAAGACCTGTACAGGCCTTCTATCCATAACCACTCTTAAAGTTTTTCTATCCATAGAAGTCCTGTTAAATGTCTTCTGTTCATAGAAGACCCTGTAAGAGGTCTTTTTTCTATAGAAGACTTGTGAAAAGACAGTAGAAGTTTGTTAACGGTATTCTCTCTATAGAAGACCTCTAAAAGGAAAGTCCTGGGAGTTCGACTGTCAAAGGTCTTTTCCTTTCAGAAGACCTGCCAAAGGTCTTCCCTCCACAGATGATCTGTTACAGCTCTTCTATTCAAGGAAAGCCTGTTTAATTTCTGTTATCTGTAGAAGACCATCCAAAGGTTCTTATGCGTCCTTGTGCCACCATTATCCTTCAAAATCCTAAAACCAAACATTTCTCACACAAAATCTACTGCCCATCACTTGGGATACTTCCCTGATTAGTTTGCCATACAAAAATTTGCCTATAATCGCGATTGTTTGCCATTCGCTTACAGTGCTCGGTAGCGCGAGTGTGTGTGTGTGTGTTTCCTCAGCACTTTTCAATCCATAAGGAATATGGGTTTAACACCACACGTACAAGCTCATGGTGGTGGCGCTGTTTCGGTTTCACCAACACAAAAGTATTTAGCGATTTTTTTACACTGTCATCTCGCTCTCCACCACAACTGTTCGTCATGTCCTGCTGATGCTGCTGTTGCTGTCAAGGGATCGTTACAACATCAGAGGCTAATGAGGTTTTCATTGTTTTCGTTTTTTTTTCTTTGTTTCTTGTTGCCACAGCAATAATAACAAAACCAACTGCAACAACACGAACATGAACACGAACACGAAGAACTGTAACAAACAACATCCTCATCAGTGTACACAAAGAAAAAGCGAGAAAAAAAAAGATGGATAAAAGAAAGAAAACAAAAATTGGCCAACACATTCAATGTTGTCGCTCAACATGTCCTGTCCTTGGAACTAACTTATCAAATGATGAGGGGGCCCAAGAAAGGACAGCTAAAGTAAACCCACAGTAGCGGCGGCAGCAATGGCATCAAGTTTTAACGATTGGCTTTTTATCTCACTTTTACACATTAACTTTCGCATCAGGATGGTAATTTATTTAAGCCTCCTTAATGTTGCATGCTTTCATAAAAGTTTAACAAATGTGTAACGCGCACACACACACAAGTACACATTACAACATCATTCACACACTGTTATGCAGAGATATTTGGCTTGGGAAAAATACCGACATATTTGTGTTCCCATCATCAGGGTCAAGAATTATTCGACACAATGTCATGAAAGTGATGAAATATTGGAAAGGAAATTAATTAGTTATACTGGGCCAATGATATTTATTTGGTATGTACCTTAGAACGATATAAAAAAATATGATTCAAATGTTTGGGACCAACTGAAAAAAAATTGTTTGATTCTTATAATAACCTGTGTCAAGGTTTATAATTTCCTATAAGTGCGTCCTTCTACAGATATGAGCCATTTTATGTCCCCTTAACACCGAATGTATAACCGGCCATTCTTGCGACTAAATAAATTTCAATTCTGACTAAAAAAAATTTTACCGTTCTTCCATAGGTTATATTACAAATCTCTGACTTTCTTCAGATTGAAGCCAATATTCTTTCCTTCTTATACAATGTTCTATATTTAGAACCCTTATAGAGATAAAGACCTTCTTCAGGTCTTAAACCAGTAAGTAAAATTCTAATGTCGATATATGATACCCTACACCACTATGCATATTTGGTAGAGCTCCCGTAGCAAAAGAATTAATTGAAGTATATCATAGTACCTATCAATATTTGGCTTTAGAGCAGTTAGAGTTTGGTTTCAGAGGAAACTAATATATGGAGGCATATTCAATTTTAAATCGATGTTCACTAAATTTGACGGAGACATTTTTATCTGTTATACCAAATAACATTGCTGTGGTATTTCAGAACTCTATAAGATATCTGGTACCAAATATAATTGTTGACGAATGCATATTACGAACGTGAGGAACATAAACACCAAATCGGATGAAACGTATATATGGGAGCAATAGCTATGTCTGAACCGATTTCCACCAAATTTTATGTATTTGCTTCTAGACCGAATTCGGTCGGAAGAGCCAAAATTCAGTTCATTTCGACTGATATTGGCCATTTAGTGCACAATTTACCCAATTCAACTTCAATAGGGTTCGTCCTTGGGCCAAACAAATCTATGAAATCTATGAACATTTTTTTGCAAAAGTTTAATGAGTAAATTCGTAAATACATTTAGCTCTTCGGTGAGGAAACCTTTAAGATTTTTAGTTTAAATGTTGAAACAGTTAAGGTTATCTATGATGGAAGTCTCTAGTGGATATAAAATTTGCGGTAAGAATACTACTACTTTACAATGAAAATACCTTTGAAAGTTTTTCTCATAGAAAAACCTTTAAAGTGTTCTACAAAAAACGTTGCTGCTTTTCACGAAAAATCCACGGAGACCTTCTTTGAAAAAATAACTTGAGGATTTTCTATAAAAGTTTAATGATTTTCTATAGGAATTGTCTGAAAAAAAGTCTCATATACATTTTCCAACATGTCAGATTTTAACTACAGGGTGAGATGAAAAACGGCAACCAACTTCAGACTTCTGTCATCTCTAAGCCACTCGTCCGACAGCTGTTAAAATTATTCCAGTGACGGCTCATTATATTGTTTATAAGCGTTCAAAAGCATTTTGGTGAGAACTTTCCAGAAAAAAAGTTATTCGTGATGAAATTAAAGCGTGATAGTGTGATTTCTTTATATTTGGTTGGAACGACACAAGTGGCTATCGTTAAGCACTCCAGCATTTAACTAAGAATAAAATTTTTGTGTCTCGTACCATCGCTCGTCCCAGTGATACTGGTAGAGTAGCCCGACATCAAGGAAAATGTCAGAAATGGTTCGAAAAGTAAAGAAGCGACTTGATCGAAACCCGTGTCGCAGTGGTCGAAAAATGGCTCGTGAGATGAATATATCGCAATATTCCATTCGGCAAATATTGAAAAATGAGCTCGAGGTAAAGCCATTAAAATTTCAAAAAGGACAAGAACTTAATCCGCATCACCAAGAAAATAGACTCAAAAGAGCTAAAGAGTTGCTTCGGCTTGGCCGAAAGCGGTGAACTGCCGAATTTGGTTTTCTCCGAAGAGAAAACATTTGTTGTCCAGCAGTTTGTAAACAAACAAAATGATTGTATTTACTTGCCAAAGAGGTCAGCTGAAAATGTGCACCTTCGGTTGGCCACCAGAACTCAACCGCCGGTCATGGTGATGGTGTGGGCCGCCATAACAGCCGATGGTCGCTCTCCGCTCGTATTAATCGACCGTGGCATCAGAATAAATTCCGACTATTATCGCGAAAATATTCTGGAGGGTGCATTAAAGTCTTGGGCACCCTAACATTATGGTCGCACATTTGGACATTCCAACAGGAAAGATCACAATCGCAAACACCACGCGCCACCAAAGAATGGTTACAAAATGAGTTTCCTCGCTTCATTTCCAGCGCACAATGGCCACCAAAATCTCCGGATATTAATCCGCTGGAATATTGTGTCTGGAGTATTTTGGAAAGCAAGGCTGGCACTAAAAAATTCCATATTGTCGATCACATCAAGCAAGCGCTTCGCCGCGAAAGGGACAAAATACCGCAGAGCAACATTCGGGCATCGTGTGATGGTTTCATTGGTGCCAAGGTGGCCAATTCGAACAAATCTAAAATTTGATGCTGTTTCCGATATTTTTACTTTCATTCAATAAAATTCAAAAAAAAAAAAATATGGCGTTTGACTTTGCTGCAGTTTTTTTATATCACCCTATAAGTACAATGAATTCTTAAAGGATATGAATTGTCGGGGTTTAGGTAAGATTGAGACTTTTTATGGCAAATAACTTTCTAGAATATTTTGACTTGCTACGATCCCGTTTAAAGGAAGTTTATGGACAAAGGACAAAAATTAACCATTTGTTGGCTGGCTTGGGGGTAAACATTTCCAACTAAAATAATCTGTGTATTGTTATAAGTAGTGTGGTCGAAAACGAATTCCAAGGAAACCTAACACGAAAATCTCAAAAATATTGCAAGGGGGGAAACACTCCCCCATCCCTACTTGGAATACTTTCCGAAAATACTAGTCCTGAAAAGGATTTCATCCATAGAGACATGGAAACCAATGCATTTCTTTAATTTGACAGTATTATATGATAAAACAATATTCACACATAAATAAAATCTGGGTTCAAAATTAGCTTATGATGGAAATTATATAAATTTCTTGTTAGGTGTAAATTCTAAAAATATTGGCTAACGCGCCGTTGTCGCCCCGGGGGTTTTAAGGAATTACTGCGATAGTAGAGAATTTTTCAAGGACTTCCTTAAAAAAGTATGGATGTTTAAAAACTTCTTTCAAGGATCTCATGCACAAATTCAGAGTTTGAGATTATTCGAAAATTTTCTGGTTGTTGATTTTTTATCACTAATTCCGTTTCAAGAATTTCCGGCATTTCGCATATACTTTGTTTATATGCACTGAGCATATAGTCGGTTATATATTTCTCTAATGGTAAAAAAAATAAATATATGAAGGAGCGAAATATGAAATTGGCTCTCAGAGAATTATCTCAACACGAAACTGGAAAACTATATTAAATTAGCCATTTTAGCCAATTTTTTAATCCAGAGCGGGTTTTATACACTTAGCTCTATGGCTAGGTATATATCATTTAAAACGACCAACACGGTTTTAGAGTAGAGAGTTATGCTTTTTTTTGAGATAAAAAAGTATCAAATTTTCAAATATTTCTTTATACCGACGAAACACTGTGCTACCTCACTGTGATGCAGCCTCCAACTCACCGAACCGAAAAAAGAAACGTGAATGTTAATGAAATGAAATCACAAAGGAACAAAAAAACAACAAACATTCCTTTTACTTTCCCTCTTCCTTGGCTATGCTGTGGTCGTTTGGTCAGAAAGTGGGTTTGAGCTGTGGTCTCAACACCCAAAAAAAAGCTCATTACGCTAAGATTTTAATGACTTTATTGCCTTTGTTGATGTTGTAATGTTTTGGCAATATATTTTTTTTTCGCTTGGACAATTGTAGTTTTATACTTGTTCTCTCATTAAGCAGAAGACGAAGAAGAGGCAACGACGACGCCGAAATAAACCCAAGAAAAAACAAAACACCAACAAATAATGATCTGTAAAAAATAATGTAAATTTTATGGTGGCTCCAACCGAACAACAACGACACCAACAAAATATGATGGCAAAAAAAATTTTCAAAAGCATTTATCTGTCCGAACGAAAACAAACAAACGAAAGAAGGAAGGAAAAAAAGAAATCAGGTTTTATTCTTTTGTTTACAATGTTGTTGTCCTTTACTTGTTTATTTTATGGGAAGGCAGGCTATACTTATCCCCCATGACCCCCCCAGTTCGAAAATGTCCTTTACAATTGTGCTGCTTAATTTTTGTTGCCATGGTTTATGTTTCAATGGAGGGGAGTGGGACCTGGGGTGGCTGGTCTATAAATTTTGCCATGTTGCTAGACACCATAGTTATGTTTTTTCTTGTTGTTGTTGTTCGTTTTCTTTTCACAGCCACTATGAAAATTAACACCCATTAGCAACGGAAAATTGTCCACTATCCTGTACAAGGTTTTGTGTTTTTTTTTTCTGAGCTTCTCCTTTTCCCTCGGTTTCGTTGTGGTTGTGCTTTTCTGTTTTGCCTCTCATCCCCCGAGTGAAAGAAAAACATAAACGAGCAATGAATTTAACGCTAAATAAAGCAAAATCTCAATTAAGTTTTGGCTTTTCGTGGGATTTCGGTGATAAATTATGAGGAAGATATGGAAATGCAGGCAATTACATTTTGGTTATTTATTTTTCGGTAATATATATTTCATTCTTTTTCTTTTTTCGGTGAAGGTAGTTAAGCTTAATATTTATATGCGTGTAATATATTATTTCTATACACGTTTTTTGGCAAAAAAAAAAACATTAAACGCCTAAATGAAAATCACGGTTTCATATTCATGTAGATATAGGTACATAGAACTGTTTCCGATGTTTAAAATTTTAAAGAATTTTTTAAAATAATTTTTTTTCTTTTAAATAACATTTATTTAAAGATGGAATTCTTTATCTAAGATGTAATGTTCCCTCAGATCTTAATTTATGCATTTCTTCTTTATTCTTACAAAGCATTCAACACCCTTTTTAAAGTTCCGATGAAGACATGTAAATTATGTAACACCTCGAAATATTAGTTTCTCACATAGGAAAGTATATATGGATCTTCCTATCTCGTCGAGCTGAGTCGATCTAGCTATGTATGTCCGCCCGTCCGTCTGTCCATGTTAATTTGTAATCACTCTACAGGTCGCAATTATGGCCCGATCTTCACGAAATTTAGTATGGAGGTGGGGTTAAGGTCAGAATAGAATCCTATTGCTTTTGGAGATGATCGCAAATTTAGGGGTCGAAATGGACCAAAAACTTTAAAAAATTCCTGATTTTGCAGTTGCTCTACAGGTTGCAATTATGGACCAATCGACGCGGCTAGAGCTTAAGGCTGGGCAGAAGCCTTCCAATTTTGATGGTCATCGGGTAATATTTAGTGGGTGAAATAGACTATAACATTTGTGTTATATAAAAGTCAAATTTTCCATGAAACCGCGAATCACAAATAGACAAACAGGGCAATTCTAACCGTTACGTAGATGCCGATAGTAAATATATCGGATATATGTATAGCGAAATATATACAATGTGTATAAACAGAGGAAGGGGATGTAAGCTAAAATGCTTATATCACAAGAATGGCTGGACCGATTTTGACAAATTTTGTCAATTCTGAATGTCATCCTGGCATAAAAGTATAAAATCTAAAAAAAAAATCGCATAAAAAGATGCCAATAATGATGTAAATATAGATTTTGCAGTATTTTGTGACATTTTTTTTTATTTTTTCATATTTTTTATCGCATGCGATTTTTTCAATTTGACTTATAATATTGAGGTGTACATTTTGTAATATTTTTTCACCTTACAACACAGGTTGGGGATATTATACACATATTGCAATTATCGCCCGATCCTCACGAAAAAGGGTAGGGTTAGACTGAGAAGGGCTAGGCCTATTGTTTTCAAAGATGCCCGCAATATATTTAGGGGTTAAAATGGACCAAAAACAGAAAAATTTCCTGATTTTGCACTTGCTCTATAGGCCACAATTATGAACCTATCGACGCGATTACATGGAGTTAGAGTTTTGGAGTGGGCAGAAACCTACCAATTTGGGCGGCCATCGGACAAAAATTAGCGGGTAAAATAGACCCTAACTTTTATGTAAGAAAATAGGAAAATTTCCACTAAACCGCGAATATTTTCAATCCCAGCCAAATCATAAATACATTAAAAGAGCACTTCTGACCATTACAGTGATGCTAATAGCCAAGAAATGGGATATATAGCAAAATAGGTACAATATATATGTAAAAGAATTGATCTTATTTATTCTGCTTATAAATCAAGATCCGCTGGGCCGATTTTCACAACTCCAATAAATTCGGAATGGTCTCTTCCCAGAAAACGATAAAATTTTTTTTTGGCGATTTTTTTTTCACTTTTTGTCATATTTTTTATCGCATGCGATTTTTTCAATTTGACTTACAATTTTGAATTGCAAACTTTCTAAATTTTTACACTCCCCAACACTACGTTTTGAGGGTATTATATGCATGTCGCAATTATCGTCCGATCCTCACGAAATTTTTCATGGGGTCAATATTAAAGCCTCTTGGCATTTATAGGTGCAAATTGACTAAAAAAAATTTTTTCTAATATTGTAGTCGCTCTATAGACCACAATTGAAAACTTATCGACACGGAACATTATTTTTTTTTTTCAAAACCGAAATCTTCTAAAATTGATTTGGACAAAAGTGACTTCTAACATATTGTAGTGTTGTAGGGTATCACATGGTCGGCCCCGCACTACTATAGCCTTTTCTTACTTGTTTTTATTATAACATAAAAAGTTCAATCTTACCTTTATTCTTTTTCCTAAAAAGAAACAGAAAAAAAGCTTTTTAGTGATTTCGCAAAAAAATATATTCCCTAGGTTATATATTTTTATATATTTTATATTATTTTTTAAGAAATATATTCCCTAGAATTAGTGTTTTGAAGAACCCAACCACATTTCCTTACGTTATAGACTGCAGTTTTCTTTAAGTTCGCAATAAAAATTCAAAACCCACAACATATGTAGATGCCGTTATGCTAACATATGTCCAAATTTAGTCCGATAATTATTCCCGTTCACAATAACGAAAATAATTGAGCTTTACCAAATAGCGGTCATAAATTGAAACTTTTTCTGCAGAACTAATTTGTACTTTTTGATAATCTAAACATCAAATAACAGTTAACGATAAAATTGAAAATGCTTTCAAAACTTTGAATCCGAAACCTCGAAAATATCTTGTATCGGTGGACCTGCATTGAAGTTTTTTTTTTTTTGCGAATAGGCATTTCAAGATAATAAGAATACGTAATTTTAAATTGAAAATCGGGAGCAACCGTTACAAATACTATGCCAAGTATTCAATATGCCAAGTAACATTCAATTAGGGAAATAAGGACTGAAGCCTTTAAAGTACCGAATATAAGGGAGTTCCGCATATGAGGTTTAATCCAATTAGGGACTATGCTAATTAATGTTAGCCATATGGCTACAGAGGGTATATGTATATCATTTGATACGGAAAAACGTGACCCATCGAAGTAAGAGTTTAGACCCTCTTTGGACCAAATCCGTTTCAGGACATTTGGAGTCGATCTAGCGATGTCCGTACGTCCGTCTGGCTGACTGGTGCGCACGTTAACTTTCGAAGGGAGTAACAGATTCGGACCAAACTTGGTACATCGTAATATTTTTGTCAAACTTAGAGTTCCGAGATGGGCAATATCGGTCCACTCCTTCTGGAACTTCCTTCCCAAAATGTCGAATTTTTCAAAGAAAATATTTTATTGCACAGAAAAAGAAGGATTAATCGATTTTGCTCAAACTTTGCATATCCTAATATTTGCATCGGCGCTAGGTCAGGTGTGAAAATGGACATCAAGTACCCCACAAACGGTCAAAATTTGGAATAATTATAACTCTTCAGATTGTCCTCAAATCACACACATAACAATATTATTAATAACCCAAGGTCTGGTGTGAAGATGGAATATATCGGTCCACACAAAGGGTCAACATTTTGAATATCCATGAAGCTCATAAGACACAAAATTACCGTCCGATTTCATTCAGACTTAGCACATCGCAATATTTCCATTAACATAAGATCTTTTATAAAAATGGTAGAGATGGGACTATTCCTTCCGGTACCTCTCCCCACAAAGGATTAAAATTTTAAAGAACCAAAACGATCATAAAAACTCCTTCTGGTAACTCCCCTACAAAAGGTCAAAATTTTGAGTATCCATGAAACTCATAAAACGCGAAAATAACGTCAGATTCCATTCAGACTTTATGAATCTCAATATTTCCGTCAACACAAGATTTCTTTTAAAGATGGTAGAGATCGCCATATCTTTTGTACCTCCCACACATAGGGTTTAAGATTTTAAAACAAAACGCCCAAAGAAAGCGAAATAAGCATCCAAATCCATATATCTCCTGAAATTTCCCATATACAAACATTTTTGCTAACACAAGATCTGTTGTAAAAATGATATACAGCTGCCAACCCCTTCTGGTACATCACCCACAGAGGGTCACTATTTCCAGTACTTATATCCGTCATAATTTGCGAAACAAGTCAGCGATTCTTTACAATTTTCTATATCTAAATATTTCTTTTAACCAGAAATCTGATATGAAAATGTAAGTTAGCGGAATTTATGATTTCGCATTAAATTGGATACAAAGGTTCGATTTCCTTCAAATTTTGCCCATACCAATATTTTTTTCTGTATTAGATGAAGTATGAAAATGGAATACTTCTGTAACCTCACTCATATATCTGCCTTTTCCAAAAATTTGCACATATCTCATATAAAGTATAGGAAGTTGTCGATATAGTCCAAATCTGGCACGTTGTAATATTTATATTGGTCTTAAGTCAGATACGAATTGGTCAATTTTGGTAACCTGCTTCGAAACCTCCCCCATAACAAGTCAAGATTTTGAAAAATCATAACTCAAAGCTGATACTTATAACTTATTTTCCACATTACCAAGTAATGGGATGTGACAGGATTGCCTATTTCGTATGGCTTGCCCTTGTAATAAATGGGTTAGTAGATTAATTCGATACTTGCGATTACCAGACAATTTAAAAAAAATATATATATTACTAATATTGTTTACCTAAAATAGGAGCGGTAAAGGCATAAGTCTGGAAAATTAAAAAAAAAAAAACAGGTTGGCAAAGGCTATAGCCGTGTGGGCTGACTTTGTGATACCCTACAAAACTACGATATGTTGGAAACCCCCTTATATCTAAATCCATTTAGGAAGATTTCGTTTTTGAAATTAACCCCTGCTTTTTGACCAGGGGCATTTGCCAAATATTTAAACGTTCCGTCGGGTTGTGGTCCATTTTACAGCTAAATATAATCCAATGGTCATCTAAAATGCTAGACTTCCCTGTTCCCTGTTCAACTGTGACCTGTAGAGCGACTGCAAAATTAGGAAAATTTGATTTTTTTCTGATTTTCAAAAACAAGAGACCATGGCCGTCCAAATTGGCTTCTGCCAGCCCTAAACTCTAACTCCTCACAGAATTCCGCGTCGATTAGTTTATAATTGTGGCCTGCAGAGCAACAGAAAAATCAGGATCATTTTCTGTTTTTGTTTTTGTCAATTTTGCAATCATCTCCAAAATTATTTGGAAATCAACTCCATTTTAAATTTCGTGAGGACCGGGCCATAATTGCGATCTGTAGCGTGATTGCAAATTAACATGGACAGACGGACAGACGGACGGACATACATAGTTGATCTACTCAGCTCGGCGAGACAGGAAGATCCATATATGGTTTCCTATGTCGGGGACCAATATATCGAGGTGTTACATAATTTTTGGCCCAATCAAACTTACAATACCACCAACACATAGTGTTGTAGAATGTTAATATACTCTCTAATTTTATTAAAATGTAAAAGTTGACTTAAAAATAAATCTTGCTTGACATACATTTTCTTTCTCATTGCCTGTTTACGCCTCAAATTTCCATCTAACCCACAATTTGTTAAATCGTAAAATTTTACAAAGCAATTAATCATCTGCCACAATCCTGTGCTCGCTGTGTCTCTCTGCCTCTAAAATTCTTCATTTTATTGTAACTGACTTTGAGAAATCTTTGGAAATCCTCAAAAAGTAGTCAAGAATAAATGTTTGCAGAACAAAATAAATTTTCGCAGCAATAATGCATTCCATGTTCGTCAAATAACTTGTGTTTTCCTTTCAACTTTGTTATAACGAAAAAGACAAAAAATTCTTTTTGCAACAATGTAAATATTTTCCCCTTTTTTCTTTACTTTATTATTCGCATAACTCTTGCAACGCTAAGTCGGTGCAACAATTTACATTGTTGTCTTTAAGGGTTTCCTACATGAAAAAAAAAATATTTTTTCAAAAGAGAAAAAATGTTGTTATGGGTTTTTATTTCTTTACAACAATTTCGGTTATTTCAAGTTTATTTAATGAAATTATAATTTTTCCCCTTGGTTCGTGTGCCTGCACAAATACTTAAGTGTATTAAACTTTACTTAAGTAGACAGTTTGTCATGCCATTATTTTCTCCTACTTCTGTTTCGGTTGTTGCTATTGTTGTTGGTGTTGTTCCATCTCAGGGATAAGGATGTATTTATGCCACAAGCACTGCTGAACTGAGCTAAACTACTAAAGCAAGCTCTTCTATACCATAACCAACCACTTATCCCTTTTGTTGTTCATGACTCTATGACGAGAATAATGGAGGCTATATTTCGTAAGCCTCTAAGGATCATGGCAACAACAAAAAAGAGACTACTAGACAAAGTCTATTGCATGTTTGGAGGCAACAAAAAAAAACCTATTGAGAGCTTTATTATATTCGACTTGAACCGTAATTGAACACTTGGTTGAGTGATGGGTGGTGGTAGTATTTGAATTACAAAAAAATAAAAAGCAACAACAGCAACAATAACACTTCACAAAATTTTACAAATACCATTATAGTTAACACGGAAGGAGGCGGAGGCACCGAGTAGTCAACAACAAATAATAATAACTAAATAAATAACAACTTTTGCCTTTGTCTGGGTGTGTGTGTGCTTCTGTGTTCCACTACAAGTGCACAATAAATCGAGAGGAGGATAAGAGCAATTCAAGAGGGAAAAATTGATTGAACTACAAATTATATTTTAGTTTTTGTTCTGTTGCTGCTCTTTAAACTTCAAAAGTTTTCAAATTTGTTGTTTGCAAAGTCAAATGTTTACATGGATATTGAAAATAAGGAGGGAGATACATTTTACATAGACAAGGATTACATGATTGAGTAGAGGAAATATCAGATAATGCACAAAACTACTAATGACTTTATAATAAGGAAGGCAATGAAGGTTAAGTGGTTGGGGTTGTTTGTAATTGAATTGTTAAATAAATTTAATTTAAAAGGAGAAATATAAAAAAATCCCAAGACGACTTGACGGTATGGGATAAGATATCCATCGAAGAGCTACCGCTCATAGAAGAGCTCTAGATCTTCTCACAGAAGAGCTATAGGTCTTCTCATAGGAGAGCTATAGGTCTTCTCATGGAACTCTCGGTCTTCTCATAGAAGAACTCTCGGCCTTCTCAAAGAAGAGCTATAGGTCTTCTCATCGAAGAGCTATAGGTCTTCTCCTAGAAGAGCTATAGATCTTCTCATAGAAAAGCTAATGGTCTTCTCATTAGGAGAGCTATAGGTCTCCTCATAGAAGAGCTATACGACTTCTCCTAGAAGAGCTATAAGTCTTCTCATAGAAGAGCTATAGGTCTTCTCATAGAAGATCTATAGGTCTTCTCATAGAAGAGCTATAGGTCTTCTCATATAAGAGCTATAGGTCTTCTCATATAAGAGCTGAAGGTCTTCTCACAGAAGAGCCGAAGTTCTTCTCACAGAAGAGCTGTAGGTCTTCTCCCAGAAGAGCTGTAGGTCTTCTCCCAGAAGAGCTGTAGGTCTTCTCCCAGAAGAGCCGAAGGTCTTCTCACAGAAGAGCCGAAGGTCTTCTCACAGAAGAGCCGAAGGTCTTTCACAGAAGAGCTGAAGGTCTTCTCACAGAAGAGCCGAAGTTCTTCTCACAGAAGAGCTGAAGGTCTTCTCCCAGAAGAGCTGTAGGTCTTCTCCCAGAAGAGCTGTAGGTCTTCTCCCAGAAGAGCTGGTAATAGGTCTTCTCATAGAAGAGCTATAATAGGTCTTCTCATAGAAGAGCTATAATAGGGCTTCCTATCGAAGAGCTATAGGTCTTCTCATAGAAGAGCTATAATAGGTCATCTCATAGAAGAGCTATAGGTCTTCTCATAGAAGAGCTATAGGTCTTCTCATGGAAGAGCTATAGGTCTTCTCATAGAAGAGCTATATAGAGCTATAATAGGTCTTCTCATAGAAGAGCTGAAGGTCTTCTCATAGAAGAGCTCTCGGTATTCTCATCGAAGAGCTATAGGTCTTCACATCGAAGAGCTATAGGTCTTCTCATCGAAGAGCTATAGGTCTTCTCATCGAAGAGCTATAGGTCTTCTCATCGAAGAGCTATAGGTCTTCTCATCGAAGAGCTATAGGTCTTCTCATCGAAGAGCTATAGGTCTTCTCATCGAAGAGCTATAGGTCTTCTCATCGAAGAGCTATAGGTCTTCTCATCGAAGAGCTATAGGTCTTCTCATCGAAGAGCTATAGGTCTTCTCATCGAAGAGCTATAGGTCTTCTCATCGAAGAGCTATAGGTCTTCTCATCGAAGAGCTATAAGTCTTCTCATCGAAGAGCTATAGGTCTTCTCATCGAAGAGCTGAAGGTCTTCTCCCCGAAGAAGAGCTATAGGTCTTCTCATCGAAGAGCTATAGGTCTTCTCATCGAAGAGCTATAGGTCTTCTCATCGAAGAGCTATAGGTCTTCTCATCGAAGAGCTATAGGTCTTCTCATCGAAGAGCTATAGGTCTTCTCATCGAAGAGCTATAGGTCTTCTCATCGAAGAGCTATAAGTCTTCTCATCGAAGAGCTATAGGTCCTTCTCATCGAAGAGCTGAAGGTCTTCTCCCCGAAGAAGAGCTATAGGTCTTCTCATCGAAGAGCTATAGGTCTTCTCATCGAAGAGCTATAGGTCTTCTCATCGAAGAGCTATAGGTCTTCTCATCGAAGAGCTATAGGTCTTCTCATCGGAGAGCTATAGGTCTTCTCATCGAAGAGCTATAAGTCTTCTCATCGAAGAGCTATAGGTCTTCTCATCGAAGAGCTGCAGGTCTTCTCCCCGAAGAAGAGCTGAAGGTCTTCTCCCCGAAGAAGAGCTGAATGTCTTCTCACAAAGAGCTGTAGGTCTTATCACAGAAAAGCGGTAGGTCTTCTCACAAAAGAAGAGACGAGAAGGTATTCTCATAGAAGAGACGATAGGGTATTTTTATAGAAGAGACGAGATAGTATTCTCGTAGAAGAGACGAAAAGGTATTCTCATAGAAGAGACGAGAAGGTATTCTCCTAGAAGGGACGAAAAGATATTCTCATCGAAGAGCTATAGGTCTTCTCATAGAAGAGCTATAATAGGTCATCTCATAGAAGAGCTATAGGTCTTCTCATAGAAGAGCTATAGGTCTTCTCATGGAAGAGCTATAGGTCTTCTCATAGAAGAGCTATATAGAGCTATAATAGGTCTTCTCATAGAAGAGCTGAAGGTCTTCTCATAGAAGAGCTCTCGGTATTCTCATCGAAGAGCTATAGGTCTTCACATCGAAGAGCTATAGGTCTTCTCATCGAAGAGCTATAGGTCTTCTCATCGAAGAGCTATAGGTCTTCTCATCGAAGAGCTATAGGTCTTCTCATCGAAGAGCTATAGGTCTTCTCATCGAAGAGCTATAGGTCTTCTCATCGAAGAGCTATAGGTCTTCTCATCGAAGAGCTATAGGTCTTCTCATCGAAGAGCTATAGGTCTTCTCATCGAAGAGCTATAGGTCTTCTCATCGAAGAGCTATAGGTCTTCTCATCGAAGAGCTATAGGTCTTCTCATCGAAGAGCTATAAGTCTTCTCATCGAAGAGCTATAGGTCTTCTCATCGAAGAGCTGAAGGTCTTCTCCCCGAAGAAGAGCTATAGGTCTTCTCATCGAAGAGCTATAGGTCTTCTCATCGAAGAGCTATAGGTCTTCTCATCGAAGAGCTATAGGTCTTCTCATCGAAGAGCTATAGGTCTTCTCATCGAAGAGCTATAGGTCTTCTCATCGAAGAGCTATAGGTCTTCTCATCGAAGAGCTATAAGTCTTCTCATCGAAGAGCTATAGGTCCTTCTCATCGAAGAGCTGAAGGTCTTCTCCCCGAAGAAGAGCTATAGGTCTTCTCATCGAAGAGCTATAGGTCTTCTCATCGAAGAGCTATAGGTCTTCTCATCGAAGAGCTATAGGTCTTCTCATCGAAGAGCTATAGGTCTTCTCATCGAAGAGCTATAGGTCTTCTCATCGGAGAGCTATAGGTCTTCTCATCGAAGAGCTATAAGTCTTCTCATCGAAGAGCTATAGGTCTTCTCATCGAAGAGCTGCAGGTCTTCTCCCCGAAGAAGAGCTGAAGGTCTTCTCCCCGAAGAAGAGCTGAATGTCTTCTCACAAAAGAGCTGTAGGTCTTATCACAGAAAAGCGGTAGGTCTTCTCACAAAAGAAGAGACGAGAAGGTATTCTCATAGAAGAGACGATAGGGTATTTTTATAGAAGAGACGAGATAGTATTCTCGTAGAAGAGACGAAAAGGTATTCTCATAGAAGAGACGAGAAGGTATTCTCCTAGAAGGGACGAAAAGATATTCTCATGGAAGAGTCGAGAAGGTATTCTCGTAGAAGAGACGAGAAGGTATGCTCATAGAAGAGACGAGAAGGTATTCTCATAGAAGAGACGAGAAGGTATTGTCATAGAAGATATGAGAGGTATTCTCATAGAAGAGACAAGTAGGTCTTCTCATAGAAGAAACGAAAAGGCCTTCTCCCAGAAGAACAGAAATATCTTCCCCCAGAAGAACTTATATATCTTCTCCCAGAAGAACAGAAAGGTCTTTTCCCAGAAGAGCCGTAGTTCTACTCCTCGAAGAGCTTCTCACGAAAATCTGAAAGTCTTAAAATCACTATCCAATGAAATACGTTTGCACCTCTATAAGTCAGACTAACGCCACGTGAGGTGTTTTTAAATACCTTTCCACCCTTAATTACCTCATCCCTAAATTTGAACTTTGAACAAAACCCCAACAGCTGCAATAAATTGCCAGCTATTTATCCAAAAATATTTTCCAAAGAGGTTTATCATGCTAATGATTATGGCTATAGGAAAAGGCTCAGCTGAGCTAAAGTGAGAACAAAAAAGACAAATATCAAAACTTATAGGATACAACTTTTCAAACACTGCCAACCATAAAACACTCTCCTCATCCCCACACTCTCCCCTTCTCTTGAACAAGTCAAAAACAAAAATATTTTCAAAATATATAGATTTGTTTTGATTGATCGCTTATTAATACTTGTTTCTAGGCGCCAAAGGCAGCCACAAAACTATGCCAAAGAGGAAACAAAAAACGAAAGACAAATGATGGCAAAGTTTATGAATTTCTGTTGGCGAAAGTTTATTTCGTTTCGTGGTTGAGAGATCTGGCGGAAATGAAATTTCGATTTATTTATATTTTTTTCTCTCTGACAAATCATGTGATGGGAAGTGGCGGAGTGGCAGCACAGGAAAAAAAACTTTATCTTAACTTTCATCTCCCGCCACAACCAGAGGCCACACAGCCACGGCCACAGTGTTTCAATTTACTTTACAAATGACCTTTGCAAAAACCAAAACCGTATAGAAGTA
Organism: Musca domestica; assembly: GCF_030504385.1. Lineage (NCBI taxonomy): Eukaryota > Metazoa > Arthropoda > Insecta > Diptera > Muscidae > Musca > Musca domestica. The sequence continues at coordinate 48,587,053 of NW_026712249.1, read as the reverse complement.
GAATCCAATCAGAAACAAAATAATAAAACGATAAATAATAAATGATAAAACGACAAGGACATGGGGGATAACGTGACGGAATGAAAATAAATTCTGGAAGCGAGTGAAAACAAATTCTGGACAATTACTGAGTGTGGCTTTGGGCTAAATTCCTAACTCCCATAAAAAGGTAAAATTGATCTATGAACGAAAATTAGATGAAGTTCAATTATCGGCTATATTGGTCCAGTTATTTTGGTACCTCGCTTACTTATTTTAGGTATGAGTTTACAAGGCGAAGGAAGTATCTGTATCAGCTATTTCACACAGAAAAATTTCGTATTTTTTGTAAAAACCATGACTCAAGTAAATTGCGAATGAGATCCCCTATTTGGTCTAGTTGTGGCGAATCTTAACATATTTGTCGAACTACAACGAGGATAAGGCTAAAACTAATTTGTGAATTTCTAGAAATAATTTTTTAAGGATTTCCGGATTAATAATAAATATTGGATTGTCTACCGATTTTTTATGACGACAAAGACCAAAAAATATCGCGGAATTTTTATACCCTCAGCTATACGGCTGAAGGGGTTATATATCATTTAATATGGCCAAAGCGTGCTTCATCGATATTCCGGTTTTAGAACCTAGTTTTCTTTGGACCAAATCAGATTCAGGAGTCGATCGGGGGGTGTTTTTCCGTCTGTCAGTCTGGATAACTCTCGCAAGCAGTATCCGATTCGAAACAAACTTGTTGCATTATAATATTATTATTAAACTTATATCGAGTTAGATATTGGGTAATATCGGACCACTCCTTCTGGTACTTCTCCCAAAAAGGTCAAAATTGTCAAAGAAAATATGTTACTTCAAAGAATTTAAAAGAATCATCCATTCAAAATTTTCAAAACCACAATATTTGCTTCAGTGGCAGCTCAGGTGCAAAAAGGGACAATAACGGCCCACTTTATAAAAGTACCTTACCCTCAAAGGGTAAAATTTATATAACTCTTATTAAATGTGAACAAAGTATTCAATTATCTTCAAAGTTCGCACCTCTCACTATTTCCACCGGCACAACGACCGGCCCTCTCCTTCTTGTATCCTCCTCACAACCAGTCGAAAATTTTAATAATTATAACTATCTTACAATGCGAAAATTGCAATATTTTTATTGACACAAAATCTCGTGTGAAGATGGGATACATCGGTCCACCACCTCCTGATACTTCCCCTTAAGGGTCATAATTTTGGATAATCATATCTATATATATATAAGAGCAGTAAAATTTCTGACTGACTGGCTGAGTGAGAACTAAAAGCCAGACTAAACGGAGGAAGCTAGAATCTTGGTGCGTAGTGGTATGGTACGGCTGAGTTTTTTGAAATGCGTACTAACAGGGTACGAAAAGTTGGTAAAATGTACTAAAAATGCAATACTTTATATGGAACAAACGGAGATTGGTAGAAGCCTGAAATATGGAAAGTGTCACTGATAGAGGGCAGAATAGGTGTATCAAAAGGTTTTGGAAATTAGGTGTTTAAGACTACGAAATGTTCTAAAATGGTACTAAACTTCTAACACGGTACAATGTGGTATTATGTAAATCGATCGAGCTAAAAAACTTGAAATTTGGTATAAGAATCAAGGTTAGAAAGTGAGTTTGATATACAGGATGAGATGAAAAAAACTGCAACCAACTTCAGACTGCTGTCATTTCTAAGCCACTGAGGACGGAAGGAAGTGGACGGAAGAAAACATCACCAGAAATTGTTCGAAAAGTAAAGAAGCGACTTGATCGTACCACGCGTCGCAGTGGCAGAAAAATGGCTCGTGAGTTGAACATATCGCAATATTCCTTTCGGCAAATACTGAAAAATGAGCTTGGGTAAAGCCAATGAAACTACAAAAAGTGCAAGAACTTACACCGCAACAGAAAGAAAATAGACTCAAAAGAGCTAAAGAGTGGCTTCGGCCGAAAGTGATGAACTGTCGATTTTTTGTTTCTCCGATGAGAAAACATTCGTTGTCCAGCAGTTTGTAAACAAACAAAATGAGGTCAGCTGAAAATGTGCACCTTTGGTTGGCCACCAGAACTCAAACGCCGGCCATGGTGATGGTGTGGGCCGCCATAACAGCCAATGGTCGCTCTCGGCTCGTATTAGTCGACTGGATATTCTAGAGGGTGTATTAAAGCGTTGGGAACGCAAACATTTTGGCCGTAGACCTTGGACATTCCAACAGGAGTCAGCACTATCGCACTTAGCACGCGCCACCCGAGAATGGTTACGATATTTGGTTCTTTGCTTCATTTTCAGTGCACAAAGGCCACCAAAATCTCCGGATACCAATGCGTTGGACTATTGTGTCTGGAGTATTTTGTGAAGCAAGGTTGACACTAAAACAAAAAAAAGTGTCGGTTGGTTGGTTTCTAGGGTTTACGTATGGAGATGGACAGAAAAGTTACATGGGGGTCCCATATGCATTGGCTTAACTAATATTCTCCTCGATAAACTTAAAAAATTAAAAATGGCACAAAAATCGTAAATTTTCCAACTTTTTTTAGGATTTTGATTTGACAGGATTAAGTACAGAATTTTTTTAAATGTGTTTTAAAGACTTTTCGAATTTTTACAAATAGCGTTCAAGGACTTGCATCTAAATAGTGAATTGTTTAATATTTTCAAAGACCTTCCGCTATAAAAAAATATCATTTTTAAGAACTTCTTGAGCAACAGGATTTTTTAAAACATCCGACTAAAAAAATACATCTAGGATATTTAAAAAATAATTGAGAAGGCCCACTCTCGATAGTCAGGTCTGAAACTTTTAAGAATTAGGTAACTAAAAATATAAGAAATATGTATTTTAAAGGAAAATCTATTAGATGTACAGCCAATAGTTATAACATCTACTTTTCTTTATAAAATTTTTAAATTCTTGCCAAAAAATCGTGTATTTAAACAAAATTTGTTCGCAAGGTTCGTGGTCATTGAACGTTTCTCTCTCAAAACTACTTCATCTTGAAAATCTCAGATATCTGAGTTAAAGAAATGTTCCTTTTAAATATTGCGTCTTTAAAGTAGATATATGAAAAATAAATTTAATTTTTCATTCCCTCCACACCACTGTCCACATCATTACAACTGAAGAAAATACATTTACCATTCGCTGACAAGATGTACATCAATTTCATAAATTCACCTTCAATTTGTCATAATTTTCATTTCATTCCACCGCTTTGCACTTTACTTTTTCTTAAGCAAAGAAAAAACCAAAGGAAAAAATCCTTATTCATCTTCGCTCATGCAAAAATAAGCAGTGAGAAAGAGACAAGGATAAAAAGAGAAAACGCTCCACAAAAATATACATCGAAGAAGTGAAGCATTTATTTTAAATTGTTTTTTGCGTTCTTTCATTCTTTCCACCTACTTATAGATGAATGTTATACTAACCATTTGTTTGTGTGTGTATGTGTGTCTGTTTGTGCCTTCGTGTTTATGTTTCATTTCCTTTTACAGGATTTCGTTCAAGGACTTTCGATACTGTCGCGTGGTTCCGTCGAGGAGAAATTACGTTGGACTTTTCAATTATATGACATCAATGGCGATGGCTACATAACACGGGAAGAAATGACTGATATTGTGACTGCCATTTATGAATTAATGGGACGTCTGCCCGACGAGCTGCCCGAAGAGGAGAAAATCAAAGGCAAAGTGGAAAGAATATTTCAGGTAAGAAGAAAAGAAAGAAAAAAAGAGTCACTCCCTACTCTTTGCCTTGCATTTGACATTGTGTCAAAACAAATGAAAGAGAGGGGAGGGGAGTATTAGCTATTCTAATATTACATAAAATATTGGTGTGGTTGTACCTTCGGACTGATTGAGTGAGTGGCTGTTTGATTGCCTGGCTGTCCTTTGCATACAATATCGAAAAGCTTCCAAGGTGTGTGTGTGTGTGTGTCTGTCTATCTGAATATAACTGTAATTTGATGGATATCCTTCTACCGCCACATTGTGTTAAGGAAATGGTAAATTCTTGAGGATATCTTTACCAGAAATTGTGGTGATTTTTCTCTCTCTCTCGCTGTGGTCCTTCGTTATGCTATTCTTAGATTATTTATAGTTGAAGGTCCTTGTCCTTCGTGGTGCTTGGCAACTGAATGATTTTGAGCGGAAGTTAATTGAATAAATATTATGCTGACATATTGGCTAGTTAGTTATTGAAGCAGACCCGGACCGACCAAAGAGGAGAAAATATTGCCAGCAACAACAACCGACAAAACATTACAAATGCCATCGTTTTGTCCTTAACTTCCTTTCGTTTGCATAACTGACATTATTAATAGTTCAACGGTTGTTGGTGTTTATTTTTTGCAATTTGTTTGTTTTTTTTTTTTTTTTTTTCAAAAGCAATAATAATTTCTTTTCCCCCTTTAAAAAGCGGGACATGCCAAAGAGGATCAGGGAGGAATTTTCAGGAAAATGTTAGGGAAGGGAATCAGAGATAGGTAAAATCTAAATATAAAAGAGTAAAACCCAAGTTAAGAAGCAGTAGGTTCGAACATTGAATATCCTCCACCATTTGGAACGAATTTGGAAATAAAATACTTAAAAAATTCTGTTGAAATTTAAAAAATACGGAATATAGCCGTTATATTGTTGTCTATACGGCGTGGACCTACATAGGCACTGTTTGTTGTAAGCCATTACCAAATTCATATTAGAAACTTGAAATTAACGGTGAATAATGTAGATCTTATAGGTACCCTTATATCCGAGCTGTGCGAAGACCTGGACCAGCATAGACAATTTTCTGTCATGGGCATCCATTACAAACTTCAAGTACGACATCTCAAACAATTTCGGTGGGTATTGTATCTAAAATACCGAATATAGGGAGGTACTGGTATATGGGGCCTATACGAAGACCTGGACCTGCATAGATAATTTTCTTTCACAGACTGTAGTTCCCATAACGAACTCTAAATACGTTATTTGAAACAATTCCGGTGAATAATGACTCTAAAATTATCAAAATACCGAATATAGGGAGGTACCGTTATATGGGAGCTATACGAAGATGTGGACCTCCACAGACAATTTTCTGTCTAAGGCTGTAGTATCTATTTCGAACTTCCAATATCAAATTTGAAACAATTCCGGTGAATAATGACTCTAAAATTATCAAAATACCGAATATCGGGAGATACCGTTATATAGGGGCTATATGAAAACGTAGACCTACATGGCCCATTTACGAACTTAACCTGTCTACTGGAAAAATAAACATGTGTGCAAAATTTTAGCCTTCTATTTCAGTTCGTTCGAAAAATAGCGTAATTACAACAGACATACAGACGGAAATCGCTAAATCGTCTTAGAATTTTACGCTGATCAAGAATATTTGTTGGGTCTGACATGAGTATTCCGAGGAGTTACAAACGGAATGACAAAGTTAATATACCCTCCATAGTATGGTGGAGGGTATAATGAGGGACTGACTCATTCATCAATGCCCAGGCGAAACGGTTGAAGCTAGAATCTTAAAATTTTGCATGTGGATCAATGATGGGGGGGAGGGGTGAGATAAGGCTGGGCATTTGGGATTTCGGATTAGAAGTGTACTAAAAAGCTAAAAAATATCATACCTTTTCGTATTTTGTGAACGGAGATAGCTAAAATATGGACATAAATTATTGGAAACAGGGTTGATGTAAGGAGGTGTTTTGGAGATGTTACTAAGTGTAAGAATTGTACTAAATGGTACTAAAATCGGTACAATTTGGTTTTGGTTAAATGGTTTGACCTGGAAAATAAAAATTTTGGTATAGACTACTCGGATGTCCTGTACAATAGAGTTGGGTTTGAAAATAAGTTCAGCAAGCGTACGAAAGGTACTGCTTGGTACTAAATTTGGTTCTATTCTGTGAACAGGTACTGTTGGACAACATAAATTTGGCATTAGGGTCACTCTTAGTGTGTAGAGTTGAGATTTGCAGATGGTTTTGGAAATTCGTACTAAATAGTACTAAATTGTACTTAGTTTGTCCTAAGTGGAAGATTTTGATTTAGGGTGAATGGATGAAACAGGGAATTTGAAATTTTGTGTTGTTGGTAGGTGATTTTGGAATTGTATACCAAAAGGGCACGAAAAGTACTAAATAGTACTTAATTTGGTACAACATGGAATTGTGTGAACGGACAGTGCTTGAAATCTGCAATTTGGTATTAGAGTCGCTGTACATGTATAGCCTGCACATATGGAGGTGGTTCCGCAAATGTGTACGAATTGTACGAAAAGTGCTGAATGATACTAGACTGAGAATTTCGGAGAAGCGATAGACAAAATTCAGAAATTTGATATTCAGATTACTGATGGTATCTGTGTTTAAGATTTGGCGGTGCTTTAGGAAATGTATACTATAATTGTACAAAAAGTACTAAATTTGCTATTGGGTGTAGGAATATAGCTAGAACCTGAAATTTGGTACAGATGTCACTTCTGGTATCTCAGGTTACGATAAGGACTTGGTTTCGGCGTTTGTACGAAATGTACTGCATGGTACTATATTTGGTATTAGGGGAAGGGATAGAGAAAAAAATTCAGAAATTCAATATTCAGATTACTGATGGTATCTGTTTTTGAGATTTGGCGGTGGTGTGGAAAAACGTTCTATGATTGTGCGAAAGAACTAAATTGTACTGAATTTGGTATCGGGTTGGGATTAGGGATAGCGCTGAATCCCCAAGTTTGATTTTGTGGTCATTGATGGTATCTGAAATTGATACATTGAGGCGGTTTGGAAATATTTACTATAATTGTACGAAAAGTACTAAATGGTACAACATTTGGTATTGCCTGAAGGAATAGGGCTGAGATCCTGAAATTTTATAAAGATGTCATTATTGATGTCTTTGGTTAAGATATGGTTTTGGAAATTTGTACTATAATTGTTCGGAAGTACTTAGTGATACTAAATTGGGTATTGGGTTAATGTATACAGCCGGAATCAAAAAATTTGATACTGAGGTCTGTCTTCGTATCTGGAATAGAGATATAGAGTTGGCTTTTGAAAAGTGTACTACAATTGTACGAAATGGTACTAAATTGGGTATTGGATGAAGGGATAGGGCTGGAATCCTTGAATTTCATATTGAGATCTCTGTTGGTATCTGGAATTGAAATATTGACGTTGGTTTTGAGACGGAAAGTACAAAATGGTACTAAATTTGTTATTGGGTTTATTACGATTATACAAAAAGTACTGCATTTGGTATTGGGTGAATGGATAGAGATGAAATTCGGAAATTTAATATTTAGATTATTGATGTTATTTGTGTGAGTATGAGATTTGGCGGTGCTTAGGAAATGCTTCCTATATTTGTATGAACAGTACTAAATTTGGTATTAAGTGAAATGATAGGGCTGGAATCATCAAATTTGGTATTGAGGTCTCTGTTGGTATCTGGAATTGAGAGATGGAAATGGTTTGGGAAATGTGTACAAATGCTACAAATGAGTGTTGGGATAGATATGGAATTTGAGTCAAGAAATAGATTTGAAATCCTGAGATTTTGATATGAATACCAGTGTTGATGTCTGCAGTTGAGATTTGGAGGTGGTTTTGGAAATGCGGCATTTGTACGTGTTGGAAATGCGGCAAATGGATGCTGGTATAGAGTTGGAATTCCGAAATTTGGTACCGAGGTCACTGTTGGTGTCTAGGGTGGTCGAAGGATAGAGCTAAAATTCTGAAATTTGTTATGGAGGCAATGTTAGTATATAGTTTTGAGAAAAGGAGATAGACTTCGGAATGCTTTCTAAATGGTGAAAGTACTAAATGGTGCTAAGCTTGCCGATGAGTGAATGGATAGAGCTTGAATCCTGAAATTTGATACTGAGGTCAATGTATTGGTACCAAACTGATGCATCTGAAAAGTTTGGAAATTTTGTCCAAGAATTAATGAACAAATTTTTCCTTTTGAGTACTAAAATTAATTGGTGGAACGAATCCATAAATTTTAAGGTGGATAAATAAATAATTTCAGACTTTGCTCAGAAAATTCGAAAAAATCCCTAAGCGAGAGCGTAAACTTCACGGAAAGAAAGTGCGAAGAACCTGTAGACTTATAATTCTTCCAGAGCCCTAACAATACTGATAATCTAGACATTCTGACTCTTATGGAAATATTTGCATCCATTATGAAATATTTACATCCATAGACAAAAAGAGCCAATCACCAAAATTATGAAAATGTTTCAGAATCATTTTCCTCCCAGGTCGTAATCTTATTAGATGCTTTTAAACAAGTGGCAAATAATTTTTATACCCTCCAGCATACTATAAGGGTATATTTACTTTGTCATTCACCATGTAACTCTCGTAATAATTACGTTATTCCCTACAAAATAAGATTTACGTGGATTTGTCGATGTCGTTCTTCCTGTCGATCAATGTGTCTATCTGTAAGAATATTTGTTGAAATCTCTCTAAGTTTGGAAGGATTTGAGATAAAAGTTTATGATTATGTGTACTTAACAACAGGCAGGTCAAGTTCGTAAATAGGTCATGTCGGTCCACGTTTTCGTATAGCCATAATATAACGATACTTTCCGATATACGGTATTATGACGATTAAAGCCACTTTTTCTAATCGAATGGTTAAGAGATCGGTATTAGAGTTAGTAATGGGTTCTACCTTCTATGGTAGAACATTGTCAGTACCGGTCCACGTTTTCTCGTATATAACTTTGAAGTTCCGGTATATTTCGGTGCCTAGCCAGTTTTCAAATTGTGCTTCCTTACTTTGACATTTCATTCCACCATTGTGTGTAGTTCAAAAATACCTTCTCCTTCTCCAACACATTATCAGCAATAATCTATCGCTGAAAACTGGCACAATTTTAAACAACAACGACAACCCAAAACTTCTGGAGTAACATCTGCAAACTTTTTTCTTAAAAAAAAATAAATATCAAAGTCATTCTACCTTGAAAATCATTTACTAAACTGTCAACGTCATTATTTGTAGAAGTTTAAATGTCACAGAGCAGCAGTGAGAAACGCCTTTTTATTTGGTTTTGTTCGAAAACAAAAAGGAAATCTGCCAAAGACATTTGTTTCAAACTACTTATTGATGGGTTTTAATAAATTGCAAATGGTAAAGTTTAAACAAGAAAACGTAAAATTCCATTTTGAAGTCACATTGTTTGTACGTGATCTAAATGGAAATGTGAGGTTGATTATATAAAACCATAAAGGAGAGGTTTTTGTGAAATTTTCTTATATTGATTATTAATTTAATTTGGAACAGGCCAAAAATGGGATAGACCGAAATAGTTAATACACGTTTAATATTCAATCTACATATGGGGCTGGTTATTTTGGAGACAATAATTGTAAGATTAGGTCGTTATATGGGAGGGTATACCACGATTTCAAATTCTGATTTTTAATGTGCGGTTCTGTTTCAATTTATTACAAATTACGTTTAAGTTTTTTTATAATATGTGAAAACTTAAATTATGATGAAATCAGTTGTCTTCCCTAAAATTTCGGACCTGTAAAAGCACAGAACTGTAGTCCATTCAATTGATAAATACAATTATGTCCTTCAAAACCAAATAATGGCAGGATACTGCAATATTGAGACAAGAAAACCAATAGTGATCTCAATATCAAATTTGAGAAATTTTAGCTCTATCCCTTCAACCAGTACCAAAATTAGTAACATTTGGTACTATTCTTAGGGTTTTAGATCCATATCTTAATGCTAGACACCAACAGTTTATAAGTTTTAGCTCTATCCCATTACGCAATACCAAATTTAGTACATTTTGTACAAATATAGAACGCATTTTCAAATCTACCTCCAAACCTTAAACTCATATACCAACAGCACTATCTGTTCACCCAATGCCAAGTTTTACCAAAAAAAAAAAATGTTGAGAAAAAAAACTGCAATAAAGTCACAACCCATAATTTTTAAATTTTTTTATACCCTACACCACATAGTGGTAGGGGTACTATGTCTTTGTGCATTTGTTTGTAACATGGAGAAGGAAGCGAGATAGACCAATAGTTACTTTTGAGGATCTCCATAGAATCACTTTCTGAGTTGATTTATGCATGTCAGTCCGTCCGTCCGTCCGTCTGCCCATGTATTATTCAGGTCGCATTTATTATCCGATTGAGATGAAATTGTTCAAACAATATTTGTTTGGCCCAAGGACGAACCCTATTGAAATTGGAGATAATCGGTAAAAAATAGATAAAGCTCCCATACATATCTTCGTCCGATTTGCATTTAATTGTGCACCAAACGTGTAATATCAGCCCGAATAGTATGAAATTATGCACATACAACCAAATTAGGCCTGAAAATAAGTATGCCTAATTTGATCGAAATCGGTTCAGATATAGCTATAGCTCCCATATATATTGCTCATCCGATTTGTTATTTTTGTCCTCCGCAGCCGTAATATGCACTATGTAACAACAATATTTGGGGAAATATATCAAATACAGCTCAGAAATACCTTTGCTAAATGTTATCGACATCGGTTCAGATTTGGATCTAGCTCCCATATATAACTTTGTCCGATTTACCTATTATTGCACAACAAACGTTTAATATTTGCCCAAAGGGATGAAATTTGGCACATGCGACCGAATTGAGTCTAGAAGCTAGTATGCCAAGAAGAAGAAGATCGATCGATGGTGATGATCGATTCATATATAACTATAGATCCCACATATTTGTTTTGTTTGTATTTGTTACCCACAGCCGTAATATGCACTCCGTAACAACGATATTCAGGCAAATATATCAAATACAGCTCAGAAATATCTTTGCCAAAAATTTGTCGAGATCGGTTCAGACTTGGATATAGCTCACTTATATATCTTTATCCGATTTCAAATTAAATTTGCACCAAATGGGCAATACAAGTCCGAATTTTAAAGATACAAATGCTTCGGCATATTTAGTTCTTTGAACTTTAAATTACAATTATAATCAAAGCGTGTATGATTAAATTCTCCCATAAAATCTTTTAATTGTTATGTGGAGCTCTACTAAATTAGCAAAGTGGTGGTGGGTATCATAAACTCGGCCCCGCCCCTTTGGTCACCTTTGGCACGAATTATGGCCTTCAAACGGCCAATGAAACCGTCACACGATGCACGAATGCGCTAGAAATGAAGCGAGGAACCTAATTTTGTGGTGCGTGTTGGATGCGATGGGCTGAGTCCTGTTGGAATGTCCAAGGTCTGCGGCCAAAATGTTTGCCTGCTCAAGGCTTTAATACACTCTCCAGAGTATTTTCACGATAATATTCGGCATTTATTCTGATGCGATGGTCGGAGAGCGACCATCGGCTGTTATGGCGGCCCACACCATCACCATGGCCCGCGCTTGAGTTCTGGTGGCCAACCGAAGGTGCACATTTTCAGCTGACCTCTTTGGCAAGTAAACACGATCATTTTGTTTGTTTACAAACTGCTGGACAACGAATGTTTTCTCTTCGGCGTAAATCAAATTCGGCAGTTCACCAGGCCAAGCGAAGCAACTTTTCAGCTCTTTCGAGTCTATTTTCTTTCTGTTGCGGTGTAAGTTCTTGCACATTTTGGAATTTCTATGGCTTTACTCCGAGCTCATTTTTCTATATTTGCCGAATGGAATATTGCGATATGTTCAGTACACGAGTCAATTTTTGGCCACTGCGACGCGGGTTTCGATCAAGTCGCTTCTTTAATTTTCGAAACATTTCTGCTGATGTTGCTGTTTTTTCTTCGTCCGTCGGCTTTTCTATTTCAGGTTTTCTATTTTACCCTGTACATTTGAGACTCACATATTCTCATGGGAGAAGTTCCACTCTATTCTAAACTGTTACCAAAAAAAACCTCAAAAGTTTTCCAAAACTAATTTCGTTTTTTTTTATTTTCTTTTTTCTCTCTCTTTCTTTTTTCCTTTAGAAAATGGACATAAATCGTGATGGTGTGGTGACACTGGAAGAATTTCTGGAAGCTTGCCACAATGACGAAGCCATCTCAAGATCAATGTCAGTCTTTGATTCTGCATTCTGACCATATCCGCCCAACGAATATGAAATGAAAAAGTCCACATCCACAACTAAAACCAAAACAGCCAAGAAGACCAAAACAATTGTAGATAATCGACGTAAGGGAGGAGGAGGAAGCGGCGGAGGAGCACGTTATGAGGAGAGAAAACATAAACAAATGAAAGCTTTGAAAGAACAACGAAAATATCAGAAACATAAGGAAGGGCGGGGAAAGGCAAGCGAGGGTAGCGAAATGTTAACCATTACAACGGGACAGAGTCAAGAAAAACTAAATGACGGCGGTAACGCCTACATTGAGGGCTATTACGAGGAAGACGATGATGAAGACGATGCAGAAGATAACAACACCAGCCTGGTTCCTGATGAGGTCAGCAGCGAAAGTGATTTAAGTGAGTCAGAGCATTCATTTTGTCGCCATTGTCTAAGACCCCAATCTGATTTGCAATTAAGATATTTGAGACCCCGGCAGCGGAGTAAGCTGAGAAATGCGCAGCAGGCCAAGCGGGAGCGTAGCAAATCACGTGGAGGAAATGGTGGAGGAGGAGGAGGCAGCGGCGGTGGGGGAAGTAGGGGTAATGGAGGTGGTGGTGGGGGCCGCAGTGGTGGTGGTGGTGACCATTCGAGAACCCGCAAAAAACGCTCAAAGAGTCGTGCCAAACGTGCCCGCAACAGCAAACATTATGCCAGTGGTACTGGCAACAACACCGGCTGCAACAACAGGAAAGAGCAACAACGACAACAACAGCAACTACAACAACATAAACTGCCATTAATACGGGATCTTAATGCGGCCAACGAACAGGCCATACGTTTCCGTTGTCCTCAAGTGGGACCACAAGTGGGACGTGATCGACAAATGCCACCATTGCTACACTTCCATCATCCCCAGCATGTGCAGCAACAACTAACAGCATATCAAGTGCAGTACACACTAACCACCCAGCAGCCGCATATGACCGAAGCCAAACAACAACAAGCATATGCAGCCAGCTGCAAACACTACAGTCCCACATCGCAACATACCACACTGACCATGGAAAGTGAACTGAGGCATCACCAACACCACTACCACCACCAGCAGCAACAGCAACAGCCATCACCTCAGTCCCCCCACCATCTGTCCGATAATCAAAAATCATCAAATCAAGTTCCACAACAAACGACAGACTTAACCAAAGATGTTGTTGTTGTTCTTCCAAGCTCCGAAGGAGCTGTCACCGAGGCGAATGCCGCCACTGCATCGGGGGCAACAACAGCAAAAAACTGTTGCTCAACTCAGCCAACAAATCCCAACTGTCAACAGTCAGTGTCAGCCGTAGTTCCTGGTTCATGTCGATGTCATGCGACAACAACAGCAATAACAGCGGGTGCAACAAATCAGCCAACGACCATTAGACCAACACTACCACAACTGCCATTAGCCAACACAGAAACCGTTATTGCTCCGCAGGGTGCTACTCCTAACAATAACAATGTCGGCCACATGGCCAGCTCCGCCAATGCAGCAGCCATCACCACCGCCACAGCCACCACCACCAATAATATCAACAATCCGACTGCAGATGAAACAGCTATCCACACGGCGACTTTGGAGCCGGGACATGCAACAGCGGCCACCACCCCGGAATCGCCGTCATTGGTCAAAGTGAGCACTTGGTATACGGTTGCTAAGCAAGGTGTCTCTTGCTAATATTTTCCTTTAAATTGTTCGCCAATTTTCATATCACAAACATGTCAGTAACAGCAGCACGAACATAGTTGAGTTGTCCCCACTTTATGCCCCCCATGTATCGAGCTAAACTTAAACTAAACAATTTCCCGCCCCAAACAATGTTTCCAACACCTCCCTAGACGTAAAAGAATACTCTGAGCTAAGTCAACACACACTCACACACCCAGAACACACACACTCTCTCGCACCCACATGAAATGCCAAAAACGAAAGGGTTATCACAAGAGAGTAGTAGTATACATATAAACATTTCTATTTAGTTGAATAAGTCATCGGGAATTTATTTATAATAAAAAAAATTAAATGTTTATTTCTTAAATTATTTTAATTTAATTAAATAATTTAAATATTTTTATTTTAAGTTTGTTTTATATAAATATCTACTACATTAAATAAAATTTAATTCGATATGAAAATATTAATGTTTTTATTTTAAATTGTTTTTGAGAGAGAAATGACAGAGAATGTGAATGAATGTTAGTTGTGGTAGGTTTGTAGTTGATGTAGAGTAGACTCAGGGAACCCCATGAACTATAACTGCACTCAAATCCTAGACATTCAAGAAAAGGGCAATTAGGGTCAGGAAGATTGTTGTTGACCAAAATATAATTTTATCCGTAAATTGCAGGCCTTGTTGCGCCAAAGGAAAGGAACTAGTTCCTCATCAGAGGGCTGCAACGAGCATGCAAAAATTCAAGTATATTCGGTTTCTAACATTATTTTTGTTGATGCAGTCGTTTAGTTTGATCTGAATGAAATGACCGTTTTCGCTTCTGATCGAATCGAACGCTCAGTTTGAATCACTTCACTCACAATCAAACATGAGACGGTTTGATGTGTTCAGCAATATGAGTTGATCGAACACATCACAACCGTGATTGTCTTCTTTGAATCGAGTTCGCTCAGCGTCATTTTTTATTCAACCATTTAATCAAGTTGGGACAGTTTATTTCGACTTTTTTAATATTTGAAATTTCCTTTCCTTTCCTGTTCCTTATCTAGTTCCGGGGACTCCGATCGTTTGTAGGAAACCTCTGCGTATGAGTTATATTAAATATATGAAATTTATGAAATCACTCATACTTTTAGGAATTGGTGTACTGAACTATTAACAAGATTGGCACAATCTATTTGTGTTCCTAATCCTTATCGCTTAGCTGAGGCAAAATTCTAAAACGATTTAAAAATTCCGGTCTGTCTACTCATGGTAATTATTTCAACTTTTGAAAGGATCAACTGATATAGCTAAAATTGTTACATATTTGTCCACGTTTGCGAATAACCGCCAAAGAGAGGTATCTTCCGATATTCTGTAGTTTGAAATTGATTATTTGATGTTCTTAATAGGCATAAGCATCTGATGCAGAAAGTAGTCAATGTTTTCGGCCGATGCATTTGAAATTGATTGATTTGAATTTTTAAATTATCAATTAAATTATCAATTACGTTGGGCGCCACTAGTCATATGCATTTGCTCCTAGGCTCTGTGACCAGAAAATAAATAAATGTTTTCAGAAGGGCGTGTTAATTCATAAAACATGTTGTGCGCCAAAATTCCTTGTGGATGCTGATCGAGCGCACCGGACTTGAAGTATTTTGAAAACTGAAGGACACATACTAGAGGCTTGAAGAAATGTGAACATTTTCGGAGCATTTTAATGTCAAAAATCAAGTTTAAAATGCATGAACTCTGACACGTTCTGGGACATAATTTTACCTTGCTAACCTATAAAAAATACAGGTCAAATTTCAGCAAAATCGATTAAAATAAGTTAAAAAGTATCGGACAGATGTATATCCTCAGCTTTTTTCCATTTATTAAAATATATTTTTAGTTGTGTTATTATTTTTTTAAACAGTTGACCCTTTGTGGGGTTGGTTTTGAAGGAGTGGGCCAATATTGTCCATTTCTTATCTAACAAAAGGGTGATATAAATATTACTACTTCATTCACTTTATATATGAAATATATGATAATTTTTGGAAAATATTGAAATGTGCGTGAGGTACATGATATAGTGAACCAATATATTCCATCTTCACATCAGATTTTATTTGTTAAATTTGAAAACAATAGGATGTTCATTTAGCATTTTATCGTCAAAATCTTGACCCGCTGTGGAGAAGGTGGTGAAGAGGGAGTGTTCCGATCTATTCCACGTTTATACAAGACCTACAATTGGTATAAATATTAGGATCCGCAAAATTTAAAAAAATGGGCATTTACAATGGTAACCCCTTGTGGGAGAGGTACCAGAAGGGGTTTGCCGATATCTTTCATTTTCACATCAAATCTTGACTTAGGAAGTAAATATAGGGTTGGGTGAAGTTTCAAAAGAATCGGTTGCTTATTTCGCTATGGCCGTTGTAGGTATTCAAAATTGTGACAGTTTGTGGGGTAGGTACTAAAAGGACTACATATTCTGCATTCACACTATATCTTCTGTTGACATAAATGTTGGAATGTGTTGATTTTGGAAAGAATCAGACACTTACTTCTCATTTTATAAGAGTAATAACTATTAAAAATGATGACCCATTGCGGGGAATGTATTTGATCGATTGGGCCGATATTGTAACAGAAAGAG
The DNA here is from genome assembly GCF_030504385.1 of Musca domestica. Lineage (NCBI taxonomy): Eukaryota > Metazoa > Arthropoda > Insecta > Diptera > Muscidae > Musca > Musca domestica. The sequence continues at coordinate 48,570,663 of NW_026712249.1, read as the reverse complement.
TGGACCGATATAACCAATCTCCGAACTCTATCTAAGTTTGATAATAGTATTACGAGGTACCAAGTTTGGAGCAATTCATCCGTGCGCAACGGCCGGTCAAACATACAGACGGACGAACACCCCTAGATCAACTCCAAATGTCCTGAGACGTAGTTGGTCCAAGGAAACCTTAGGTCTAAAACCATTATTTCGGTAGGGCTCATGTCTATACGAAAGAGCACGCTTCAATAGACACATTAGAAGTATTTATTAGGGAAAGAAGTCCCAAATTTTCAGAAAGAGTACGTGAACATTGGACTAAGCGGATGGACAATTTGAGGGCAGTCGCGATCAACATTTGCATGAAATAACCTTCAAACATCTTATTACATCGAACGATTTTATTAAAAAAATCCCTATAGCTCTAAAAAAATCATCCTTTATAAGATTACAGAATTCCACGAGTAGATGGGAGAAAAATTTCCACTCTATTCAAAAAAAAAAAAAAATTAATGCAATACCAAAAAAGGCGCGTTGATTGTGTAGTATAAGCTTTAAGGTATATGCGGTTTCAGATTTTTTGAAAAAAAAAGTTCGTTTTTCATAATCCACAGGTGTCTTTGTATTTGGATGGTTTATAAAACATTTTTCAAGAAAAATGGTTGAAACTTAGTATTTCAAGTTTTAATATTAAAATTTTACACCAAAATTAGCCTAATCTAAACTTATACTAAGCTAGAAGATGGGTTAATATCAGTTCTTCTTTCCGATTTAAAGCGAAATCTTCCTAAGAAACTTTCTAAAGTCTGATGTTTCAAATTCGTAATGAGAGCCAACTCCTCCTCTGCCACGAGTTCGTCTAGCCCGATTAATAATACAGGTACAATGTAGATATTTTGAGAGATCTCGAGCATATTGGTTTAAGCATTGTTCGCATGGAAAAATTACCATGTAAAATAATGTGGATTATATATATACTGGGGGAAAATTACGTACCCATTGTTAAAATGCCACATTTTTCACTGCGGATTTCACCGGAATAGTTGCAGGAATATTGCTTACTTATACGTCTGATTTCGAGCATGTTTGGACATAATTTTTGGTCATATGTGTACTGCTTTTAACTTTTATCTGTTATCTTAAAACATTGATCATTATTATTGGTGCATTTTCATTTACTTGTGAATACTGGACTTGCTACCGAAAATTAATACAGCAAAGTTCAGAAAACACCCTATGCTCTCATAACTGCACTTCAAAACCATAAAATATAATTTGGTCCGGTGATTTTCAATGCATTTTCAATGAATCAGGTTCAAATAATATGATTAAATCAAGAATTGAGCCACATATAACTAACCAAAACATGTATTTTTGGGGAAGACAGTTTCAAAAAGGCAGCAATTTGATATATCGAGGAAATTTTAATAACCCATCTGACAACGGAATAACAGTGTCCTAGAATCCTCAGTTCAATTCGCATCATTATTTTATAAGAACTTTTTTCACGTTTCCAAAGTCAAGCATTTTGTGGATACACAATTTTTAAATTTCACTAATTGTTAATCTAAGGCAAAATTGTGATCTTGTATTTTAGTCCTGTTTGGAAATCTCGTAATATCACATTGCACTTCGTTTAAATGATATTTTGTAAATAATAAATAGATTCATTAAAATCTGGTTCCCAAGTATAAAATGTCCATTTGAATATTTTGAATTTTTATTATGCCAATATTAACAAATTTATTTTTAATTTTTTTTTTAATTTTCTCATATTTCGAAGTTGGCATGATAACCCTTTACACACACCATTCATTTGCAAACAACTATATCTATGCACCAAGTTCGCCAGCAACTCATGTTTGTGATGCAGCCACAGTACACACAATGTTTTTAAAAACTTTAGTTTCTATATTTTTGCTAATGTTTTTCCACAGTCACACACTTTAAGGATATATTACATACACACATGTACTACACACACAGACTCAAATACACACAAGTCTCCTTTGATACATGTGTGTGTGTGTGTATGTCAGTGCTACATCAAAATGAGTGCATCATGAGTTTGGCCTTGTTTGTCTCGTGACACGAATATCCCTCAACAAACTGAACTGAACTAAGTTTTCAAAACAAAAAAAAACGCGTCGTGTTATTTTTTTCATAAAACACAAACAAACGCTGTTACATACATACGCTAATACGTTTTGCTCATAATTTTAATTGAACAACGATCGTCGTCACAAAGCATCAAAGACTTTTTTGTCGTTTTCAACAAAATTTCCATCAAATATGAAAATTTATTCATATGGCATGTGCCGGCATCAAAACGGAAATTGATATCGGTTAAGAGGCTTTTGGGATTTATTATTGAATTGCCTATTAATGGTTGTTTTTGTGTGTGCTTGTGCCAGCCTGCCTGCCTGCCTGCCTGCATGATATTAATTAATCGAGCTAAAATTGAACAAGCACGAACCGCATCAACATCGATATGCTCAATAAAAATGCAATATTGGGAATATTAAAATTTATTATCGTATTCAAATAGTTTAATCGATTTGCTATTGATATGCATATGAGATTGAATTTATGCTGAAATGTTGGAGATTAAATATATGAATTTTAATGGAAGCCTAAAAGTAGACTACACTTTTTGGAAGAAAAAAGAAACATTTGAAAGTTGGTGCATAATTTCGAATATTCTTTCTGTGTTCTACCGTAAAAGAAGACTTCAAAGTTTATTGGAGAAGGCCTCATGGTCTTCATAGACAGAAGACTTAGTGGTATTCACTTAAAGAAGACCTGGTTGTCTTCTATGGTAGAAGACCTTGTGGTATTCTATGGTAGAATACCTTTTGGTCTTCTATGGTAGAAGACCTTGTTGTCTTCTTTCGGTCTTCTATGGTAGAAAATTTCAGTATTCTATGGTAGAAGACCTTACGCTCTTCTATTGTAAAAGACCTTGTAGTCTTCTATTGTAAAAGACCTTGTAGTCTTCTATGGTAGAAGACCTTGTGGTCTTCTATGGTAGAAGACCCTCTGGTCTTCTACGGTAGAAGACCTTGCGGTCTATTATGTTACAAGTCCTTGTGATCTTCCACAGAATATTTTGTGGTCCTCCTTTTTTAAAAGACCTTGTGGTCTTCAATAGAAGACCAAAAGTTATTTAAAAAATAACTTTTTGGTCTTCTATAGAAAGGGACCTCCTAGTCTCCCATAGAAGAAGACCTAATGGTCTTCTATAGAATACAGGAGAAGACCTATTGGTCTTCTATAGAAGAAGACCTCCTGGTCACTATAGAAGAATACCTTGTGGTCTTTTATAAAAGAAGACATCCGGTAGAAGAAGACGTCCTAGTCGTCTGTAGAAGAAGACCTCCTGGTCTTTTGTAGAAGAAGACCTCCAGGCCTTCTGTGGCAGAAGACCTTGTGGTCTTCTATTAATGAAGACCTTGTGGTCTTCTATAGAAGACGATCTCCTGGTCTTTTATAGAAGAAGACCTCCTGATCTCCTGTAGAAGAACACCTCCTGGTCGTCTGTAGAACAAGACCTCCTGGTCGTCTGTAGAACAAGACCTCCTTTTGTAGAAGTAGACCTCCTGGTCTTCTATAAAAGTAGACCTCCAGGTCTTCTGTAGAAAGAGACCTTTTAATCTTCTATAGAAGAAGACCTTTTGGTCTTCTATAGAAAGAGACTTCCTGGTCTTCCATACAAGAAGACCTCCAGGTCTTCTACAGAAGAAGACCTACAGATCTTTTATATAAGAAGACCTCCGGGTCTTCTATAGACCTTTTGGTCTTCCATAGGAAAAAACTACCTAATCTTCTAAAAAAAAAGACCTCCTGGCCTTTTATAGAAAAAGGTCTCTTGGTCTTCTATTGAAGAAGACCTCCTGGTCTTCTATTGAAGAAGACCTCCTGGTCTTCTATTGAAGAAGGCCTCCTGGTCTTCTATTGAAGAAGGCCTCCTGATCTTCTATTGAAGAAGACCTCCTGGTCTTCTATTAAAGAAGACGTCCGGGTCTTCTATTGAAGAAGACCTCAAGGTCTTCTATAAAAGAAGACCTCCGGGTCTTCTATTGAAGAAGACCTCCGGGTCTTCTATTGAAGAAGACCTCCGGGTCTTCTACTGAAGAAGACCTCCTGGTCTTCTATTGAAGAAGACCTCCTGGTCTTCTATTGAAGAAGACCTCCTGGTCTTCTATTGAAGAAGACCTCCTGGTCTTCTATAGAAGAAGACCTCCGGGTCTTCTATTGAAGAAGACCTCCAGGTCTTCTATAGAAGAAGACCTCCTGGTCTTCAATTGAAGAAGACCTCCTGGTCTTCTATTGAAGAAGACCTCCTAGTCTTCTATAGAAGGAAACCACCTGGTATTCTATATGAGAAGACCACCTGGTCTTTTATAGGAGAAGAAGACCTTCTGAACTTTTATAAAAGAAGACCTTCTTGTCTTAATCAGAGGAAGACCTTCTGATCTTCTACTGAAGAAGACCTTCTTGTTTTCTATAGAAGGAGACCTCCTGGTCTTCGAGGAGAAAGCCTCGAGATCTGTGATAATTAGCTTCCAGGAATTTTAAAACGCCTCCTCGTTTTCTCAAAACATGCCGTTAAATTCTTAAAAAATTGGCACAAAGTTTAGATGGACATTATTCTTAAATTTCTTCTACAAAATCTCCACAAATAAAAATATAAATTTTCAATTCTAGAAAGGGTCGGAAACGACCTTGTTGTGCAGGAAACACACAACACATAAAGCCCTTACAACAAAATTGGCCAGTGAACATTTCGTGCACTGTTCTGCTTTGTTGTTTTGTATTCATTACTGGCCTCCTCATCGTAATCAACGCCATCACCATCTTTAGCGTCACCCCACTTCGCACTTTGGCCACCTGGTGTTATGCTCGCCCTTTGTAATGCTCTGTGTGCTTATTTTCGCTTTTTTTGCAAAGTGTCTGTTTATTTCTTTAATTAGTTTTAGTTTTATATTTTATTTTATTTGCTTTTCTTTTCGCGTGATTTTCAGTTCGGTCTCCATTTCTCTGGCAATTGACCTAATTTAGTTTCCAGGCCATCTTTGCAAAAAGTTAAAAACGAAAAAAAAAACAGAAAACAAGAATACGAAATAAAACACCAAGTATTACTTCACGGTCTATAGTTGATTAATGTGAAAAATTTATTCAAATAATTCATTCCCGCTTAAAGCCTTTGCCACTGCAAAAGAAAAGAAAATGTAGAAAAAAAGGGTGCAGAGAAAAACCACACCAAGGCAGCAAAGACAACGAGTTGTAAATGAAACACATAAAGAGGCATTGAATTGAAATTAAATAAAATGTTGAGAGGAAGTATTTAACAAAGTATATAGTTAACAATGGAGAAACAACAAATAGTATGCGGTTTAAGAAAAGGCTTACAATGAATGAAGAAATGTATTGGGTGTAGGAATGTTGTTGGTAACAAAACCGCATTTGTAAGAGGAATTGCATCGATGCTGAATGCAAATTGAAAATGAAAATGTTTCCTTTGGTAAAGCCATTCTCAAGGAGATTTTCGAAGAACAAAATAGGTTGGTCTTGTACAAAAGTTACAAATAAAGTTGGAGGCCTCGAAGAAAACATTCTTCAAATTTTCGTAACTATTAGTTAAAATTTGGATGCTGTTCCAATAGATTGTTGTATCCACTTCACTATAATTCGCACATTTGTGAGCCCCACAAAGTTTTCACTTTTTTGCTATAACTATATAACAATATTCGGCAGATATCTTTAAAAATCATGAAGTATAAATTTCTGATTGGAATTTTTAAGGGCAAAATTTAAAAAAAAAATATATACATATATATCCTCCTATAGTATTTATCCTCCGGTCCAAAAAAATAAAGGACGGAAAAGACTTAGAAGAATATTTTTACGCTTTATCCAGATTAGCGTGAAAATATTCTATAAAAAATCGTCGTTCTCTCTTGAAAGTTTGATTAACGACGAATTTACCCCTTCGTCAAAAAAAAATTCCACCGCCAAATTTTTGGTTCAAAATCGTATTCAAAATTGTGGCCCTTTGTGCGAAACTTACAAGAGTATTTCTGATATAAATATTGAAGCCCACTATTTGTTTTTTTTTTTTACGTTTTTTGCAAATGTTGAGAACCAGTTCGGGTAGGTTGGTTGGTATTCATATTTTCACTTTAGAAGTACGAGAAGGAGTGGGCTGATATCGTCGATATTCTAGGTTTTGTAAAAATAATACAATGATGCAGAATAAAAAAAATCGTATACTCCATACATTAGTCATCATGCGTTCCCGTCATTCAGAACAATAGGTCGACTCCATATGTAATGGAGTTTTGGCCATATCAAATGGTATATTGCCTCCCCGCAAGTCTAAAGGCTGTGGGTATAAACATTTCCACAGCTTTTTCGAACTCAGTGGAGTTGAGTTGCCGCAAGCTGAGAGAACCTGAACTGAGAGACATGACAAATACTTTCTGACCATTACAGCCAAGATATCGGATATTTAGGAAATTAAGTACAATATACATGTATGTAAAAGAAATAGATCTTAGTTATTCTGCTTATAAGTCCAGAGTCGCTGAACTGATTCTCACAATTCTCATCAATTTGGAGTGATATCTTGCCCATTATCGTCCGATTCTTACGAAAATGTGCATGGGGTAGAGTTAGGATCAGTATTAAAGCCTATTCTTTTTGAAGATGCACATTTAGCGGTTCAATTGGACCAAAAACTTAAAATTTTCTCGATTTTGCAGTCGTTTTACAGGTCACAATTGAAAACCAATTAAAAAAAGTCAGGGTCAGGGAAAAAAGTCTAGTATTTGACTGACCACTGAATCATATTTAGCTGTAAGATATGAACACAACTTTCGATTAAAATTGTTTTGAATACCTATCAACACGATGAAGTATATAAATATTGGACAAATGCCCCTGGTGCAAAGCCTTAAGGTAACATTTGGATAGGGCTCTAGGACATTATTTCAAAAAAAGAAATACTTCAAAATGGATTTTTCCTATGGGGGCTTCCAACATATTGTAGTGTTATAGGGTATAACATAGTCGACGCCGCACAGCTATAGCCGTCGCTTACTTTTGTCTTTATATATCATTTTTTTTTTTTTTGATCAATTATTCCTCGCTCTTTTTCATCCTTAGTTAAAATCTCCCTTAATACTTCAGGCCTTGGATTCTAAAGGATTCTTAATCCAATGTCAATGTATGTATCTGAAAAAAAAATAAATTTATATACTGTATATGTACCATTGATTTTGGTTTATAATATTTTCTTTTATTTTTGACAGATTTAGGACTTTCCGAATTCGCTACACATTCTTGTAGAAAATTTTATAAAGATAAAACCTCAAAAAAGTTTTGAGTACTTAGGCAACTTTAACACTTTAAAATCCAAGGCTATACTTTGACAATATACAGAGGGACCTCAATATTTTGTGAAATATTTCGCAGCATTTAACATAGAGTTTTGAAAATTTATAGAAAGCTTTGGGTTACGACAAGAATCACTGTTAAAAAAATAGGACATTTCGGTCCACTTTTTCGTAGGACTAATATAAAGGTAAATCCCTATTTGCTAAATATTCATCGTAGACCCCCACAAAGTATATATATTCATGTTCAGGATAAGATTCTAAGTCGATTTAACTTTCTGTCTGTTGAATCACGATAGAACCCACATTATTTGACTCAGACCTTCAAAATATGGCAGAACAATTTGTATTATGTCTAGGAAGGTTGGTATTGAAAATGAGATATGTCGATATTTTTCGAGCATTTGACTAAAAATTGGCATTTATAGGTAATAATAGGTTCTAGTTCCGTGTATATCAATGTATATACACGTTTTGGTACAGCTTAAATAAAAGCCGATTTTTTGCGATCAGATCTGTAGATTTTGTGCTTAAAAGTATAGGAGTATCCTCAACTATTAAATACCCGTGATTAAAGTTTTTTGTGGAGTGTCTTTCAAATTTTTTTTTTCAAATATTTTTCTTAAATAGGTTAATTTATTTTCCCCCTTTCTACTTCAAGTCTCAATTAAAATGTTTAATCCTTGCCAAACTGTTTTGAAGAAAATGGTATGCTTCTGAATCAAATTTCTCTTTTCAAAATTTATGGCGACTAAAACAATCTTTATTCAATTACCAAAAAAAAAAACTGGCATCAACTTTTCTTTGTTTCATTCACTCGAAAAAGAAAACAAAATATGTGTTCATTGCTAAATTGTGTATTCAATTAGCCAACGCCATCGAGAGAATCAATAATTGAATTTATTTATTATTTCCAATTTTTTTTTGTCATTTCAAAACAAAAAAAAAAATAAAAAAAAACACCTAACAAATCATATGATTTCCATATTAGCAAAGAGAACAAAGAACAGAGCTTTAATTATTATTTTCTTTAATAAACAAATATCAAAAACAACTGCAACTGAACAACAACAAAAAAAAAAACAGGAAACAAACAAATACAGAAATACAAACAAAATTAAAATGAATTTTATCAATGTTTATCCAAAAACAGATCAAACAGAATAAAAACAACAATGAATGGTAAATTAAAAACAATTAGTTATAGAAAATTGTATTTATTTTTATTGTTATTTATATTTAGAAATAAAATAAATAAAACAACAATTGAAAATAATGGCAAAAAGCAACAGCAACAGACAAAATCGCATCACAAAAAAAATACAACTGAAACTAAATTGAATATTGAAATTAAAATTAAAAAAACATCTAAATTGAGAGGTAAATCTTATGAAAATTAATAATACAAATCTAAATAAAACAAAAAAAGAGAAAACAAAAAAAATTAAACCTTTTAAATCGAATGTTATAAAATGTCATTGTTATAGCCTAAACAACAAAATCAAACTCTATATCTATACTAAATGTTTCCACCCCCTCTATCAAAACAAAACCAAAAAAAAACTCTAAAAATTGAAAATAACAAAAACAATTTGAATGGAAATATCCCAAACTGTGTTTAAAATTCAAAACCTAGTGAAATTTGTTAGAACAAATATTGATGACTTGATACTACATACATATACACATAGATATATATTTTAAAAAAGAAACTCTGTCTACAGACACATAGCTTTAACTATATTCTAATGTATTTGTTGATTGAAATTAATTAGAAAACAAAACCGAACGGATTATAAATCATTGGAAACAAAAACTTGATATTATTTTAAATTGAGATTTTTTTTTTGTTTTCTTTTCGCCGTAGGATTATAAGTTTTGTTACGAGAGCTACTTTCTAAAAATCCAATATTTTTGTTGAAATATTGAAAAAAACGAAGCGAATGGCATTGGCGTAGCTAGACTTGTTCCTAAACTGTGGATTTTATTTTTGTCATCAATTTGAGTTTCTTTGCGATTTTTTTTTGGCAAAAAAAAAATTTAGATAAATTTTGAATGAAATCCGCAGTTATAAGCATTCAAATGATATCTAAAATAGTAGAAGTATATCCTCTGGCATAATATTGATTGATATTGATGTTCAAAAACATTCGCAAAACACTCAGTTGAACCTCTGTCTAATTTATACCCCTTCCAAGGACGAGAGTTACTTTCGGGCTACTTGTTACGAGAGCTACTTTCTAAAAATCCAATATTTTTTTTTTTTTTTGAAATATTGATGACAAAAGAAATCGAATGACGTTGATGTAGCTAGCTTTCTTCCTGAACTGTGGATTTTATTTTTGTCATTAATTTGAGTTACTTTCTTTGCAAACTTTTTTTTGACATAAAAAAATAATATAAAAATTTTGAATAAAATCCGCAGTTATAAACATTCAAATGGTATCTGAAATAGCGGATGAATTTCCTTTGGCATAATATTGATGATGTTCAAAAAAATTCCTAAAACACTCTGTCTAATTTATTCCCCTTCCAAAGACATCTATCTACGCCAATATCTAAACACACTATTTTTCGTTCAGCCAATGAGTCTTGTATAATTAAAAAAAAAATAAAATAAAAAATTTGCTTAAATACAAGTGAGTTTAAATATCTACAGGGTGAGATAAAAAAAAACTGCAACAAAGTCAAACGCCATAATTTTTAATATTTTTTTTTATTTATTTATTTTTTTTTTTTGTGAAATTTGATTAAATGAAAGCAAACAAGTAAAAAAGCTGTAAGTTCGGCCGAACTTTGAATTCGCTCCACCATTTGGAACAAATCTGACAATTTTCAAAAAAAAACCTGTAACAATTTTGTTAAAATTTTAAAAACTCCGAAAGTAGCCGTTATATTAGAGGTCTATACGACGACGTGGACCTGCATAGGCAACTTTTGTCATAAGCTATTACAATATTCTGAATACTGAATATAGTTAGGTACCAAAACGTGAACCCGCACAGAAAATCTTCTGTCATAGGCTGTAGTATCCATTACGAACTTCAGATATCAACTTTAAAACAATTCCGTTAAATAATGTCCCTAAAATCATCAAAATACCGAATATCGGGGGTACCCTTATATGGGAACTATACGAAGACGTGGACTTATATGATCCATTTACGAACTTAACCTGCCTACTGGTAAAATAAACATGTGTGCAAAATTTTAGCTTTCTATCTAGATTTGTTTTGGAAGATAGCCTGATTAGATAGACAGGCGGACAGACAGACAGACGTTCAGATAGATAGACGGTCAGACAGACAAACGGACATCGCTAAATCGATTTAGAATTTTACGTTGATTAAGAATATATATACTTTGTTGGGTCTGACATGACTATTTCGAGGAATTACAAACGGAATGACAAAGTTAATCTACCCTCCATAGTTATGGTGGAAGGTATAAAAACAGCCAAAATGTCAAACGCCATAATTTTTAAATTTTTTTGAAATCTGACTAAATGAAATCAGAAAAATGTCGGAAATAGCATCGAATTTTAGAATAAGTTTAGATTTTTTCGAATTGGTCACCTTTGGCACGAGTTATGGCCTTCAAACGGCCAATGAAATCGTCACACGCTTTCCGAATGTTGCTTTGCGGTATATCGGCCCATCCCCGGCGCAGCGCTTGCTTGAGGTGATCGACACTTTGGTGTTTTTTAGGGCCAACCTTGCTTTCCAAAATACTCCAGACACAATAGTCCAACGGATTGGTATCCGGAGATTTTGGTGGCTATTGTGCGCTGAAAATGAAGCGAGGAACCTCATTTTGTAATAATTCTTGGGTGGCGCATACTAAGTGCGATGGTGCTGAGTCCGGTTGGAATATCCAAGGTCCGTGGCCAAAACGTTTGCGTGCCCAAGGCTTTAATACACCCTCCAGAATATTTTCGCGATAATATTCAGCATTTATTCTGATGCCACGGTCGATTAATACGAGCGGAGAGCGACCATCGGCTGTTATGGCGGCCCACATCATCACCATGGCCGGCGCTTGAGTTCTGGTGGCCAACCGGAGGTGCACGTTTTCAGCTGACCTCTTTTTCAAGTAAGCACGATCATTTTGTTTGTTTACAAACTGCTGGACAACGAATGTTTTCTCATCGGAGAAAATAAAATTCGGCTGTTCGCCACTTTCGGGACAAGCGAAGCAACTCTTTAGCTCTTTTGAGTCTATTTTCTTTATGTTGCGGTGTAAGTTCTTGCACTTCTTGGAATTGCAATGGCTTTATCCCGAGCACATTTTTCAATATTTGCCGAATGGAATATTGTGATATGTTCAGCTCACGAGTCATTTTTCGGCCACTGCGACGCGGGTTTCGATCAAGTCGCTTCTTTACTTTTCGAACCATTTCTGCTGATGTTGCTGTTTTCTTCCATCCACTTCTTTGACGTCAAGCTACGTTACACAGTGTCACGGCAAAGAGCGATGATACGAGACACAAAAGATTTATTCTCATTTTAATGCTGAAGTGCTCTTGTGCCACTTGTGATTTTCCAGCCAAATATAAAGAAATCACACCACCACGCTTGAATTCCATGACGAATAACTTTTTGTTTCTGGAAAACTGTCACCAAAATGCTTTTGTACGCTTGTAAACAGTATAATGAGCTGTCACTGGAATAATTGTAACAGCTGTCGGACGAGTGGCTTAGAAATGACAGCAGTCTGAAGTTAGTTCCAGTTTTTTCATCCCACCCTGTAGACTTGTCCCCAAACTGTGGATTTTATTTTTTTGTCATAAATTTGAGTTATTATCTTTGCGAATTGTTTTATTTTGACAAAAAATATAAAATTTGAAAAAATCCGCAGCTATAATAAGTATAAAAATGACAGGTGAAATATTTTCTGTATATTGTCCCGACAAATATTATATTCCAAATTATTCCCAATTAACTTAATTTGCCTAATTTACCCCCTTCCAAAGACATCTACCTACGCCAATGTCCATAAAAAACTATTTTTAGTTCAGCCACGTAGGTGCCACGGAGTCTTGTTTAACTTAAAAAAATTAAAAGAAAACATTTGCTGAAATACACGTGAGTTTAAATCTCTATATATATTTACCTAATAAATTGTTGTTGTACATTAAACATAAACAAATGGACCACATGTTATAGATTACAAAAACAAAAAGGAAAAATAAAACAAGAAATATTCTATTTTCATATTAGAGAAGACAGACACAGATTGACACACACAATTATTTAATTTAGAATATAAAACACATGTTTATTTTTAATCAATTTTGTTGGATAATTTAATTGGTGTAAAAAAAAAAAGAAGAACACACATATGTGACAACTTTTTAATTATTATTTTGTATTTTTGTTTTATAAGCACGAAGAATGAATATTTATTTAAAGGGGATTCCTTCAAAGGTTGATAGCAGGAATTTCCAAAAAACGATATATTAAAAAATAATATGTGCACTTTACAAAAATGATATATTTTTTTCTTCCAACCCATAAATTCATCACGCCAGCAATGACCAAAAGTTGTGGAACTTGTCTTTGTCTACAAGTTCCTTTTTATGTGGGAGAGTATTATGTGACGTCCTTAGAGTATAGTGGGGTTTCTAACGTTCCCTTTACTTCTAAGAGTATTACGAGGCGTCGAACAGTGGGGTGAAATATCCTAATAGGGAGATTAATTCAAGGAAGTATTCTATCGCTCTGAAATTTTGCTTAGACATTCATATTACCCCTAGTATGTTTGGCATTAAAATTGGGACACAACGATCAACCTCTCGGTAAGGTTACCAAATATCGCGTTACTTCCTGATTTTCGATATTTTGAATATTTTGACCACAATTTTAAACCAAATCATGTGTAACGTGATATTTAGAGTTCTGAGTTGGATTGCTTCACATTGCTCCAGTATTTGGTACAGGCCCCATATTACTGTACCTCCAATTGTCTATATTTTGAAGCTTTCGGCCACAATTTCAAACCCAATCATGGTAACTTAACATTTTGAGTTCTGAGCTGACAAAATCTCTCCCTGCTAAATTTTGTGAAGATAAATCCACTATTATGTGCATATATCGGCACTAAATAATGGTACTTTCTAATAGTAGATATTTTGAGATTGTCAGACAGAGTTTTTTACAAAATTATTATTTGGTATTTTCTTTCTCAGTGGATAAAAACTACAAAAATTGCCAATATAAAACCACCAATAACATAGATCTCTGTAGGGCCCAATGGGGTTAGTTCCCCAAAAATCAGATATAAACTAAAGTTCCCTTGCCTCTAACATTTGTGGAGTGTGCGTGTTCTCTTGAAAGTAATGAGGGGGTTTCAACGTTCCCATTACTCTAGAGAGAAGTAAGTTGCATTGTTGAAGGTTTCCTCCACTACAACGTGTTTTTGTATATTTCGGAAAATTAATTGAGTGCTGCAAGAATAGATGTGTGATATGAAATTTGTTCTTCACTCTCTCGACTTAAGTAGGATCGCTCGCCAGTTACTCCAATTTAAAAAATGAGAGTGATAGTCAAAGTGTTAGAAACAGAGTAGGAGCTTATTGTAAGAGTAAACTCGAAACGAAAAATATCTCACTGTAAAATTTAACTTAACTTCATCTCTTTTGATATACATATAAATAAATTCTGATAAAGAAAAGCATTAAATAAGAAATTAGCGACGTTTTAGCCAAAAAAAAGTTCGGAAATTGTCTGTTTGTGTTCTTATAAAACCCAAACCTTAGGGATATAATGTCCTTGCAATCATATTTGAAAAATTCGGTAAGTTTAAGAAGGAAAATTCTTGAAAAATCAAAGAAGCTTTCCCAAGATGCCCTTTAACATAAAAATGATTTGAAATATCCATAAATCCTTGCCAAGAAGTCCTGGGAAAAACTCGTAAAAATCTGTGATTTTCTGATTGAAAATCGTTTAAAAAGGTCATTAATTACTGGTCAGGACATTTTAAATAAATTTTCTAAAAATATTAAAACATTTCTTAAACAAGCCACGGGTCTCGTCAAGAGGAATACTTTGTCAAAAATAAGCTTAAAAATCCAAGATTTATTCGGAAAATATTTTAAAAAATCTATGATTATTGACCTGGAAGATGTTTTTCTTTTTCCTTGAATTTCTTGAAATAAAATTATTCTCTATGAAAAAGTCTTCAAAAATAATTTCACGAAACAAAATCACCATATCAATAATTATTTAATGAAATAAAAATTAAAGAAAAAAATTAAACAAAGCAAGAAATTAGTGTTTTTCTTGTGTGTTTATCTTCGAATCTTAATAAAAACAGATCACTAAGAAATATCCATTCTATGCCTTTAAATCTTTAAAAAATGATTAATTTTTGGTGGACAGGAATTATTGAACAAAAAAATTACAAATTCGATTTTTACAAAAAAATCCCTCTAAAAAATTTATTTGTGGAGTAGGAAATCCTTCAAAAGACGTTTTTAAAAAATTTTAGCCCTTGACAGAGTTGTGACATCAATATTTGGATGCACAAAATTGGAGCGGATAGGAGTTTTAGAAAAATACTTAATATTAATAACGAGGAATCATTTAAAAACCCAGAAATTCTTTGAAAAATATTTTATGATTCGAATTTTGGCCAAGTCTCTGTGCGAACAGTCCAACAATTTGGAATAGGATGTTTTTAAAAATATATATTTTAAATATCCACTATTCGTGGTCAGTACGGAGTAAATATTAAAAGCATGATTCTGGAGACAAAACCCTTTTGAAAAATTCAATTTTTTTTTGTCTAGGAAGTATATTTATAAAAAATCAGAGCATATAAATCATATTGATAAATTTGAAAGAATCGATGTGTTTAAAAAATATTAAAAAAATATTCCATTCGTTGGAAGAATATAAAGAATAGAATTCTTTAAAAAAATACAACAATTTTGATAATCCTGTTTTGGAATTAATATCTTTAAAATATTCACTATTGGTGGGAAGGATGTATTTCACCTTTAAAAAAATATTACACGAACGAAGGAAGCTCGTTCGGAAAAATCCCCATGTTTTTAGAGAAGGGAGTCATTGGAAAAATTTCTTCTTAAAAATTCTTCACACTTGGCCAAGGTATGACCACCATATGAAGATGAGAAAAATTGCACGAAATTGGAATTTTTAGAAAAATACTGCTGTACTTGGCGAATAATTCCTTGAATAAAACAACTTAGAAAATTCTTATAATTTTAGAAATGATATAAAAAAACAAGTTTTTAATGTATTCACTATTCGTGGCAAGAAAGTACCTAAAAATATTTTTCAACCTCAACGATTCTTGACCCAAAAGTATAATATACTAGAAAAACAGGAAGTTTTTTGTAAAAATAAAAAAAAATCTCTACTCTCTCCAGAAAGCTCTTTTGAAAACAACTATTTTTGGGCCAAAAATGCTCTTGAAAATAAATAATAAAATTTCCACTATTAGTACCAGGATTTCCTTCTAAAATATTTTTTTAAAAATATCCATCCTTGGACCATAGGTTTCTCTAGGATTAAAAAAAATTTCCCTTTTTTACGACTAGTTTATTATCAACTATTTTTTATCTTTTTCTTGGTTCTGGGCTTAGGAGATTTCAGGAAAATCAGAAACTAATTTTACCTTCAACGATTCAAAATTTTGACCACATGTTGGGTAGGTACCAAAAAAATTGAACAGATATGCAATTTTTGCATTTGTTAAATTTTGGCAAAAATAAAATTAAAATGAAGAAAGTCTGGGAATCGAATTAGGAAATTGCATTATTTTTAGTTATAATTAAAAAATTAAAGGTAGCGTGAATTTTTAACAGAACTGTAAAATCGGATATTGGTATCTCATTTTATTAGAATTTCCACGTCACAGTTCTTTAATGAAAAATTTAATTTAATAGCAAATTTTTCAAACTGTATATAAAAATAGTAGCGTTGAAAACTCGTCAGTATTCTATACTGCTGTTTTTATTTCTGTTATGCTAATGTCGAGCTTGATCAATTTATTTAAAATCTGCAGACCAACACTTTAAAATTTCCAAAGCTTTGCCGATTTGCGTGAACATTTTCTCAGAAACAAGGTTATTCAAAGATTCAATCATAATAATTTTCTTATGTTTAAACCTACATTTTATTTCTAAGAATACATCTTTAAATAAATATTCTCTTCCATATTTCACACCACAACAGCATTAAAATGTGTTTACGTTTATTAACCACAGTCTTCCGTCAAACAAAAAAAAATATGAAAAACTCTAAAATTATGTTAAAAAATAAAACAACATTTTACTCTTTATTTCCAAAACTAAATAATTAGAAAACCCGAAAAAAACAAATAAAACTTTGTACCTTAGTGAAATTTGAAAAAATACAAAACATGAGAAAGCTTTCTTCCCTCCTATGAAAACACAAACAAAAACAAAGATAAAAATAAAAATACTAAAATACATAACTAACAAAGCAAAATAATATAAAATAAAAAATGAAAACTAAAACTATACAAAAACCCCAACAACTTTAACGAGTCCAAAATTAAAACAATAAAACAAAAAAAAAAAAGAAAATAAAACTAAAACTGAATATTTTTAGAAAAACAATTTGAGAAATTTTCCACTAGAAAAGCAACAATACAAACAAAATTACTTTATATGTTTTAAACAAAAAAAAATATGAAAACAACTACAACAAATTATCTACAACAATACAAGTCTAACTAGCTGAGAAGAGAAATTTGAAATACATTTTGAAATTGATGAAATATTAGTAATGATGAGACAATTAAAACCCTCTACTATCTATAACTACAAATTTGGTTTCTTCTTTATGGACGAACTTTTCCAAGTCGTTTAGAGAATGATATAACAATACAACAATTTAATAAAATATAATAAAACAACAAATATCTTGAAAATTCATATTGGATAATTAATGCTGATATAAACTATCACTTAAAAAAACAAAAACAACAAGAATCTATACAATCTATAATGTTTTCAAAAACAATAAAAAAAAACTTAAAATGAAAATTAAAAATATATCATGAGTTAAGCCCACCACCCTCTTTTCAACCAAAAAAAGTTAAATATATAAAAGTATTTGAAAATAGAAAGGATAATTATCATAAATGTCAATAAATGTACTTATAAGCACTGGGCAAGCATTCTCGGGCCTTTTTTAATACAACACATGAAAGTCCTTCATTCATTACTACTTATGTGCCTACAAAGAATATTATTATATTTTCATTTTAGTTTTTTTAATTTTATTTTTCTTAATACAAACTAATAGCAGAGGAAACCAGATAAATCATCAAATATTATGCATTAACAAATTGATTTTTTATCATAAGTCATCAGCGACAGTTACAAAAGAAGTTTGAAAATAAAAGTCAGTTTGCGAAAAAATAAATTCCCTAAATATTTAACCATTTATGTTCCCTTCGAAGAAGAAAATTGGACCTATATATTCCATATTCACATTAGGTTCCATATTAGTACAAATATGGCAGCAATGTGAGAAATTTGAAGAAAATTGTAGTATCATTTCGCGTTTTAAAAAGCATGGTCAAAACGAAAAGAAAGCAAAAAGGGGTCAAAAAGAAAAGAAGAACTTTTTTTACAAAAAAAAACTTTTTAAATCTGAGAATAAACCATATATCTAATTTTAACTTTATCTAACATTTGCAGGGCGACCAAGGATTTTTATTAAAAATATTTCCCAACATAATAAACAAACGTTGTTTTTATAAAAACAACAATAAAGGGATAAGCCTGACCATTTTGCAACAACAAAATACTACGGTATCCCGAACAAACAAGCCACACTGTTCTGTGGAAAAATATATTTTCATAATTTTGTCTTTTTTTGGACGGGTTTTTTTTTTTTTTTTTTGACTATTGAGGAATTTCAGATCAAAGTCACTATTTCCATTCCATATTCCACGTACCACTGGCGTCCACACATATAGTCGATTATCGAATGTTTCAAACTTGGCCGGGGGAAGTTCTCTCTACACCCTAAAACAGTGTGGCGGGGTTGGCTATATCGAATGCCTTTGATAGCTCTAGGGCTCTCAGCACTATTCTATGGCACGACAGGTCCTAATTTAATTCTCGACTGATATGCGTGGATATGGCGATGATGGTTGTCAACTCAATAGCTTCCTCTGATGCTTCTGAAGAAAAGCCTCAAAAGTCATTGCTACTGGCAACAAAATCTATATTGACCCATTGCCATCTTTTCAAGACAGTGAAATTCGATTAATTTAGTATTAGTATTTTTTGGTTACTAAGACGTATCAAATGCAAAATATCCCATGAATTTAAATTTTAAAATTTTATTTTTTCCAAAAGCGAACCAAAATGCCCTATATCATGAGAAGAACTAAAAACTGTTCCGAATTTCTATACTTTTCGAGCAGGTTTTTGAAATGTTGCTCCGCTGAGTATATAGGATATCGAAACTTGCAAACAGATACACAGACAGACAAACGGACAAACGGACGAGGCCCGATCGACTCCAAATGTCCTGAAATGGATTTCATACAAATAGAACAAGTAAACATGCTGATAAGTTTCGCGATTTTGACGAATCTCTTAATAATCAAAAATACCACTTAAAAAGAAACCGTTACATGGGAGACCTGTATAAGTAATTTTTTTGTCTCGATTCCGAACTTAAAATACAAATTGGAACAATTCCGGTGAATAATTTTGCTAATATCATCAAAATACCGGATAAAAGTAGGTACCGTTATATGTGGGCTATACGAAGACGTGGACATGCATAGACAATTGTCTGGTATAGGTTGTAGTACTCATTACCGTTATATGGGGGTTAAGTACTCAGAAGCAACTCCTGGTGTGAATTCTCAGACAATTCCATTGAAACATTTGGCTACATTCATAAAAATACCGAATATCGGGAGGTACCGTTATATGGGAGATATACGATATCGTGGACCTATATAGACAATTCTTTTCCTGGGGGTAAAGTACTCAAAGGGAACTCCTTGTGTGGATATTGAGAAAATTTCATTGAAAAATTGGGCTAAATTCATCAAAATACCGAATATCGGGTGGTACCGTTATATGAGGGCTATACGATATCGCGGACCGATATAGCCCATCTTCGAACTTGACCTGCCTGCGCACAAAAGTCTGGTCTGTGCAAAATTTTAGCTTAATATCTTAATTTGTTTTGACTCTAACATGATTACAACAGAGGGTCGCACGGACACGGCTAATCTTCTTAGAATTTTACGCTGATCAAGAATATATGTACTTTCTTAGGTCTAATATTATATTTTCGATGATTTACAAACGGAATGACGGACTTAATATATCCTCCATACTATGTATTGTGGAGGGTATAAAAAGGATCTAAATTCGTAATTGCCATGAGACATATTTTAACAGCTTCGAATGGTATAGCCGTAAGGGGTAAAACGACGTCAAATGCTGAATCTTTTCCCAAAAAGTACTAAATAGCACTAAGTTCTAAAAATTACTATGTCGTTATAATCTCGGAATGCCACTTTTAGGAACCTTAAAATATTTAGTATTTTATAGCCGGGGGAGGTATTTGAACTGTGTTATACAGTTTTGTCCTATAAAGTTATAAATTGTTTTTGTATGACGAAAAAAAAAAAAGAAATGTCATTCCATGTCACGTTTTGGATTTAACTCAGAAAATATTTAGAACTTATTTTGAATTAAAACAGGTCCTTAAATTACTCTTGATTGTACTGACGATTTTAACTGTTGTCGTACAAAAATGTCACCAAATGGAGAAAAGGTTTTTAATCCCGAAATTTGAGATGTGTACTAATATTTATAAAGGTAGAGTATAATCACTATCGATCGTTGCGTTAACTGTAAGTCTAAGTTTCCCAAAATTAAAATCCTACCCTCGAAATAAGTATATAAAAAAATCCTCAATGAAGCTTTGCTGTACTAATTAAGTATTTTTATTCTTCCAAACCCTTCATGTTTATCCAGTGCTTATAAAGAAAACACAAAACAATAGCTCTTTGTAAATAATGGTCTAGAGAAATGTGTCAAATTTTTCGTTTTAAAAATGAAAAAACAACAACAACAAACTAAAAACTAAATACAAAAATCTATAAATAATACATTTTAAGTCCTAATTTTCCTGAGAAATAAAAAACAGAAAATATCAATGTAAAGTGTATATGTTACCAATAAAACCAAAGCAAACCAAACCAAACCATATTATATCAATGATTAATTTAAATGTACATTTTGATTTATGTTAGTTTAGTAAACAAATAAAAAGAAAACAGACACATAGACACATTTATGTCTCCCAAATTGGGGATAATCGAAATGATAAATAAGTAAAAATAACAACCAACAATGTAAGGCTTTAAGTGGATGTGTTAATAGAATGATAAGGAATTCAAGAAACAAAGAAAAAAAAAACAATATTTATGATTATAATTGAAAGAAAAAAATATATAACAAACACAAATGGAATCATACTATAGAAATAAAGAAAAAAAAAACAAAAAACTGCATAAATAATTTAATAATTATGAAAATTCAAGAAAGATCAAATTTATTTATAGAAAAGTTAATTAAAGAAAATATGAAAAAAAAACAACAAACAAATAAAATCAACCACTAAACAAATATCCTATTCATCATCAAAAGGAAAATAAACCAATTATGAAAACAAAACAAAAAAGAAAACTATTGTACAGAAATTAGAATTTATATAATTTAGGAATTTAACAAAAAAAAAATAATTTGAAAAAAAAAATAATAAAACTCCTTGAAAAAAAAACAATAACAACAAAAAATCTCGTTTTAGAGGATTTTTAAAAGACCATTGCTAGCTATCCTTAGTAGGATATAATGTTTTTTATGTAAATTATTTCCAAATGTTCTCTCTCTCTCTCTCCACTATTGAATCCATAAAGTGTATATGTTTCAGTGTGTGTGTCTATTACAAACGTAAGTACATATATTAAATTATTATATTTTAAAAAGTAAATAATTGTAAACAAATAATTTTAATAGAATTTTTTAAATTAAAGAGCGAAAACCACACTAAAAGAATTGAAAAAAAATGATTTGAAAGGAATAACAATATTATTTATCTTTAATTTTTAGATTGAGACCTCTCTCTCTCTCTTTCCCTCTCTGAGGAATATGTATGACGTTCCAAACAATCAGCTCATACATTTCTTTATTTTAAATATTTTTTTTTATTTATTTAATTTTCAATTAAATGTTAGAATTTTGTATTGGATTTCCACTTGATGGAGGTTTCAATGAAAATGCAAAATTAGATCTATACAATTTGTTATATTGGTAAAATTGTTCAGAAAAATATTCTATTCTTGGAAAACAGTTCCCCTATTCCAGAACCCTCAAGAATCTACTAGTTTTGCATTTTTTTCGATATCATAAAGGAAAAATCGGTTATCGTAGTTACATTTCTATAGTCCTGGAACAGAGCAAGTAATTTTTCGAATTGAATTCTTGATATACCCTTAGCCTATGGTTTGAAATTGTGATTTTTTTTTTATAAATTTGATCGAGAAGGCTAGAATGAATATTGAGTTACGCCAAGTTTTAAGAAGACCGGACAGGGGAGTTTCGAGAAAGAGTGAATCAATAATTTCCACCTAACTCGAGCTTCATATAAAAACACGTTTATTTTGATATATTTCTACATGTTTTAAGATCATTTAAAAATTTGTGGTTGTGGTGATACTGGGGGTCAATATTGTTCATTTCGCCTCTAACCAAATTCTAATAAAAACATTACTAGGTTACACTTTATATGAGATATGCGTATATGTGTTTTGGAAATTGTTGAATTCCTGTTCGGTGGGTACTAGAAACAGTCAAGTGATATATTCCATTTTTACACTTTATCTAATACTGATAAAATATATTGGCATGTTTGGCAAAGTTTGATGAAAATCGAAGTCGATCCCAAATTTATGGGAATAATTGTTAATCAAAATTTTAAAATTTTGAGAGGGAGGTACCAGAAGACTGGACCATCATATTGCATATTTACAAAAGCAAAGGTGCCCAAAGATATGGGCCAATAAATTCCATCTTCTCTGGTTGGTACAAATATTATGATATACAAAGTTTGCAGAAAATAGTAAACTTGGTTCGCATAGGATGAGAATTATAATTAATCAAAAATGCTTGTGTGGGAGATACTGGTACAACTATTACCTGTTAAAAAAATCAGATGCTCACTTCGAGTTTCATTAGTGTTATTCAAATGTTGTCTTTTTTGAGGAGTGGTTGGATATATCCCATCTTCATATCAGATCTTCTGTTAGTAGAAATATTGGGATGTGCAAAATTTGAAGACAATTGGACTCTTCCCTTACATTTTGTAAGAGTTAGGGAAATTTAAAAATGTTGACCTTTTTTGGGAGTAATTGAATATGGTCCAATTTTGTCTATATTGCAACTGAAATAGACAAAAAATTATTTCTTGTTCAATGAGTTAAATTATTTTGTATGAGAATTTTGATACTCCCTTCCAGATATATGGTGCGCATCAGACCAATAGACAGACGGACAGTAAAAGTTCAGAAATTTAGCCATAATTTGTTTCAAAGACGATTAGTATCTAATCATTTGGATCCTCTATACTCTCTGTAGTCATATGACTAGTATTTGACCGCAAATAATTTTTTTGGAACACCCTTGGATTTTTGGGGATTTTGTCATTTTCTTTGTAACGGTAAGTTCTAGCTTTATGCCAAAATTCAGCTTTAGGGCGCGACTGGTATCCTTGTCTGACTCCGGTTGTAGAACCTATTATGAAGAAGAAATACCAAATTTGGCTAAATCCGTTATATGGGGGGATAGATATACGAAAACGTGATCCGAAATACCTCATTTTCAATACCAATTATCACAGACACAATATAAACTACTGTTCCAAATATCAAAGTTGTACACTGTAAGGAGTTTTGTCAAAATTGGTATAGGGTGCAAAGCCGTTATTTTGCTGACTGTTTTCAATGCTAAACAAACTGGGGCTATACACATTTTATACGCCCACTTTAATATTTCCGGAAACTAGGATGATTAAAGCAGAGAGTAAGGAGTTGCAAAAGAATGATAATCTTAGAATACCTTTATACCATATAAGTATAAACATACTCCATTAGGATTTTTTATGAATTTATTATGACATTACGTATTCGTCATATACGGAAAATAATATTATCCAAGTAAATTTTATTCATTTATTTGAAATTTTGTATTTGTAATTTAACTTACCTGCAGATATCGTCTTTTTACATTGGAAATCTGAAAAAAAAAATCAAAAAAGAGATAGGCGTTAATAATGTTGTGTTGTTTTAAATACAAAAGCTAATGTCATCAGAAAAAATCAATTTCCTTTTACCCCAGATGGGACTCGAACCCACAATCCCCGGCTTAGGAGGCCGATGCCGTATCCATTGGGCCACTGGGGCGATTGATATGAGTGTAGCAAAAACTCATGGGTACATGTATGTTTATGGGTGTGTGGTGTTTATCAATGTGATTATTCTTGGCATATGTTTTTCTTTTTAATTTCAAGAAAATTTTGTTTTTCTTTTTAATTTCAAGAAAATTTGAAAATTACATGTGTTATTTAAGTTCGTTATCATTGCATTTATGAGAAATGGGCTTCCAAATAAAAACCCATAAAAACGCTCAGCAAAAATTTTAAAATAAGAATGATCACTGTTTAATTTCAGATAGTTACAAACGGCATGAAAATCTTGATATACCCTCCTCTCTTTCGAAAGGTCTTACAATCCGGCTTCTTAAACATTTATCTCAATAGCTTAAATATTTTTTGAACATTTTTCTGACAAAGATTTTAGTAGACATTACGAACAACAAATACCAAAATCTTGTATTTTCAAAAAATATTCATTAAAAATCCACGTCTTGAAGGCTCTTCAGAAAATGTTCTTAAAAAATTCACGTCTTGAGGGCTCTTCAGAAAATATTCTTTAAAAAATCTATGTCTTGAAGGCTCTTCAGGAAATATTCTTTAAAAAATCCACGTATCGAAAGCTCTTCAAAAAGTATGAAAACAGATATAAAAATTAAAAAAGCAATAAAGTATTTCCCACTTTGTATAGAGTGGTGAAGATACACTTTCAATATTTTTTATACAAATCAAAATAATTTTTTATGTGTTTGTTTTCTCTTTCGAGACGAGCTTAATGATCTGAAATTTGCAGTGAAAAGGAAAGCCAGATAGACACTATCACACACTCACCACTATGCGACGCGTTTCGCCGTTGGTTAAGCGGCTCATCAGGCATATTTGGTGTGGATGATGGCTTACAAGGGCCGTTCTCTGGAAAGTAGTATATATTTCGAACTTATTGCAAATTAGCATATGCGAATTATACACTAGAAACTCTCCAGGTTCGACTCAAGTTCTATTGGCAGATCTTTTTCACAGCAAAGTTTTTTTTTTTTTGTTTTTGTAGTGATGGATTTTTTGTCCACAACAACTACATTGCTTCCAATGCATACACTTGTTTTAGTGCTGCTTTAGGAAGACGGGTTAATGGCTCTGAACGTAGAGACGGCAACTTCTAGTTGGCTGCACACCGAGGTCCGCGGTTCAAATCCCACAGCCAGGCTCGGCTGAATTTTTGAGTTTTGCCTTGTTAAGGCGAAGATCATATGTTTTATGATTTATGTGTTTGTTTTCTCTTTCGAGACGAGCTTAATGATCTGAAATTTGCAGTGAAAAGGAAAGCCAGATAGACACTATCACACACTCACCACTATGCGACGCGTTTCGCCGTTGGTTAAGCGGCTCATCAGGCATATTTGGTGTGGATGATGGCTTACAAGGGCCGTTCTCTGGAAAGTAGTATATATTTCGAACTTATTGCAAATTAGCATATGCGAATTATACACTAGAAACTCTCCAGGTTCGACTCAAGTTCTATTGGCAGATCTTTTTTGATTTTCTCTGCCTAAAAATTAGATCTATAACTTGCTGAAATTTGGAGTATTTATAAATTCTGATTTTTGAGGGGGAGGAAAAAGACCTATTTTGAACCAAATCGGCTATTTCTTCGCTTTCTATAAAATATATGATTTTAATTCTAAAATTATATGATTTCCAGAGTTGAATATTTCTCTGAATGAATTAAACCACAAAATCCAACTATTGAAAATAACTGTTGTCTAAATATCAAAATTTATACTGTTATCGTTAGTTAATTGTAAACGTATATATAAATATTTTTTATTACTAAATTACCGGAAGAAAACAAAAAAAAACCTGTACTGTAATAAAAACCAATAATTAGAGAAAACAATTATATGAAATGAAAAAATGAAAATAAAAACAATTCCTTGAATTTGATATTTTTAATAGAAACCAAAATAAAACTAAATAAATAAACAAATTTTACCTATTTTTCTTATTTGTGTAAATGTTAATTTAATATAGAAAAAACTGAGAAGATTACTGAGAAAAACAAAAACATTTAACGATAATTTTTAGTATAGCAACAAGAAAAAACATATGACAAAAACAAAAACTAGAAAGAAAGAAATAAAACAGACAAAACAAGAACAGAAATAAAAAACCTAAATCAAATTACAATTATTTTAGTAATGAATGTCAACAAGAAAAATCAATAAGAAAAACAACAAAAAACCAAAACTAACAATAAAAAAATGATTATTTCATAAAAGCAGATAAAAAACCTAAAACAAGGAGAAAAGAGAAATTAAAACCAATTCGAGGCGAAATTTTGAAAAAAAAGACGAAATTAAGCTGAAAACCATGACGAATATCGTGAAAATTGATTTTAGCAATGATTTCTTGTGTACAAAGATGTATGAGGGTGTTCGAAATTAAATTATTAGTCGATTGATTAGAAAAAAAAAGAAAAAAAATGCTGAGAAAATATTTATTTGAAAGTGAAAAACAAAACGATGAAATAAAATTGTGAAATACGGAAAAAAAAGAAGAAATATAATTTTTTGTGCAATATAATTGTAAAATAGTTATGAAACGATAGAAAGTGAATGGATAAAATAAAGGTAAAATTTAAAAAATATATATTTTATTTTACAGTGAGTCTTTATTATGAAACCCTACAGGAATGTTAGCGGCGGTAAGTATGGCTTCAAATATTTTATTTTTAAAGTAGGAAGAGGAAGGTAAATAAATTATTGATGACTTTTTGGAAACTCCTACTAAAGAGTACTAAATCTTGTATGATCAGTGATAAAATTCCGAAAGTTGGTATACAGAAATTCTATTTAAAACTCGCACGTTTTGAATACTAAAAGAGCGCCAAGTGCAAGGAAGTAGAGATATGCAGCTTAAAGGTCACTTATTCTAATGCACCAAATCTTAGAAAATTCTGAAAACAATTTTTGGGGAACTGCATTATGTATTTAGTGTGTTAGAATTTTGAAATTTTACATATAGGTCTCTTTAAGGGCAAAGTATGAGATGAGGTGAGATTCTGGAGAATAATTTTAAAAGGTAAAGTTTTTATGGTCTATAAAACCATTGTAGAACTGTAATATGTTTGATGAGTCGGCTGAAGGCAAAAAAAAAATTTATGATATCCTCAGCCATATGGCTAGAGAGGGTATATATCTTTCGATACGGCCAAAACGTGCCTCATCGAAATAGCGATTTAAGATCCTCGGTCTCTTTGCAACAAATCCGTTTCAGGACATTTAGAGTCGATCTAGCGACGTCCGTTCGTCTGTCTGTCTGTCTGGCTGTTGTGCACGATAATTCTCTAAGAGTGTATCTGATTTGTTCCGAACTTGCTACATCGTAATATTTTTGTCAAACTTCGATCGAGTTCTGGTACCTCCCACACAAAAGATCGAAATTTTCAAAATAAAAAAATACAAGTTAAAAAGTATCTTTTGGTTTTGTCAAGAGATGTATACCCTCAGCCAATGTAAGACTAATTTAATATATGTTGACTTCTTAATTCAAATGTTTAACCCCCTTATGAAGTAGGTTCCGCCGAAATGGGGCCTTTCGTATCGGGCCCACATAAATATGATATACATATTGCGACGTGCTGGTTTGGACTATATTGGTAACTTCCTTCACTTTAAATGAGATATGTGATAATTTTTAGATGATGATAAAATGTGCGTGAGATTCCACATATAGTCGACGGAAGTACTCCATTTTCATACTTCATCTACAGGGTTGCCCATATTCGACGGACTCATGACTCTTTGGGCCCATTCCAATCGACGAGGCTTGTCCGCAGGCAACATTCTTTGCGTCAATTGAATTTTGTACGTGAACAAATGCAAATCAATGCGAATAATCCGTTGTAAAGTGGACCGAGCCATGCCCAACTGCTGAGAACGGCGTTTTTGGGATGTTCTTAGGGACCTCTCAACACTGGCTCGTACGGCAGCGATATTCTGGCCGATCGCCTTGGTCGACTTTTATATGGCCTCTTCGGATTAGAAAGAGCCTTACCAGTCGAAAATTTTTCGTATAAACGCTTAATGGTGTTCTAAGAAGGCGCACTTCTCACTTTTTTTTTTATGTTTTAAAAGCACGTTGAGTTTTCACAATTGACTTCTTCTGTTGAATGTAAATTTCAACTATGGACCGATACATTCCACCTTAACAACAGGTCGTGTGTTAGTAGAAATCATAGAATGTATTAAATATAAATAGAACCTGATGCTTATTTCGAATTTTATAAACGTTTTGGATATTCAAAACCCTCTTCCCCTTTCTTGGGAAGGTGCCAGAAGGAGTATTCCGATCTCTACCATCATTATAACACATCTTGTGTTGATAGAAATATTCATATGTGCCAAGTCTAAATTGAATCCGATGTTAATTTCCCGTTTAATGACGGATTCCTACATCACATATTATAAGACTTATAATTATTCAAAATGTTGACCCTTTGTGGGGGAGGTACCAGAAGGAGTGGACCGACATTGTCCATTTTCGCACGTGATATAGCACTGATGTAAATATTAGGTTTCGCAAAGTTGGACCAAATTCGGATTATAGTATCTCTTTCTGTGCAGAAAATATTTTCTTGAAAATATAGAGCTATCAGAGGTACCAGAAGGAGTTGACCAATCATTCATCATTTTAACGCCAAAATTTAGGTTTTGAAGACAATTAGGCTCTTACATTACATTTTATTTTTAATTATTCAAAATTTTGACCCTTTGTGGTGGAGGAACTTGATAGAAAGGATCGATATTGTCCATTTTCGCACGTGACCTAGCACTTACGCAAATATTTGGATTTGCGAAGTTGGAGCAAAATCGGATTATAGTTTCTCTTTCTGTACAGAAAACCTATTTTTTTTTAAATTTTTGGTGGGAGAGGCACCAGAAGGAATGGACCGATATTGTCCATCTCCGAACTCATTTATTATACATACAGGGTGAAATAAAAAACTGCAACAAAGTCAAATGCCATAATTTTTAATTTTTTTGTGGAATGAAAGCAAAAAATGTCGGCAATAGCATCACATTTTAGAATAATTTTATATTTGTTCGAATTTGTCACCTTTGGCACGAATTATGGCCTTCAAACGGTGAATGAAACATGCTGCCCGAATATTGCTCTGCGGTGTTGTGGTCGATTCCCGGTGAAGCGCTGCTTGACGTGATCGACACTTTGGTATTTTCTAGTGCCAACCTTGCTTTACTAACTACTCCAGACACAATAGTCCAACGTATTGGTATCCGGAGATTTTATCACCACTTTCGGCCAAGCGAAGCAACTCATAAGCTCTTTTGAGTCTATTTTCCTTCTGTTGCGGTGTAAGTTCTTGCACGTTTTGGAATTTCAATGGATTTACCCCGAGCACATTTTTCAATATTTGCCGAATGGAATATTGCGATATGTTAGCTCACGAGCCATTTTTCCGCAACTGCCAACGTCCACTTCCTCGACGAAGGGCTACGAATGGTAACGAGCGATGGTACGAGACACAAAAGATTTATTTACATTTAAATGCTGGAGTGCTCTAACGATAGTAACTTGTGGTGTTCCAACCAAATATAAAGAAATCGCGCATGATTTCCATCACGAATAACTTTTTTTCTGGAAAATTACCCCCAAAATACTTTTGTACGCTTGTAAACAATATAATGAGCTGTCACTAGAATAATTTTAACAGCTGTCGGACGAATGGCTTGGAAATAACAGTCTGAAGTTGGTTGCAGTTTTTTTATCTCACCCTGTACATATCATGAGAAACATTACAAGCCTCTACGTACCTACAATCCTAAAACGCTACCTTCTTTCCTTTGCTTCACCACACTTTCGCAATCCCACGACATTTCTATGCAAATTCCTTTTTATCAGACATTTCCAGTGAAAAAAAAAAATTAAAATAAATGAAAACTCTCATTAAATGATAAAAATGCATCGATCACAGTAATTCACTCCGGCCACATCTTTAATGAATTAACATTCATTTAAAGAACAGCGGAAGCAGTGATAACAGAAAGAAAGGGTTAAATAATAATTTACTTATTCACTTCAATTTATAATCTGACGATAATCATCGGCGATATTTAACTGTTTTTCAGTTGTTTTACCATTGCTTTTCCAGCGAATCGCATGACATATTTACGTGGAAAACACCCACAATGGCTGGCACCTCCCAGAAGGATATAAAAACAACGATGCTCAGAATGACATCGTAAAAAAAAAACAAATAAACCACATTGGTTGCGACCAAAGAAAGGAAGAACCCATGGTGTAGCATCCACAAACAACAGATGATAAAAAAAAAACTGTAAAAAAGGGTCTTAAACAGGATTAAAATGCGATTGTGTTAACTAAAAAATGTGAAAACAGAGTCCTCGGTTTTTGTTTTGTTTTCCCTGCCATGGCAACGCAGATAAAAAAGCCACGTCAAATGCAAATTGAATGGCCAAAGAATGGAAGATAGATACGCGGTGACCAAACCTTGGCTCTATCGACGGAAAATAGTGTAATGGCCATAAAGGCGTAAACATGAAACGGAAAAAACAAATGTATGGAAATAAATTTGGCAGTTTTTCTTTTTAGTTATTAATCGGATTTGGTTGTATCTGTATGTTTTCTTAATGGTTTTGAAAAAAAAGAATTGAATTATGAACATAATTGAGACAAGGCAAATGGACAAATAATTAAGGACTAGAGTAACCAAAAATAGAATGTAAAATATTTATTAAATACTTTTTATAAAAACAAATGAATAAATAAATTTAATGCGAATATCTGAGGGAATTCTAATGGCGTACAAAATCAAAATCCCTTGAAAATACTCAAAGTTCGTTCGAGGTACCGAATATAGGAAATGTTATATGAGGGGATATATACAACACCCATCCATATGATACGGTCAAAATGTGTCTAGTCAAAATTACGGTTTTAGACCCTAGGTCTCTTTGGACCAAATCCGTTTCAGGACATTTGAAGTCGATTTAGCGATGTCCGTCCGTCCGTCTGTCTGTCTGTTTGGTGCGCACGATAATTCTCGCAGGGAGTATCCGATTTGGTCCCAACTTGGAACATCGTAATATTTTTGTCAAACTTAGATCGAGTTCGGAAATGGGCAATATCGGTCCACTCCTTCTGGTACTTCCCCCACAAAAGGTCAAAATTTTCGATTTTGCTCCATCTTTGCAAATACTAATATTTGCGTCAGTGCTAGGTCAGGTGCGAAAATGGACAAGATCGGTACACTCCATTAAGTACATCCCCCACAAAGGGTCAAAACTGTGAACAATTACAACTATCATAAAATGTGGTGTAAGAGTCTGATTGTCTTCATATTTCACACATCCCGATATGTTTATCAACCCAAGGTCTGATGTTAAGATGGAATATATCGGTCCGCTCCTTCTGGTGTGGTGGTGAAAGGATAATCCGATTTTGCTCCAACTTTTCAAATCCTAATATTTGCGTCAATGCTAGGCTAGACAATATCGGTCCACTGCATCAAGTACCTCCCCTACAAATGGTCAAAATTTTGAATAATTACAACTCTTATAAAATGTGATGCAAGAGTACGATTGTCTTCAAATTTCACACATCAAAATATTTATATTAACCCTAGGTCTGGTGTTAAGATGAGCAAAATCGGTCCACTCCTTCTGGTACCTCCCCCACAAGTGGTAGAAATTTGCAAAAAAAAATATTTTCCGCACTGAAAGAGAATGCTCTAATTTTGCAAATCCTAATATTTGCGTCAGGTCGAAAATTAAAAAAAAATTATTTTCTGCACAGAAAGATAAACTTTTTACCGATTTTGCTCCACCTTTGCAAATTCTAATATTTCCGTCAGTGCTAGGTCAGGTGCGAAAATGGACTAGATCGGTACACTCCCTTAAGTAAATCCCCCACCAAAGGTCAACATTTTGAACAATTACAACTAACAATAATAAGATTTTGTTCAAGGTGCGAAAATGGACAATAGCGGTCTACTCCATCAAGTATTTCCCCCACAAAGACCCAACATTTTGAATAATTACAACTCTTATAAAATCCGATTATCTCTAAATTACACATATCCTATTATTTTAATTAACCCAAGGTCTGGTGGAATATATCGGTCCACAATATGTTGACTTTTTTAATGTATTGTAATATATTGTGGGGAAGGTACCAGAAGGAGTTTACCGAAATATGTCATAGTTGTGTGAAGCTCAAAGAAACATCGATTAATTATTTTGTATTTTATGGGACTTTAAACTATTTAAAATGTTGGCCCCTTGAGGGAAAGGTATCAGTTATCGAGAGTTATATAGACGGGCACCGCTAGATCGACTCCAAATATCTTGAAACGGAGTTCGTCCAAAGAGACCTAGGATCTAAAACTAGTATTTCGATGAGGCACGTTTTGGCCTAATGATATATTTCCTCTGTAGAGATATGACAGCGTACAACAAATATGTACATAACCATGGACATGAATTAATATTTGTTTGTTGTTTGCAGCAAATTGTATGAGTTGTTGCTATTATCATAACAAATGCCCCAGTGGCCCAATGGATACGGCATCGGCCTCCTAAGCCGGGGATTGTGGGTTCGAGTCCCATCTGGGGTAAGGAGAATATAGATAATTTTTTAATGTTTTATGCCTTATTTCAATCAATCTCCGTGAAATATTTCGGGAGATTTAAGTAAAATGCTGGTCTATTTTAATTTAACATATTGCGAGTCATACTGAGTGTTGATGTGACCCAATATACAGAAAAGTGGGTCTTGGGTAAATGTGTCAATTGATTTGCCGAGAGATATAAAGCTTCAACATGATTTTTAAAAATGCTAAAATTTTTAGGAAAGGCGAGTTCTGATAATGCTGCACAAAACCTAAGACACACAAAGTTTAATTAACCGAATATCACCTTCGCTTTCTATGAAATACATTACATTATTATTTTTTTTTTTAAATTTGTATTTGTTTCTCTGAGACACAAATTTCCCATATTATGGGAGCCATTACAATTCAAAATGATGACCTTTTGAGGAGGTGGTTGTATGAAATTTAAGAAGCAGTAGGCTCTTTTTCTATATTTGTACTTAAGAGCAGGGTTGTAAACTCACAGTGAAGTTTTTCCCTCCGACTCCGAATTATTTCCTTCATCTAGATGATCATTAACATTTTTGTGGGATTTCTTTTGAGGAAAGAGAGTTCTGAGAGTGAACTATTTTTTTATCCCTCTACATACAATGGAGGGTATATTAAAATTATGATTCCGCATGCATATCTTATCCCTTAGGGTCATGTTTGCTCACGTTTTCGAAAATACCGGAATGTATTTGGATGAATTAAGTTTTAAATTCGGTGCATAGAGGTTATATTTCGTGGACCAGAGAATTGTTTAATAGGTCCTTGGTTTCTTATATCCCCAAAACCCGATATTAGGGGTTTTAGGAATTTAAGCCACATGTACAAACGGCGGTAGGTCGTACTGGGTTCTGTATCCGCTGTCAGAACATTGTCTTTATAAGTCCGCAATACCTTTCGATATTCGGTAATCTGATAATTTTAGCCACATTTTTTAGCCCACTTTTTCTAACACCCCCCATAGAGCGGTACCTCCGAATTCTAAATATTTTTAACAACTTTTTCAACAAAATGTTAGTTTTGGTGCAGCTTTTATATAAAGGTTGCGTTCACTTTATCCAATTTTGCTGACAATAATGACATTAGCTCGAATAATAAATCCAAATACTTTTAGAAGTCCAGCCGAATATAAGGCTTATTTACTTACTGGAGAGAATTTTTGTAATTGTGAAGCCCTTACGAGAAATCTAAGGCTTATTTACTTACATTGACAGCGGGAATAATGGCTTATAGGTAACTGAAAGATTACATTTGCTCCTTTAATGTGGCTTG
Source organism: Musca domestica (assembly GCF_030504385.1). Taxonomy (NCBI): domain Eukaryota; kingdom Metazoa; phylum Arthropoda; class Insecta; order Diptera; family Muscidae; genus Musca; species Musca domestica. Next base: position 48,536,875 of record NW_026712249.1, on the reverse strand, counting down.
AAAATCCATTTTGTTTGGATAATCTCTAAAACAGCCCAGTACTTTATCTTTAAATTTCAAGTTCAGCAATGCTAGATTTTTCCAAGCCGTTAAAAAAATTGGCCTGGAATCCCAGTCTAAAAAAGGCCCAACTTGTCAGCCCTTATCACTGGTAGATCTAACATTGACAATAATATTGAAGAGACCCAGACGAGGATTTGAATTTTTTCTAGAGTTATTATTGTGGAGGAGGTACCAAAAGAAGTGGTCCAAAATTGTCCATTTGTGCACATGACCTAAGTCCGATATAAATATTAGCTTGTGCTAAATTTGGACTGCGGGAATACCCCCCGTATCAGATATTCACACTTCCTTTAATATAGACAAACTTATTGGAATAAGTTAAGTTTGAGGAAAATCAAACACTGATTTCATACTTCACAAAGTTTATTATTCAAACGATATTTTTTAAACTTTAAGATAAGCCAAGTTGCACAATCTCAAAAAAGAAGATAATGGTGGTCAATATACAATTTTCTTTGATTATTTTTAGAAATTCAGTCATTTCCATATAAAATTCATTGCTTATGCAGTTTGTACATGTATACTACTTAACAAACTTACCTATTTGAGTTCATGCCACACAGCCATCGATGTGGATCCCCATTGTGGCCGAATCTGTTAGAAGAAACCGCAAAAGTGGAAAATTAGTTGACTTTCAAAGAAAATTAATTGCAACTGCAATTATGAGTGTTTAACTGCGGTTGTTCGTGCCGATACAACCGCTAATATTGTTTATCGGCTGAATGGTGTTAATTGGACAATGTATCGTAAATTAATGCAGGATGGTATAAAAATGGAGGATAAATTAGAGAATTACATTAAATTTTTAAAACTCAAACTACAAGCAGAAGTGTAGAAAAAACTTAAAGTCTTCCTTTGCTTTTTGAAACCGCAACACACAGGGTGACATAAAAAACTTCAACAAAATTAAACGATATAATTTTTAATTTTTTTTTTAATTTTATTGAATGAAAGCAAAAAATTGTCGGAAATATCATCAAATTTTAGTAAAAGTTTAGATATCTTCGAATTGGTCACCTTTGCCACGAATTATGGCCTTCAAACGGCTAATTAAACAGTCATACGCTGCCCGTATGTTGATCTGCGGTATTTTGGCCCATTAGCGGCGCAGAGCTTGCTTGAGGTGATCGACACTTTGGTATTTTTTATTGCCAACCATGCTTTCCAAAATACTCCAAACACAATAGTCCAACGGATTGGCATCCGGAGATTTTGGTGGCATGGTGCGAGGAACCTCATTTTGTAACCATTCTTAGGTAGCGCGTGCTGAGTCCTGTTGGAATGTCCAAGGTCTGCGGCCAAAATGTTTGCGTGCCCAAAGCTTTAATACACACTTTAGAATAATTTTGCGATAAAATTCGGCATTTATTCCGACGCCACGGTCGATTAATACGAGCGGAGAGCTATCACCAGTTGTTATGATGGCCCACACCATCACCATGGCCTGCGCTTGAGTTCTGGTGGCCAACCGAAGGTGCACATTTTCAGCTGACCTCTATGGCAAGTAACCACGATCATTTTTTTTTTACAAACTGCTGGACAACGAAGGTTTTCTCATCGGAGATAACCAAATTCGGCAGTTCACCATTTTCGGCCAAACGAAGCAACTCTTTAGCTCTTTTGAGTCTATTTTCTTTCTGTTACGGTGTAAGTTATTGCACATTTTGAAATTTCAATGGCTTTACCCCGAGCTCATTTTTCAATTTTTGCCGAAGGCAGTTTTTAATCTCACCCTGTACACCTAGACTGTAAAAAAATTGCTCTCAATTATCCATTGGACATATTTCGAATTCTGAGAGAAATATAGCTGAAGGATTTCAGAAGAAATCAAATTATAAGCCAATATTTTAAGCACTCAGGTTATTTTCTTCAGAATCTGAGAGAAATATAGAAGAAAAAAAATTCTAACCAAATTTCTTGAGTTCCGACGTTGGTGAGAATAAATAATCTAAATAATTACTTTTCTCGAATACTATTTTACTAATCTAAATTTCTTCGAAAATTTTCAAATTTTCAGAAATATATGTTGTTATTGCTTCCACCACCATTAGCTGAAAATGCTGCGCTTGCCACTATCCACAAATGCAATCAAATTTCATTAATTTCACAGAATGATAATTTCACATCAAATATTTGAATACATCTTCATTCCACCCAGCTCGCAGTTGCTTAGTGTTGCTGAGTCAGCAGCCAACTCTACAAACCAAAATGTATTTAAATATGAGTGCAGCCCCACCACAACCCTGGTGTGTCGGAGTGCGTTTGCATATTTTGCATTTGGTATTCCCGGTATTAATTTGCATTGGTGTTTTGATAGTTACCGCTTATATTCGAGTTGTTAATTAGGTGTAGGTGTTGGGAGATTTAACCTAAACATAAACACACAGACACACAATTGAGAAAATAATGACAATGAAATATAATAATTATTGGTGACGATGTTTGACGAGGATACATATACAAAATGGGATGCAAGTGAATAGAATCTAACCTGAAGAGAGAGGGAGAAAAATAGTTCTTTTGAAGACTGATGATGAGATCTTCGTATACACACTAGAAAAAGTTCCTTTAAGACATCCGATCTTTATTGAAAAACCAAATAGGCCAGCGTTAGCAGAGAACTACTCCTCCCCAGAGACTAGATCACTCCTCTCTAAAAATGAACTAAAGCTTTGAGTCTCTTCTCTGTATAGAAATGCTTTCTTCAATAGAGGACAGTTGAGAATAGGTTGAACCAGATAGTATTTTCCCTCCAAAGGCGAGTTCAGGCATAGAATATCTCCACACTATAGATCAGCTGAAAAAGAAGTAAGTATCTCAAGAGACAAGTTGATGAAACAGACAGTCTTTATGGACAAGCTGACGTAGGGACTCTCCAAAGACAATTTGAAGCAGGGAACCTCTCCATAGACGAGCTGAGCAAAAAGTAGACGAGCTGTGGAACAGAAGCCTACATAGGGAAGCTCTGGAGAAAAAGTATCCACAGACGTATTGGCGAGAGAGCAATAGCAAATCATAGAGCGGAGTTCTCCATAGGCAAATTGTGAAGAAAGAGACGAGTTGTAGAGCGGGGAGTCTTCAAAAACTATTTGTTAAGCTAAGGGTGGTGCAGTAGTCTTCAAAGACGAAGAAAGACTGGGGTCTCCAAAGCCAAGTTATGAACTAGAGGTCTGTAGACGAGCTGTAAGGCAGGAAATCTCCACATGCAAACTGTGGAGAGGGGTGTCTCTATAGAGGAATTGGTAGCAAGGAGTCTCAATGTGAGTAGGGGTTTCCATAGACAAGTCGTGAACCAAGGGTCGGTAGACGAGCTGTGGAGAAGTCAGTCTTCAAATACTAGCTATGAAGCAAGGAGTCTCCAAAGGTAATCTGTGGAGCAGAAGTTTTAATAGGCGAGCTGTGGACCGAGGATTGTAACCAGGTGACCGTTGTAGACAAGCTAAATTAACGTCTCTCAGTAGAGGATCTGAAGGTCTCTTCTCTGAATGACCCGTAGGTTTCTTTCATCGATGACACATAGAACTCTTCTATCTTTTATAGATAAGGCTTAAGACACTTTCAGTATGAACCTTATGTCTCTTCTATAGATGAGCCTTAGGTCTCTTATATAGATGAGCCTTAGGTATCTTCTATAGATAAGCCTAAGATCACTTCTATAGATAAGCCTTAGGTCTCATCTAGATGAGACGTTGGTCTCTTCCTAAGCGGTAGGTCTTTCTTCTATAGACGAGCTGTAGCTCTCTTCTATAGATGAGCCTTAGGTTTTTTTCTATATGTGAGCCTTAGATCTCTTCGATAGATGAGCCTTATGTCTCATCGATAGATGAGCCTTAAGTCTCTTCGATAGATGAGCCTTAGGTCTCTTCGATAGATGAGCCTTAGATTTCTTCGATAGATGAGCCTTAGGTCTCTTCGATAGATGAGCCTTAGGTCTCTTCTATACATGAGCCTTAGGTCTCTTCTAAAGATAGGTCTCTTCTAAGGATGAGCTTATGAGATGAGACGTTGGTCTCTTCTAAAGATGAGCTGTAGGTCTCATAGATGAGCCTTAAGTAGAAGAACCTTTGGTATCTTCTATAAATGAGCCTTCTATAGAGAAGCCTTAGGTCTCTTGATTGAGATGAACTCTAGGTCTAGGTATAGATGAGCAGAAGGTCTCCCTCTACAGATGAGATGAAGGTCTCTCGCTAGAGATGAGCTGAAAAAAATTTCGGAAGCTGCTGCAGCTGTAAATGTGGAAACCATATTTCTTTGCATTATCATTCCACCCTCGTTGCCTCAATTTGGTCCATTTATATGAGCCACCTTAGTTCAGCATTTATTTAATTTCTGTTTTAGGTGTTCTCGTGGCGATATCCTGCTGTTGTTATGTTTACCACTTGTCACACTAACACATGCACGGACACACACACACACAAGCACACATAGTTATTTAAAATGAATGCAAATGTGGCAATGACGTGTGTGTGTGTTGCTGGCAAGTGCTGTACAACATAAATTTGCAAACGATTTGCAAGTCGCCGAATTAAATTTTATTTGTTGTTTACCCTGCACCCATTTGACATTCTGAGCTTTGCTAAATTTATTTGAATACTCAAGTGTAAGTGTATGAGTGTCTGTTTCGCGGCACTGAGTGCACGAACGTTGTTTATTTATGAATATGTGTAAGCGTTGGCGGACCGAGTTTATTAGTATTTGTGCGGGTGGTCGTCGGATGGTTGGGTTGCTGGGTTTAGAGATGTGTTTATGCTGCTCGGTACATATTTTGAATGTTTACACAGTGCCTATGGCATATTTCTTGTTGTTATCATTGTTGGTGGTGTTGCTGTTGTTGTTATCACTGTTGTCTATTTCCACCATTCGAGGACATGTGTAGAATTGTATGTATATGTGTATGAAGAGAACACATATGTCGACGATGTCATTTGTATGTGTGGTTGATTTGATTGTAATTTATGTTGTGCCTTTAGCTATTAACAGCGGCTTATTTTAGCAAATATTATTTGGCAAAAAGAAAATCATAATTTGTTGGACGAAAAATTGAAGCAAAATTAAAAATAAATAAATTGTGGGGGATACCAGAGGTAATGCAAATTAGTAATTTGATAGGAATAATTGCGGGATATCAATGAGAGATTTAGGATACAACGTCAAATGATTGTTGCCATAGACAAGATACCGTCAGATATTGAAAAATGAGCTCGGGGTGAAATTCCAAAAAGTGCAAGAACTTACACCACAACAGAAAGAAAATAGAGCTAAAGAGTTGCTTCGCTTGGCCGAAAGTGGTGATCTGCCAAATTTGGTTTTCTCCGATGAGAAACATTCGTTGTCCAGCAGTTTTTAAACAAACAAAATGATCGTGTTTACTTGCCAAAGAGGTCAGCTGAAAATGTGCACCTTCCATTGGCCACCAGAATTTAAGCGGCAGCCATGGTGATGGTTTGAGCCGCCATAACAGCCGATGGTCGCTCTCCGCTTGTATTATTCGACCGTGGCATCAGAATAAATGCCAAATAATTTAGCGAAAATATTCTCGAGGGTGTATTAAAGCCTTAGACAGGGACTCAGCATCATCGCACTCAGCACGCGCCATCCAAGAATGGTTTCAAAATGAGGTTCATCCTTCATTTCCAGCGCACAATGGCCACCAAAATCTCCGGATACCAATCCGTTGGACTATAGTGTCTGAAGTATTTTGGAAAGCAAGGTTAGACATTGAAAAAGTGTCAATCGCCTCATGCCAGCGCTTCGCCAGGAATGGGCCAAAATACCGCAGAGCAACATTCAGGCAGCGTGTGACGGTTTTATTGGCCGTTTGACGACCATAATTCGTGCCAAAGATGACCAATTCGAACAAATTTAAACTTATTCTAAAATTTGATGCTATATCCGACATGTTTTGCTTTCATTCAAAAAAAAAAGTTAAAAAATGTAAAAATTATGGCGTTTGACTTTTTTTCATGTTTTTCATCTCACCCTGTATATATTCAGTGGGATTTAAGAAATCAGTTTAGAAACCATCCGAAATCAGTTTAGAAAATTTTTAAAAAAAATCGCAGGGAGTACAGAATTTTCAAAAGCAATATTGTCTTAATAAAATCTTGATAATCGTCCCTACTCATTCCTTGCAAAAGCCCAAAGGAACCACAGGCATCCTTTTGCTGGATGGCATCCTCAGGAATAATTTATATTTGCATGAACACATATGTATGTCTGCCGCACTTCCCTTGTTTGTTTGTTAACATAAACAACCTCCAAAAAATTTGTCTGTATTTTATTTATTCTCGTTAGCCTGCCTCCCTGCCTCCCTGCCTGCTGGCCTGCTTAGACAGCTGTTTCAGCCTCGAATTTGATTTTTGTTTGTTTTGTGCTTTGTATTGTCATTTTCATTCAATTCAAGGCCTCAAACGACCGCCCACGCAAAGAACTTAACACGGGGTTGTGTGTATGGTTCCAATTTTGAAATTTTGTATTAAATGTATGACAGCGTCCTCGTGTTTTTTGGGGTTTTCTCTGTCCAACATTTGTTTTGGACAATTTCGTGGCCTGATAATGGTGGTACCGAAAATTTGCAAATTTATTGACATGCGGTTACAATGAATTTTCTATAATCGAAGTGTGGCTGACATCAGCTTGAATGGTTTTGGTCGAAATTTATTTCAAAAGTTTAGGGGAAAAAAATGAATAGATTGGTAATGTTGCCGGTGGTTTCTGAAACCATTTTGCAATTCTTTATTTTGAAATGTGGTTTTCATTAAAATTTTAAAACGGATAAAAACTGGGATTTAGTTGGAATTTATTAGAATCATTTTAGATTAGGATATAACAGAACAAGAATAAGACTCTATAGACGAGATGTGAAGTCGAGAGTCTTTAGATAGTCTGTGAAGGTAGTCTCCATAGCCGAGCTGTAAAAATGAAAGTCTCCGTAGATCAACAGAACAAGGAAGAATACCTAGGCGAACAGAAAATATGAATCTCAAAAATTGTACTCCAAAGAAGTGGTGAAATACGAAGTTCCTAAAGCTGCAAAAGTGAATCTCCATACACAAAGCTGGAAATAGGAATTTTCATCGGCGAGTTGGACAAGTAGGAGAATGTAGTTTTACACTCCATAAATGAGCTGAAAGTCAGCGTTCTCCATAGAAGAACTGAAAGTCAGGGAGTCTCTCCATAAACCAACTTAAGCATGGAGGTCCTCCATAAATTAGCTGAATGTCAGGGAGTTTCCATAGACGAGCTGTAGGTCAAGAAGTCACCATAGACGAACTGAATGTCAGGGAGTATCTCCATAGACAAGCTGGGAATCATGGAGTCTCTCCATAGACGAAATGTGAATCAGGGAGTCTCTCCATAAACGAGCTGAAGGTTATAGACGAGCTGATGGTCAGGTAGTCTTCATAGAGGAGCTGATGGTGACTGATTATGGTCTCCATTGACAGAGAGGTCAGAAAGTTCAGAGAGTCTACATAGACGAGCTGATGGTCAGGGAGTCTCCATGAACGAGCTATTGGTCAGGGAGTCTCCATAAACGAGCTGATGGTCAGGGAGTCTCCATTGACCAGCTGAAAGTCAGGGAGTCTCCATTGACGAGCTGAAGGTCAGGGAGTCTCCATTAACGAGCTGAAGGTCAGGGAGTCTGCATAGATGAGCTGAAGGTCAGGGAGTCTGCATAGACGAGCTGAAGGTCAGGGAGTCTGCATAGACGAGCTGAAGGTCGGGGCGTCTGCATAGACGAGCTGAAGGTCGGGGCGTCTCCATTGACGAGCTGAAGGTCAGGGCGTCTACATAGACGAGCTGAAGGTCAGGGCGTCTACATAGACGAGCTGAAGGTCAGGACGTCTCTCCATAAACGAGATGAAGGTCAGGACGTCTCTCCATAAACGAGATGAAGGTCAGGGTGTCTCCATAGACGAGCTGAAGGTCGGGGCATCTGCATAGACGAGCTGAAGGTCGGGGCGTCTCCATTGACGAGCTGAAGGTCAGGGCGTCTGCATAGACGAGCTGAAGGTTAGAGCGTCTCCATAGACGAGCTGAAGGTCAGGGCGTCTCCATAGACGAGCTGAAGGTCAGGGAGTCTGCATAGATGAGCTGAAGGTCAGGGAGTCTGCATAGACGAGCTGAAGGTCAGGGAGTCTGCAAAGATGAGCTGAAGGTCGGGGCGTCTGCATAGACGAGCTGAAGGTCGGGGCGTCTCCATTGACGAGCTGAAGGTCAGGGCGTCTACATAGACGAGCTGAAGGTCAGGGCGTCTACATAGACGAGCTGAAGGTCAGAACGTCTCTCCATAAACGAGATGAAGGTCAGGACGTCTCTCCATAAACGAGATGAAGGTCAGGGTGTCTCCATAGACGAGCTGAAGGTCGGGGCGTCTGCATAGACGAGCTGAAGGTCGGGGCGTCTCCATTGACGAGCTGAAGGTCAGGGCGTCTGCATAGACGAGCTGAAGGTTAGAGCGTCTCCATAGACGAGCTGAAGGTCAGGGCGTCTCCATAGACGAGCTGAAGGTCAGGGCATCTCCATAGACGAGCTGAAGGTCAGGGCGTCTCCATAGACGAGCTCAGGAAGTCTCCATAAACGAGCTGTGAGTCCAACCTAAGTCGCCGGGATAAAATGCGACGAGTCCTCATCTCTATGGTCGATATGAATAGCAGCGAGTTCCAACCACAAAATGCGAACAAAAAAGCAGCGAGTTCCTGCCTCTATAGTCGCGCTGAAGAACAGAGAGTCCATTTCCCTATAGGTGAGCTGAAGACTAGCGAGTCTCTTTCCCTATAGGTGAGCTGAAGACTAGCGAGTCTCTTTCCCTATAGGTGAGCCTGCTCTTCAGTCGATATCGACGTGTTAAAATAGAGCTAGTCCCTTCCTCTTTAGGCGAGCTGAAGAACAGCGAGTCCCTGCCTTTATAGGTGAGTCGAAGGGCAGAAAGTCCCAGAGAGTCTCTTCCTATATGGCTGAGCTGAAGAGCATTGAGTTCCTACCTATTTAAATATGCTGAAGAGCAGCGAGACCCTAGATGAGTAGATGAGCTGTGAGTTCCTTCCCATATCCACAAGGCGGTCCCTACCCTTATGAGCGAGTTGAAAAGCAGTAAGTTCCTACATCTATAGGCGACCCAAAGAACAGTGAGTCCCTGCCTCTATAGGTGAGTCGAAGAACAGTGAGTCCCTGCCTCTTAAGGCGAGCTAAAGAGCAGTGAGTCCCTGCCTATATAGGTGAGTCGAGGAGCAGAAAGTCCCAGAGAGTCTCTTCCCATATCGCTGAGCTGAAGAGCATTGAGTTCCCACCTATTTAAATAAGCTGAAGAGCAGCGAGTCCCTAGATGAGTAGATGAGCTGTGAGTTCTTTCCCATATCCACGAGGAGGTCCCTACTGAGCTAAAAAGCAATAAGTTCTTATTCTATACGCGACCTAAAGAACAGTGAGTCCCTGTCTCCCTTTTTAAGCAAGCCCAAGAGCAGCGAGTCCCAGCCTATATAGAAAAGCACCTCGTGCGACATGTAGCAACGAGTTTGTATAGACCTACAAACAAACCCATCTTATAGACAGGTTAATAAATATAAAGTCGATATAGAATGGAGGAACAACCAAATAAGACTTCAATGGAGTCACCTATTAATTTTAGGGGGCTAAACAAAGACCAATGTCTGATCAGCTCAGAAACAATGAAAATCTCAAACAAATAATTAAATACCAAAGACTATAATTAATTTCATAATCAAGCAACTCTATTACTTAATTCCTTTATATGCTACTATTCCTAACCTATTTCTAAGAGGTATATATATATTCAAGTTCTCTTGAAATAGAAAGTTGAACAACAACTTCACTTTAATTGCTCTTTTGGAACGAAAAGCGAAAAACAATTCTGAAATTCCTTTTAATTTCCTTTGACCGAATCTGTAATTTATAAATTACTAGATGACAAACGTTTTTCTCAGCATCCGTTTCTAACAAGATCTGAGCAGTATAAAAACAACAACAAAAAACGCAAGAAACAAATGAACTTTTTCATGATGTTCACAAGAAGTAGTTTCCTTCCTTATACTCGTTGTATAGTTTTTTATTGTCATTTCTTGTAGAAAATTTCCCTTTTTCATGAACATAAGAGGAAAATGTTGGAAAAAGTCTTCTTGCCTTAACCCCTCCCCCCCAGACAACATACGTACAAAGTTGTTGTATTTGTCGTTGTTGCCATCTTTTTTTTATAATGGTATTCAAGTGGCAGTAACAAAACAACAAAGTTCTTCCTTTTTTTTTTTCTTTCCAGTTTTATACTCCAGAGTTTTTCCGTTTTCTTGGAATTTTCTTTTGTGGCACTCACTCTCACACACTCGCACAGGCACAAAGTTGTTTGTTTGAATTTTATCATTATTATTAAATTTTATGTGAAACTTAGTTTTGTCTTCGTTGTTGTTGTTACTCTGATGGTCGTACAAAGTTACAATAGCTGAGAGATCTGTTGCCACTACTCGCATGCAGGGTTTGCTGGTAGCTACCGCACACATAAGTCTTTTCTTAATTCCCATTAATTACTAAAAGTGAAATTTATTTGTGTGTGATGGTATTTGAACAAAAAGGAGAAGGGTTATGTATGCCGGTATCCTGGTGGAGATAGGGATGTCAGTCTGGGTGGAGATATATGTAGTAAAATAAACTTTAAAACAAAATATTCAAAATTCCAAATGATTTTAATAAATTATTTATTATTTTTTAGTTCAAAGAAATATTTGAAATATATATTTCGTTCACATTCACTTTTTTATAAAATTTTTAAAAATTTAAGACCAAAGGAGAGGAAAAAATTTAAAATTTATGGCGGATGTCCCAAAAGGAACAAGCCTGTATATGCTATTATCGTATATATAGGGAAATAACTGGATGAGCTAAATTAGGAAAAAATCTGAAACGAATTTCACTTTTTATGTCAGTTAAATCTTTCAAAAATTGGACTTAGTACACACTACTTTTGGGGCTCAAGAACTTTAAACGATGGTAATCGTTCTCTACTAATAAACAAACATTGTTTTTATAAAGACAACAATAATGGGATTAAGCCAGCATTTTGCAACCGTAAAATATTTTCTTTGAACATTTCGACCTTTTGTGGGGGAGGTACCAGAAGGAATGGACCGATATTTCCCATCTCCGAACTCGATCTATGTTTGATAATAATATTGTGATGTACCAAATTTGGACCAAATCGGATACTCCCTTCGAGAGTTATCGTGCGCAGCAGCCAGACACACAGACGGATATCGCTAGAAAGACTCTAAAATTATTATTTCCATGAGGCACGTTTGGCGGTATCAAATGACTGAGGGTATCAAAAAACATTACATATGGAATTACAGTAATATTGGGGCCTATACGGAAGACATGGACCTGTATGTGCATTTTTTTTCATAGGTGAATAATGTCGCTCATATCCGGTGAATAATGTCGCTAAAATCATCAAAATACAGAAAATGTTGGGAGGCACAGCTATATGGGGACTATACCAAAGCTTAGACCTATGTTGACAGTTCTAGGCAAAGATGTTTCTTACGTAATGGAAACATATGCTGAAACATATGAAACATATATATGCAGCAAAAGTCCTACAGAACTTAGTAAAATTCTATATCTGAGTAAAATTCTATCAACCTACTTTATATTAATCGGAAGCTAGAGTGATTTGCGGACGAACATCGCTAAGTCAACATCAAACTTTATTTATATTTTAAGGTGTTACAAACGGAATGACAAACTATGGTGAAGGTTATAAAAATAGAGGATAGGTTAAATTTGTAATTGCGGCTGGAACAGGTCGAATTTTCGGTTTTCAGCTAGGCTGGACCAAATGCAATTTGAAACTTCTTTGGATTGAATTTTTCCCACCTGAAAAGATCGTATATATTTCCAGGCCCTTTAAAAAAAATTAGCTGGAAAGTGTCTTTTATTTATTTTTTTATTTTTTCCAATGGCGTAATATTCTATAAAAGTATTGAATGAAAACTTAAAAAATGAAGCCTTATTAAGAAAATATTTTTCATTTTAAATTTCGATAGAACCAGAATCCATTCTCTGGTCACATTTTCCAGCACAAGTGACAGTAATTTTATTTCTAAAAATTTGATTTGAAGTAAAATTGTTCCATGTTTCTACCACATAATGGTAGTCTCTAACTATGAGTGCTTCAACTGAAAATAATATAGGAAAATTCAGCATTTTTATGCAACAAAAAAAAAATAAAATAAATAACTTTTCACGTAATGAAGGCCATATAAAAGCTACAACTGGCCAAACTTAATGTCGACTTTACATGTCAATTTATTAAGTATTCTACCGCTAATTAAAAAATCGGTGATACATGTGATACATGTGGATTAAATCTAAACTAGTAGAAACAGCGCTAAATTCAACCGGTCTTAACTTTTGATGCCCTCCAGCACTAGTGTGAGTAGCATAAATTCTGAGAAGTTGTGACTGCCGGACGATACCAATAAAAAGGGGGAAGCACTAATCGAAAATTTGATAAAATAAAAAATATGTAAAATCTACATTCGTCTCTACTCTAGATGGGACTCGAAACCACAAACCCCGGCTTAGGAGGCCGATGCCTCCTGGAACTATCAAAAACTCATACAATGCTATAAAAATTTGTTAGTAAATGCAAATGTATGCTCCATGTATACCAATAATGTTGCGAAATACATGGTGGTACATGGTGGTGTGTTTGTACGTGTTGTATTTCAAAAGTATTGTGATGATGGAGAATGTGTTTAGAATTTTAAGTCAGAAGGGAAAGAACGAATTTCGTACAAAAAATTCTGTGTTCTACCTCTTATCAATCGACTAATAGTGATTTTGTGTGATTCTAAACCTTTTCGAACTTTTAGAACTAGGGTACGAATTTCCAAAACAAAACTTTATATCCCACATAGCCTTTTTGTAATTGTCGTACATTTGGACAACGAACTTCCAAAAATTTCATCTTACCTCACTTCTAGTTTTTATGTACCCTTTAGCGATTTTCGCACGCGTTAAATACAAACTTCCTCAAAGCCATGAAAAATTTCAAAGTTCTAGCTCTTAAAGGTCGAATAATTTGCATATTATACCATCTTGTACTTCTTATTTCTTTTGGTACCTTTAAAGTACAAAAATCCCGCCTTATCTGAACCAAATTCAAAGTTCCAAATCTCACCGATCGCTCAGTGATAAGATTGTGACAATTTATTCCTTTTAGTACTAAAGTACAAATTTCAGAACATTTCAGGTTTTCCCCACATTTCCACCCCCTAAAAACAAAAACTTTTTCTATAAACATTTTCAAAGTAAGTAACGTTCATTCGTTGTTCGATCAATTACGAATTTCTTCGAAATTAGTGTCCCTCATTTAAAATTTCAAAATCTTATCTCTATTAATAACACTGTGCGACAAATCGTGCGTCATGGTTTTAGGGGGTGGCAAATTCCAAATGAAGATGGTAGTTATTCGGTTAGTAATCAAAATTCGAAAAAAAATTGGTTTCGCAGGTCAAACTTGTTTTGGGCCCATTATATATTATCTTTGACATACTCAAAGGGCCTCAAATATTTTTGTTTATGCTTCGCAAAATTTAAGATAGAACCTTAAAATTTGGTACAGACCTTTGCGTTATATGTAGAAGTTTTTATAAAAAATCCGGATCCTGCCGGTTCACGTTATAGTACAGCCCACATATGAGGGTATACCCCGATTTCAAGTATTTTTAACATGATAGCTCCAATTTCGGCAAATGTTGGTAATTTATATTCTTAGTAGGAAGAAAATATCCTTGCAAAAATTTAACAATATGGGTCCACGTTTTGGTTAGGTATAGCTATATCCGGGGTCTTGGTCACAGTTTTTAATTTATTTGGCCATCTTTGGCACCCTGGTTTCTAGGGGTGTAGAAAACCTCTTCACAGAAAATGTTCAATATTGATCAATGTTTCGGAGTAGCGCCCATATAAAAGTAACTTCTGATTTTACATAATTCGATTCGATTTTCTATCGATTTGGCTATAAGTTAGAAGATTAGCCATCAAGTTCAGAAAATAGTTACGTATTTAAGTTACACTTTAGCTTACTTCGAGAAACTGACAATACTCGCCTTTGTAGCGTTATATCACATAACCTTGCAATTTTTCCTCATCAAATTTACCGTCAAAATCATATACCGATCTGCATCCCTACATTTTCACAAAACATCAAAAAAATATAATAGTTGTCGGAAGTTACTCATTCATCTAGCATGTGCTGTATTTAATTGGCTTAAGATTTTTTCCCGAAATTTAACGAAACTTTCTCCTTCTTAAACTGGATATGCAGAGGTTTTTGCAAATATGTGTGCATGTCTGATTTCATATTGTAATTTAATTTGAATAGAAGCTTCCAAAATCTTCAGAATAAAAAAATATTTATTTTTGTTTGTTTCAAAGTTTTATGCAGCAATTATTGAATTGAGTTAAACCAGAATAAAAATCTATTTTTGCAACATTTTGATTGTGATCACCAAAGTGTCGATGAGAATTGAATGCAATGGAATGAAATAATAATCCGCCTATTATCCATAATAATTTTCCATACATATATGTTTTTACCGATTCAGAGAGTATAACATTTCCAAACCAAAGAAAATATCAATTAACTTATTAGAAACAACGCTAATTCCCCAATCTCGCTTAACCGTATAACCTGCAAACTGAATCAATTCATAATCCTTTTGTGAAATATTTATTACACCCTCAACCGTTGGACCACAAGGGATTTTTCGTTACATTTAACTTTGATTTTGATTGCCACCAACCACAAGCCACCTACACACTCACACACACACATACATGTAAACTAGCTCATCATCATCGCCATGCTCGCCAACAACCATTAAGGTAAGCGCAAAACGCTCTAAAGAACAAAACTACCATATCCTGCAATAAACTAAATGTTTTTATAGCGAATTGCGAAAAAAAACACAAAACTCAGAGAATCGAATTAGAACAAAGGGAAAAACGTAAAGAACCTTTTAAGGCAATCATAGATAGCCAGAGTCGAGAAAAAAGAACAAAGTGGACCAAAAAAGTCAATTGATGCTATGTGCTCGGCGTAATATAAAATGAACTCTTTGGCTATTATCAAATATTCTATTTGTGAGTATAAAAATTGCAGGGAATTCAGGACAGAGATTCTCAAAGTCAATGTTATATTCTCCTTTATTGAAAATTTCAATAATTTTGAAAATTTTAGTTAGTGACTTAGTGACTGATATATCAACGCCCAGAAGAAACGGCTCAACATTTGAATGTGGGTCAATGTTGATTTGTGATGCTGCTATAAGGTTGGGGTTTTTTGAAAATTTGAACTATAAGAGTACTAATAGTACTAGAAAGGTACTAAAATTTATTCCAATGTATTGGGAGGGATTTAGGGAAATTCGGAATGAGGGTCCCTGATGGAATGTAGGATAGATGTAGCAAAAGTTTTTTTTTGTGAAATTTGTAGTACACATGTAAAAAGCAGCCAAGTTCAGTGAAAATTTAAAATAATAATTCCGTAGAAAAGTACCGCTCAAATGAAACCCCTTATATGTGGGGCTATACGAAGACGTATTCCTTCATAAGTAATTTTTGTCATAGGCAGTAGTACCGATTTCGATCTTCAAAACGAAATTTGTAACAATTCCGGTGAGCAATGCCACTAAAATCATCAAAATACCGAATATAGCGAGGTATCGCTATATGGGGGCTATACGAAGAAGTGTGTGACGGCAAAAATCCTTTGTCATTTTTGCCCACACAAAACGCTATGAAAATTGCAATTTGCCCAGTCAAATTCTTGCAAGCAACCACACTTAATGAAGATGAACCATTATCACAACAGCAGACATAATCACTCAGCACCACCATTGGCGGTGGTGAGGAGCACATGTGATGTTGTTCTGATAACCAAATTTTTGTAAACAAGTTCCAGTTACTCCACTGCGAACACGTGGTGGAGCCAGGTATAAAAGGGTGAGTGCAAAACCTTCAACGTGACAACACCAAACCGGTAAGAGCTTCTCTAGAAATTTATCCTGGACATCCTTCCCTAGAGTACTTATACAGGTCTCTAGTTCTTGAATCCCAGTGGTATCCTTAGCATATCCTTGAACATCCTGTGCTTGAGTACTTATTAAGGTCTCTCGCAACCGTATCCTTGAATATCCTGTAGTGCTTGAATACTTATTAAGGTCTCTTGCAACCGTATGCTAGATCCTTGTAGTGCTTGAGTATTTATTAAGGTCTCTTGCAACCGTATCCGAGATCCTTGTAGTGCTTGAGTACTTAATAAGGTCTCTAGCAACTGCATCCTTGAATATCCTGTAGTGCCTGAGTACTTATTAAGTTCTTGAGCACTTATCAAGGTCTCTTGCAACCGTATCCTAGATCCTTGTAGTGCTTGAGTAGTTATTAAGGTCTCTCGCAACCGTATCCTTGAATATCTTGTAGTGCTTGAGTACTTATTAAACCGTCTCCTAGATCCCTGTAGTGCTTGAGAACTTATTGCGGCCATAATAGCCGATGGTTGCTCTCCGCTCGTATTAATGTACCATGGCATCAGACTAAATGACGAATATTATCGCGAAAATATTCTGGAGTGTAATAAAGCCTTGGGCACGCAAACACAAACAGGACTCAGCACCATCGCACTCAGCACGCGCCACCTAAGAATGATTACAGAATGAGGTTCCTCGCTTCATTTCCACCACACAGTGGCCACTAAAATCTCCAGATACCAATCCGTTGGAATATTGTGTCTGGAGTATTTTGGAAAGCAAGTTCGGCACTAAAAAATATCAAAGTGTCGATCACCTCAAGCAAGCGCTCTCAACTCTCTCAACTTTGCGCTCTATTTGAGAATCCCTGCTAACCAATTGTTTGCCATTGATTGCAGTTTAGATGTGTGTGCGAGTGTGTTTGTTATGGCCTCAGCACTTCATTGCAGACAATAGCAGCCGCAGCAGCATCTAACGAATCGCAATACTCCACGGCATTCACAACTGTATTAGTTAACTTTGGTGACCACACAGAGGAATTCTGAAATGGATTTTAGTTAAAAATCAACTCAATGGCAGTAAAATGAAACGAAATTCGAAAAAAGTCGCTCCAAGCGTAGACAGACACATAACATGTTCAGAATATGGAGTTCACGCCAATAGTTATGTGTCTGTGTGTGTGATGCGTGCGAATGTCGATTGCTGGCTATTTTGTTTTCAAGTGGAAAAATAGTCTGTTTTCAATGGCAGCAAATATGAGGAGGAAAATTCCAAAATGGGTTTTCGCATTTGCAACAAAAGAGAGTGTATTTGTGTGTGTGTGCGTATTGGTAGTGGCGTTGATGTTTCAAAATTGCCGCATCAACGTTTACTTTATAGTTGAAAATGGCGAATGTCTGCCTCATTGTATTTCCAAATTGATGCGTAGTTTTTGTTTTCCCAATCGGCTCCATTGGGAATTGTTGGCAAAAATTTCTCACTTAAGCTCTTTCAATTATCATGAAATACCTTTTGCAGTGCTGCTTCCGGGTATAGCAGCAGCTCACATTTTGCGCCCTTGTCGACATAGAGCCACTGGCTGGATGTTTTTATATCCTACACCACATAGTGGTAAGGGAATTATGCCTTTGTTTGTAACACGGATAAGGAAGCGAGATAGACCCATAGTTACTTTTGAGGATCTTCATAGAACCACCTTTTGCGAACAAAATGCAGGTCGCATTTATTATCCAATTGAGTTGAAATTTTCCACACAACATTTTTTTGTTGTTCATAGAAAAACCTTCTGTGTCTCCATGTATTCTTGAGAACAAAATGCAGATCGCATTCAATTCACATAAAATTTTCCAAAAAAAAAATTATTTGGCCCATTTAAGTTGGTGAAAATCGGTTCAAATTTAGATAAAGCTCCCATCTTCAATCGATTTCGGGTTAATTGCGCACTAAATGGCCAATATCAGTCCAAATCTCCAGAATTTTGGCACTTCCAACGGAATTCAACATAGAAGCAAGTACATCAAATTTGGTTTAAATCAGTTCAGATATAGCTATAGCTACCATAGATATATTTCATCCGATTTTTTGTTTAATATTTGGAGTTGGATATGGCCCATATATACAGGGTGGGATAAAAAAAACTGCAACAAAGTCAAACGCCATAATTTTTACATTTCCTAAAAATGTTATTGAATGAAAGCAAAAATATCGGAAATAGCATCAAATTTTAGAATAAGTTTAGATTTGTTCGAATTGATCACCTTTGGCACGAATTATGGCCTTCAAACGGCCAATGAAACCGTCACACGCTGCCCAAATGTTGCTCTGCGGTATTTTGGCCAATTCCCGACGAAGCGCTTGCTTGAGGTGATCGACATTTTGGTATTTTTTAGTGCCAACCTTGCTTTCCAAAACATTCCAGACATAATAGTCCAACGGATTGGTATCCGGAGATTTTGGTCGCAATTGTGCGCTTGAAATGAAGCGAGGAACCTCATTTTGTAACCGTTCTTGGGTGGCGTGTGCTGTTTGTGATGGTGCTGAGTCCTGTTGGAATGTACAAGGTCTGCGGCCAAAATGATTGCATGCCCAAAGCTTTAATACACCCTCCAGAATATTTTCGCATTGGCATCCGAAGCTTTTGGTGGCCATTGTGCGCTGGAAATGAATCGAGGAACCTCATTTTGTAACCATTCTTGGGTGGCGCGTGCTGAGGGCGATGGTGCTGAGTCCTGTTGGAATGTCCAAGGTCTGCGGCCAAAATGTTTGCGTGCCCAAGGCTTTAATACACCCTCCAGATTTTCGCGATTATGTTCGGCATTTATTCTGATGCCACGGTCGGTTAATACGAGCGGAGAGCGAACATCGGCTGTTATGGCGGCCCAAACCATCACCATGGCCGGCATGGCTTGAGTTTTGGTGGCCAACCGAAGGTGCACATTTTCAGCTGACCTCTTCAGCAAGTAAACACGATCATTTTCTTTGTATACAAACTGCTGGACAACGAATGTTTTCATATCGAAGAAAACCAAATTCGGCAGTTCACCACTTTCAGCCAAGCGAAGCAACTCTTTAGCTCTTTTGAGTCTATTTTCTTTCTGTTGCGGTGTAAGATCTTGCACTTTTTCGAATTTCAATGGCTTTACCCCGAGCTCATTTTTCATTATTTGCCGAATAAAATATTGCGATATGTTGAGGTCACAAGCCATTTTTCGGCCACTGCGACGCGAGTTTCGATCAAGCCGTTTCTTTACTTTTCGAACCATTTCTGCTGATGTAGCTCTTTTCTTCCGTCCACTTCCTTGACGTCGGGGTACGCTACCATTATCACGGTAACGAGAAATGATACGAGACACAATACATTTATTCGCATTTAAATGCTGGAGTGCCCTAACGATAGCCACTTGTGGTTTTCCAGCCAAATATAAAGAAATCAAGCTTGGATTTAATCGCGGATAACTTTATTTTCTGGAAAATTCTCACCAAAATGCTTTTGTAGGCTTGCAAACAATATAATAAGCTGTCACTGAAACAACTTTAACAGAAGTCGGACGAGTGGCTTAGAAATGACAGCAGTCTGAAGTTGTTTGCAGTTTTTTTCATTTCACCCTGTATGGTGGAGGGTATAAACAAGTGTTGAAGAGGGGTGAGCTCTTGCTCCCTCTATTTAGATAACTTTGCAGTGTAAACTTTCAAAACACCGATAGTCGTGTCTGCTATTTTTAGCTCTTCTTTCGAAATCTGCTGGATTCTTCCTTAATTTTTTATTTTTATTTTTTCTCTTCCATGTTAAGGGGAAGAATTTAGAAAAATGTCTATTAAATTTGGTAATGGCCATTTTTAAAGTCTAATGGCCATTTTAAAGTCTTAAGTTCTACGTATCCTTTATACATAAAAGTCCTTCATATTATTAAATTATGAAATTACCCACATCTCCGTATTCCTCCCCCAAATAAACCTCTTTTAATCTTTTTTTTTACATATACATCCATAAAACTACTATTTCGTCTTTGTACACTACTATCCATCTCCTCCTCGTCACATCTCGTCCTCACTAGTTTACATCAATGCCACAAGAAAAAAAATGCAATTAATTTAACTTTACTTAGCCAAATTCAATTAATGTCATCCACAAAAATCCCATTTGGATATTACAAGGTCAACGGACCGGTGTGCGTGTGTGTTTGTGTGTATGAGAGAGTGTGGGCGTTAGCTAAAAAGGTGATGAAATCCTTTTGAACCCAGTCACAACAGCAGCAGCAACAACAACAAAAACTATAACCAAGAGAACAGCAATATAAAGTTATTCAAAGATATTTGACATGCCTTTACGATGGCGCCATAAACTTTTGGAAACCATAAAAACCAATGAAATTGTGTAAATAAGCCCACACAGAGAATAAGGAGCCTGGGAGAGAGAGAGAGAGAGAGAGAGAGAGAGAGAGGGAGAAAACTAATCAGTAGTTGTGTGCTTGTGTGCTGGCATTTTGTCCATCAGAAATTTAGTACGCTTTGCAGGTAAAGGTAGTCGAAAACACCATCGAAAGGATGTTGTCGAACACAAAACATGAAACCACAGACACTCGAAGAAAAAAGTGTGTTGATAAGGTTTCAACATGGCACGATTTGGACGTATCAAATGATATAAAGTGCCATGTCAATATAACGGTTTTAGACTCTAGGTCTCCTCGGAACAAATCCCTTTCAGAACATTTGGAGTCGATCTAGCGATGTCCGTCCGTCTGTCTATCTGGCTGGCTGGTGCGCACGACAACTCTCGAAGGGAGTATCCGATTTGGTCCAAACTTGATACATCGTAATATTATTGTAAAACTTAGATCGAGTTCGGCGATGGGCAATATGAGTCCACTCCTTCTGGTACCTTCCCCACAAAATGTTAACATTTTCAAAGAAAATAATTTACTACACAGAAAGAAAACGGATAATCCGAATTTGTATATCCTTGCAAATCCTAAATCCTAAAATCCTATGTGTATCAGTGCTAGGTCAGGTGTGAAAATTAACAATATCGGTCCACTCTATCCAGTACCTCCCCCTCAAAGGGTCAAAATTTTGAATAATTATAAATCTTATAATTGTTTTCAAATTTCACTCATCCAAATAATTTCATTAATCCGAGGTCTGGTGTGAAGATGGAATATATCAGTTCACTCCTTCTGGTACCTCCCTCAGAAAGAGTTAACTATTTGAATATTCATGAAGCTCATAAAACACGAAATTAACATCCAATTCCATTCAGATTTAGCATATAATACTCTCATAAAAACAAGAGCTCTTATAAATATGGTAGAGATCGGACCATTCCTTCTGGTACCTTCCCAACAAAGGGTCAAAGTTTTGAATAACAAAAACGATCATAAAATCCGAAATAAACATCCGGTTCTCTTCAAATTACACACATCGCAATATTTTTAAAAACTCAAGTTCTTGTCTGTAGGCGGTCTACTCCTTCTGGTACCTCCCCCACAAAGGGTCAACATTTTGAGTGCCCATGAAGCTCATAAAACGCGAAACTAACATCCGATTCCATTCAGACTTGATACACCTCAATATTTCCATCAACACAAGATCTGTTTTACAGATGGTAGAGATCGGACTATTTTTCTGGTACCCCCCACATATGGTTAAAGATTTTGAAAAAGAGAACGCTCAAAGAAAGCGAATAAGCATCCAACTCTCTTTAAATTTCACACATCCAAATATTTTTGCTAACGCAGGATCTGTTGTGAAGACACCTTCTGGTACCTCACCCACAAAGGGTCACAATTTCCAATACTTATATCTGTCATAATTTAAGAAACAAGTCGGAGATTCTTTTTAACTTAACATATCTAAATATTTCTCTTAACCAGAAATCTGTTATGAATATGTACTTTATCGGAATTTATGATTTCCTATAAAATTAGATATAAATGTTCGATTTCCTTCAAATATTGCACATACCAATATTTTTATCTGTATTAGATGAAGTATGAAAATGGAATACTTCGGTTCGCTATATCTGTAACCTCACTCATATTTCCGCCTTTTCCAAAAATTTGCACATATCTCATATAAAGTATAGGAAGCTGCCGATATAGTCCAAATCTGGCAATCAACATTGGCCAACTGCTTTGGAACATCCCCAATAAAGGTTCAACAGTTTCAATAATCATAACTCAAGGGTGGCGGTATACATCCGTCGACAAACCCGACTGATACCATTTTACTTGCTTTTTTCCAAATGTATTTGTTCTTTTTTCGAGCGTAACTTACAATCTGATAAAGCATAGGCATTTTGAAAGCAAAAAAAAACACACAAACAAGTAATCAAAGGACTCTATGGTCATTAAGAGACGCACCGGTAGCATTTGCGGTAGAATAGCAGAACATTATTATCGAAGCTTTAACAACCAACACTTTGGTGCACAAACAACAGATGAATAGAATTGTCCGAGCATTGTCGAACAAATAAAAGTTCAAAAGTAAACATGATGCAGGGTAGAAGCGGAACGGAATAATTATGAGAAATACACGAAACCAATTGGGCCTTTAACACAAGGCGAACATTTATGAAAGTAGCCTTGATTTTGTCATGTCAGAAGCTGGTGTTTAAATGAATTTTGTTATTTTGACAACTATTTTTTGACAAATTAGAAACCACGTCATTTCTAAAACTGGAAAGGTAACGTCTAAAATTTAAAAAATAAAGAAAGTTCGAAATTCCTTCGCGCCTGACTTTATGATACCCTACACCACTATGCATCAAAGACCTAAAATGGTAAAGACTAAACAAAATGCATTCTGAAAAAATTGTTTATTCCTATAAAAGGTGAGATAAAAAACTGCTACAAAGTCAAACGCCATAATTTTTACATTTTTTTAAATTTTATTGAATAAAAAAGAAATGTCGGAAAAAGCATCAAATTGTAGAATAAGTTTAGATTTGTTGGAATTGGTCACCTTTGGCACGAATTATGGCCTTCAAACGGCCAATGAAACAGTCACACACTGCACGAATGTTGCTCTGCGGTATTTTGATCCACTCCCGGCAAAGCGCTTGTTTGATGTGATTTACTCTTTGGTATTTTTTAGTGCCAACCTTGCTTTCCAAAGGCTTTAATACACCCTCCAGAATATGTTCGCGATAATATTCGGCATTTATTCTGATGCCACAGTCGATTAATACTAGCGGAAAGCGACCATCGGCTGTTATGGCGGCCCACACCATCACCATGGCCGGCGTTTGAGTTCTGGTGGCCAACCGAAGGTGCTGACCTCTTTGGCAATTTGTTTGTTTACAAACTACTGGACAACGAATGTTTTCTCATTGTAAATAACCAAATTCGGCAGTTCGCCACTTTTGGCCAAGCGAAGGAACTCTTTAGCTCTTTTGAGTCTATTTTCTTTCTGTTGCGTATGTGTACGTTCTTGTACTTTTTAGAATTTCAATGGCCTTACCCCGATCTCATCTTTTAATATTTGCCGAATGGAATATTGCGATATGTTCAGCTCACGAGCCATTTTTCGGCCACTGCAACGTGGGTTGTGATCAAGTCGCTTCTTTACTTTTCGAAAAATTTCTGCTGATGTTCGAGACACAAAAGATTTATTCACATTTAAATGCTGGAGTACTCTAACGATAGCCACTTGTGGTTTTCCACATATTCTCACCAAATTGATTTTGTACGCTTGTAAACAATATAATGATCTGTCACTGGAATAATTTTAACAGCTGTCGGACGAGTGGCTTAGTAATAACAGCAGTAGTCGAAAGTTGGTTGCAGTTTTTCATCTCACCCTGTATATCAGTATCTCCCTCTAATCTGTATTTTGACGATTTTATGTACAATATTCACCGAAATTGTTTGAAATTTCGTACTTGAAGTTCCTAATATGTGACAGAAAATAGTCTATACAAGTCCAGGTCTTCATATAGCCCCGATATAACTGTACCTCCCTATATTCGCTATTTAAATGATTTTAGCTACATTATTCACCGTTTTTTTTTTTTTTCAAGTTTCGTATTTTAATATTGTAATGGCTTATGACAAAAGATGCGTATGCCGATTCACGTCTTCGTATGAACCCCAATATAACGGCTATATTCAGTATTTTTAAGATTTTAAGAGATTTTTTTTTAAATTTTCAAATTCACTCCAATTATGAATTCGTATTATGGCTAAGCAGTTATAACTTGAAACCGAAATTAACTAATTAATTTCTGGTTTTTCCCACTCTGAATCGAATAATGAATAATTTGATGAAGACATTTGTGTCTCATGAAACATAAATAAAGTATCTCTAGCTATATCTCAACCAATTTACCTTAAAATCGATCTTTTTTGACCTGATATTACAGTTTTTGGGATTTATGAAATTTAGTAGAAGTAAATCTAAATCAGTAAATCTCATCAGTTGTGGAGTGAATACTAGGAATAATCAAATCAAACATATAGCTATATCTGAACCGATTTTCATCAAATTTGCAACACTCTTTTAAATTTCTGCTCAATTTGGTTGTATGTGCCGAAATTCCTTCAATTCGGAGCTATGCTAACCATTTGATGCACAATAAATTTGGAATCGTGTGAAGATATACATGGGAGCTATATGTAAATCTTGATCTCGATAATATTTGGTAATGGTATTTATGAGCAGTATTTGATATATTTCCCCGAATAGCGTTGTTACGGAGTGTATATTCCGGCTCTGTAAAACAAATTTAACAAATTGGATGAACAATATTTATGCGACACATATGAATTACTACCTTTTTAAGTACGAATTTCCAAAATACCACCTCATCTAATGTCTCGCACTAATACCGAAATAAGAGAATTCTATCTCTCGTTTCTCAAAAATCTAAACATCCTCCTTGTTGTTATCTTAAAAGGCCATTATTTTTACGGGCCCTAAGATAAGCGACCCTGTTACAACTATAACCCACATACATTTATCTGGTTGTAAAAAAGGATTTAGGCACATTTTTCACAAACACCGAAAACCAAGTGTTTTGGTTGTGGTCGAAGATTGAATATATTGCTTGTAAATACTTCTAAAAAGGATTTCGGTTAATTCGAGCCATGTTTACAACTCTGCTGGTGTCTATGCTATGCTGCAGAAATACAGTGACTTTATGTCTAATAAATAAACTAAATGTGTGTCATAATTCGTTTATGGATAGGCTAAATTTTACAATGTTATATTCCTACCTATGTAATGTGTTTTCTAATTAATTTTCGGCTATAGTAGCTACTTGCAAATCTACCCTGTACCTTAATGTTTATGGGGACATGCCACTGAAAACATGAAGTTATTTTTTTGTCAATAAAAAAAGAGAAAAAAAAAAATATGAAATAAATTCGTTTATTTTCATTTAATTTAATTGACCATAAAAGCCCAATAGACCCATATTGAATAATCTCAACATTGGTCAACAAAATACACTTCTGAAAATTTTGTTTTATTTTTTAAATTCATTTTTTCCAATTCCGGAGTTACTTGCTTCGGAAGAAAGTTTTTTTTGTTTTCTATTTTTTTAAGGATAAAGCCACTATTTTCAATCTATTGGTAACGTAGAAGTTAGGTTCTTTAGATGTCTTTTCAATGGTTTATTGTTCTCCTACAACTCCCAAGTCTTCTCTGAGAAATTTAATGTTTTTTCTCGAAAATAAGTGGATCCCTTTATCGTTAAAAAGAATAGCTTCTTTAGTTCACCCCAAAACACTGTACTGTCCTACCAACATGGAATACTGTCTGCACTATCAACTACATCATTATGACCATTTGTGACCAGACCATCTCAACCAGAGAGAGAGAGAGAGCGAGGAAAAAAGGTAAAAATTCATTAATATGAGGGCGGCAGCATCACAAACATAAACAACAGACAAATATTTGCAGATATCGTCGCATCGAATGGATGGATATTTGGATCTTTATTTATGGTTATCTGATAGTTTACATCCAGTATAGGGCTAATAGTCTGTTCTGATTTGCGTAAAGGTACATTGAAAGCTGATGACCGAATCTTATGTATGTTTGTGTGCGAAGTTTTATTGTTATCAACATACATGAAATTGGTGTGGCTATTTTTGTTATTTAATTTTATTTGCTTGAATGGAAAAGCAATTCTTTTTTATTTCATTTGTTCTTAAAATATTTACACTTTTATATGTTACGGATTCGCATATGAATTGAATATCAGAATCACGGTTGTAGCCTTGATGATATCAGCTTGAAACTAGATTGGAATGTACAAATCGATCTTTTGGCAGATATATACTCCCAGCCTAAAGAATATCTTTCTTGCAGAACAAAAATACAAGAGCAAGTAGACCTTGCCTAGAAATAGGTTTCACGAAAAATAGAAATACAACAAGAGGTGTTATCTTCGGCAATCCCAAGAACTACAATTTCTCAAGAATTCCTTAACATTAATTTCCCTACTAAATCCACAATCTATATTAAATTAAAATAGTCTTAAAAAATAAAAATTTTTTCTCCTTGCAATTTTTCACAATTTTTCGAACTTTAACGACGATCTCATTTTTGCCAAGAGTCCCTAAAAATCCACCAGTTTTAACTAGAAAAAAAAACTTGGAAATATATTTTATTTTTTTGTCGCTGATTTTAAATTAAAATTTTTTGGTTAAAAATACTTGACAAAAATGTTCTTAAAAAATCCTGATTATTAACTACCTCCTGCTAAAAGAATTTTTTAATCCACCATTTATATTCTAGAGTTCTTTGACAATTTTTTTTTTTTTTTTTTGAATAAACCCACTATTTTCTTTCTTTATAGATAATGACTTCTAATTAATTCCATAAAAACATCCTTAAAAATAAACCATTTTTGGCATACAAAGTCTTAAAAATATATTTCAATAAATATACAGTATTTGGTCAGCAGATTAAGATATTGGTATTAAAAAAATGTAATATTTTTACCCAGGGAGATCTTTAATAATAATTCAAGCTTCCAAATTTTCTGAGGTCCTTAAAAATTTAGTAAAAATCCACTTTTTTGGTCAGAGAGACCATGTAAAAACATTTTTAAGGAAGCATATGAGAAAACATTATAAAATCTTTCAATTTTTGATCAGAAAGTCTTTATTTTTTTAAATCCACTATTTTTGGTTGAAAAATCCTCGACAAAAATTGACCTCGTCAATTCGACAAAATTTTAACTCGAGAAAATTCATTTAACAAATCTACGAACGTTTGCTGAGTTTTCCGAGACAAAAGCAGTCTTAAAAATGCACGATTTTTGGAGGAGAGGATAAACATTTTTTAAAAAAAAACCTTGAAAATCCTCATTTTTTGATCAGAAGATCCTGAAGAAATATCTTTTTTAACCACGGCGGGAAATATAAGTTTTTATTAAATCTACAGTATTTGAAGGTTCTTTAAAATGTATTTCCAATAAATCCTACGAGGTCCCTGGCAGTTTTTCCTAAGAAATCCTAGATCTTTTCTAGGGAAGTCCTTGACCGAAACAGTTTAAAAAAATACAATTTTTGGTCAAAAGGGACAGAAATATTGTTTTAATAAAATTCATGGAAATCGGTAAGGTCCAGATTTGTTTTTAATTCACGGCATTTCTTTAGTAAACGAAAAATCTTTTTTTTTATAAATCGACAGTAGTTGGGGGTTTGGTCAGGAAAGGAAAAATAAGTTTTTATAAAATCGACGGTATTTGGAGGTTCTTTAAAATATATTTCCAACAAATCCAAAGAGGTCCCTGACAAATTTTTTAACAAATTCACGTTCTAGGGAAGCCTTTAACTCAAATATTCTAAAAAATTCACGATTTTTTTAAGGTTTTTAATATTAATAAAAAAAGGGGTATTTGATTAATTTTTAAAATATATATATATATATATATATATATATATATATATATATATATATATATATATATATATATATATATATATATATATTTAATTCAAGGCATTTAGTCAGAGAGCGGAAAATGTTTTCTTATAAATCGACAGTAGTTACAGGTTCCTGAACATATTTTCAATTTAATTTTTTTTCAATTTCAGTAGGTTCCTGAAAATGTTTTATAAAAACCAAAATGACCAACGGCAGCTGTTCGGGGGCGGGGGGACTTGAAAATATTTTTCCTTATGAATCTACTATATTAGGTAAAGAGATCCTCGAAAAAATTTAACAAATCCAGATTATTCAAGGGTCAGGAAGTTTTTGAAAACATTTTGAAGAAAATCTGAAAATCAAAATATTTTTAATAAGCTCAATGAGGCTCTTGACAACATTTATTAATAAATCCGCGTTGTTTAGTCCGGGGGTCATTTTTATACCCTTTTTTATATTCCGGAGGTCGTTGAAAAGGTTTCTAAATAAATCTGGAATTTGAAATCATTCAAAATAGTTTTGTTAGTTAATTCATGATAAATGGAGTTCCTTGAAAACATGTTTTAAAAAAATCTATGGTATGGTCCTTAGAAGTCCTTAGAAATATTTTTGGAACATGTATGCATCGCAATTGTGCAAGAAGACTTAAAATCATTATTTTAAATCCATAGTGTTTGGTAGGAAGGTCCCAAAAAATATATGTTTAATAAATCCTCTGTATTTGGCCGGAAGGTGCCTGAAAATATTTTGCAATAAATATTGTGTATTTGATAGGGCATCCTTGAAAATACTTCACATTATGGTATTTGTCAGGAAGTTTTTGAAAATATTTTTAATAAATCAGCTCTGTTTAATTGGAGGGTCTTTCAAAATATTCAGTTTTAATATAGGAAGGTTTTAAAAAAAATCTTAAATAATAAGATATTTGATCAGAAGGACCTAAAAATATTAATGAATCCAAAAATTTTTATTTATTTATTTTTTTAAATCTACGACTTCTGATGTGATCTTTATACAGATATTCTTAAAAAAAACCTAAAAAATATAGTGACTTACTTTGAGAGACATTGTTAAAAAGTTCTTCTAAAAAATCCTTAAAAAATCTACTTTTACTGATCAGAAGGCTCTTGAAATTTTTTCCTAAAATCCACAATTGTTTTCCAGAAAGACCTTGTAGAATTAGTTTAACTAAATTATTTGTAAGAATGATAAGGAAATAAAAGCTGCAATACCTCGAGGTAATAGAAGCTAGACTAAGGACCATGTTGATTTTTTTTTTAATTAATTGAATCTACAATAGAATTATGTCCAACATGTAATCTAACGAACTTGAAAATAGCACATTTTTCTAAATCTAACTTACCTTGAAATAACTTGTATCCAAAAAATGTTAACAGGAATTCACAATTGAAGCCATTACCTGCAAATAGATAAACAAAATGCGAATAAATAGAAAAGATCTTCACATTTTTAAAATACTTCATTGAAATTCTGCAAACAAACAAAAAGAATCTTCTCAAATGAAGTCGATTTGCTCTGTAGAATAATGAAGCGTTGTTTGTTGGGGGGCGTACAATAAACCACAGACAAAAGTTCAAGGCAACCGACCATATCCCATTGTATGTCCAAATGTAGTTATGTGGAGACAAAACAAAAATATATTTATTTTCAATATATTTTGTTTTTGTTTGCCGAGGGGTTGCATTGTCCAACAGAAACTCATCTAAAATTTAGTTTGATGCCATCGGATTATGTGACCAACCCACAATTGTGAGTGTGTGTACATGTCAGCATGGTACGTACCGAATATGTATGTGATATGGAGAGTGATTGATGCAATTGTACACAAAAGGGGTCCTAGCTAATTTTTTGTTGAACTACCTTTTGTCGAGAAACCAATACAAATTAGTTGTTTAATATTCAATGACTGATTGGAATAACAAGTGGATGGAATAGTTGAAAGAGCAGATAGAAATGTTATGATCTGAAATTTAGAGTTTATTCTTTAATAGAACGAAAATAAAATAGTTTATGAATATCTGTTATCATAAATAACAAGTGCTTCTGATGTAAAACTTAAGGCGAATTTTCATAGAACCGTTCGGAGATGGGCGATATTGGTCCACTTTTTCTGGTTCCTCCCCCACAAAATATCGACATTTTCAAGGAAATATTTTATTGCCATTTTGCTCCAACTTTGCAAATCCTAACATTTCCATCAGTGCTAGTGCAGGTGCGAAAATTAACAATATCGGTCCACAAAGGATCAAAATTCTGAATAATTAATATGTACGTGAGGTACCAGTTAATTCGAATCTAACATTTATATCCAATTTATGGGAAATCATAAATTCCATATTCATCTCTGATTTCTGTTTAAGAGATATATATTTAGATATAGCAAGTTGTAAAGAATCGCTGATTTGTTTCGCAAGTTATGGCAGATAAAAGTATTGAAAATTGTGACCCTTGGGGAGTGAAGTACCAGAAGGGGTTCTTGTATTAGCAAAAATGTTTGTATGTGTGAAATTTGAAGAGAGCATCCAATTATTTCGCTTTCTTTGAGCGTTTTATTTTTCAATATCTTGAACTCTTTGTGGGGGAGGTATCAGAAAAAATGGTCCGATTTCTACCACTTTAATAAGAGATCTTGAGTTGAGGGAAATATTGAGATATACCAAGTCTTAATTGTGATATACCAACTCTGAATGGAACCGAATGTTAATTTAACGTTTTTGTGAGCTTCATGGATATTGAACATTTTGAGGCTTTGTGGAGGTGATTCCAGAAGGAGTGAACCGATAAATCCCATCTTCACAGATCTTGTGTTAGTAGAAATAACGGGATGCCTGAAATATGAAGAGAACCGAATGCTTATTTCGGATTTTATAATAGCTTTGGTTATTCAAAAATTTGACCCATTGTGGCGGAGGTAACAGAAGGAATTGTCCGATTTCTACCATCTTTATAACAGATCTTGTGTTGATGGAAATATTCAGATGTGTCAAGTCTGCATGCAATCGGATGGTTATTTCGCCTTTTATGAGCTTAATGGATATGAACAATTTGGAATTTTTGTGGGAGAGTTACCAGAAGAAGTAGACCGACATTTTCCGTCTTAACACCAGACCTTGGTTTAACATAAATATTGGGATGTGTGAAATTCGAAGACAATCGGACTCTTACATCAAATTTTATAAAATTTGTAATTATTCAAAATGTTGACCCCTTACGAGGGAGGTACTTGATGTATTGCGCCAATGTTATCCATTTTTCTGCACCTGACCTAGCACTGACACAAACATTACGATTTGCAAATTTGGATCAAAATCCGTTTCTCTTTCTGCGCAGATTTTTTTTGAAAATTTCGACCTTTTGTGGGGAGGTACCAGAAGAGTGGTCCGATATTGCCTATCTCTGAACTCGGTCTAAGTTTGACAATAATATTACGATGAACCAAATTTGGATCAAATTGAATACTCCTTTCGAGAGTTTTCGTTCGCACCAGGCAGACAGACGGACACACATCGCTAGATCGACTCCAAATGGCCTGAAACTGATTTGGTCCAAAGAGGCCTAGGGTCTAAAATCGTTATTTCGACTAGGCACGTTTTGACCGTATCAAATGATATATACCCTCTGTAGCCATATGACTGAGGCTATAAAAACGTTCCAGATTTGATCAATATCGACTTATTCCTTCAAAATGTTGACCCTTTATGGTGGAGGTATAAGAAGGAGTAGTCCTACATATTCCATCTTAAGACCAGATCATGTGTTAATGGAAATGTTGGAATGTGTGAAGGTCAGAATTAACAGGATGCTGATTTCGAAATTTATGAGAGTTTGGGTTATTCAAAATTTTGACTTGCTGTTGGGGAGAGATGCCAGGAGAAGTGGTCCTGTATATTCCATCTTTACACCGGATATTGTTTTAATAGAAATATTGAGATGTGTGAAGTTTTATGAGAAGCGGATATTCAATTCGCATTTTATAATCGATTTTTGTTATTCAAAATGTTGACCCTTTTTTGGGAGAGGTAGCAGAAGAAGTGGGCCGATGTCTACCATCTTCACACCAGATCTTGGATTAATACAAATATTGGAATGTGCCGGGTTTGAAAATAATCGGATGCTAATTGCACATTTTACGAGCTACATGGTTATTCAAAAGGTTGACCCGTTGTGGGGGAGGAACCAGAAGAATTGTACCGATTATGCCAACATCACACCAGATCTTATATAAAAAAAACATTGGGATGTGTGAAATTTGATTCCGATTGTACTCTTATTGTAGATTCTATAAGTTTTATTAATTAAATTAATTTAATTTTAAACCTTTGTGGGGGAGGTACTTGATGAAGTGGGCCAATACTGCCTATTTGCGCACCTGACCGAGCCCTCAGAAAAATATTACGATTTGCAAAGTTTACACAAAGCATGTTCTGAAAGGAGAAATATTTTTGCGTAGAGTTTGTCCTTTTGTGGGGTAGGTATCTGGGCCGATATTGCCCATCTCCGAAGTCGATTAAAATTTGACAATAATGTTTACCATGTACCAAATTTGGGCCAAATCGGATACACCCTTCTTGAGTTATTGTGCATACCATCCATACAGACAGATGGCCGGACAAACATCCTTTAGATTGAATCCAAATGTCCTGAAACGATTTGGTCCAAACTTGGTACATCGTAATATTATTATCAAACTTAGATCGAGTTCGGAGATGGAATATATCGGTACACTCCTTCTGGTAACTCCGCCACAAAGGGTCAAAATTTTGAATATACATGATGCTCATAAAACGCGAAATTATCATTCGATTTCGTTTAGAATTGGCACATCTCAATATTTCCATCAACACAAGATCTGTTACAAAAGATGCTAGAGATCAGACTGTTCCTTCTGGTACCTCCCTCACAAAGAGTCAACGTTTTGAAAAATATGTTGTGAAGATGATAGATATCTGCCAAACCCTTCTGGTACCTCACCCACAATTTTTAAAACTTGTATCTGTCATAACTTGCGAAACAAGTTAGAAATCTGATATGAATATGTAATTTATCGGAATTTATGATTTCGTATAGAATTGGATAAAAACCTTCGATGTCCTTTCTATTTGCAACATACCAATATCTTTGTCTGTATTAGATGAAGTATATGCTTCGGAACCTCCCCCATAAAGGGTCAACAGTTAGAATAATCATAACTCAAGGCTGGAAGTATACATCTGTCGGCAAAACCGACTGATAATATTTAACTTGTTTAACTTTTCAATAGCTCTTAAAAATTTAACATGCACAAGCTGAGTTCCTGCAAAAAAATGTTCTCATTGCTTTTTTCTCACACTCACGATTAGTGGGTAGCGCAACGTCACATATACCTTAATTTTTTTCGTATTTAATTTATTTATTTTCCAAAATATTTTGTCAGTTTGAAACAATAAAATGTTTTTCCTGCATTTTATCTTTGGGATACTTTTACTTTTATTTCCCCTGGGATAGTGAGGTCGATATAGATGGATAACATTTACTTTTTGCTGACAAAACGTGACATTAATGGGACAATTTTTGGGATAATAAGGAAGCAAGCATATACACATATGAACATCCCAGTGATGGCAATAAATATCCTACCCATACACACGCAGTCCTTCAAATAAAAACTACATCTAGAGACCCCAACAAGTTATTCGTTTTTTTTTTCTTATTTTCAAATTATCATTAATGTTCTGACTTTAATAAATTTAAAAAGTCCAAACTGACATTTAGTATGTGGTCAAGCAGTTTTTTTCAGTTATTTTGTTTTTCTCCTTTTTATTTTATGTTGTTGTTGCCTTTGTTGGTTTCGTTTTTTTGCTGAATGACATGAAAATCTATGTTAATAAATTTAAAACAAATGAAACAGAGGACAAATCAAAATATATTACATTTTACATTGTATCAGACGACCGGACCGGATCGGACTGAAACGAACCGGTCCGGTTCGGACCATATCCATATCCTGCATGTTTTGGCCATCAAGTGATTAATTGTTATACATTTCAAACAACGACAACACCAACAACAACAACCCGACACAAGCATTTTGTGCTAACTGGGCTATGCAATCTGTCCGATGGTCTGACAGATTTATTGTGTATTAAAGTTAATATTTCATGGCTACTAGCAATTCATGTTGAACAATTTTTCCATTTGATTAAATTTAATGGTCAAATAATTTAAGGATTTCAAATCGTTTTTCGCCCTCCACCATCTTTTTATGGGCTTTGATCGGAGGCAAAAGCGAAATGAACAGCCACCAATACCACTCCTTCTGCTGATATGTCAAAGGCCATTTTGTTGTGTTTTTATGGCAGGCAGGCAGCTGTAAGCGAGTAGTTAAAGCAATGGCCTAGTAAAATGTTACGCCATTAGATCTAAGTGGGTGGCAACAACTCAGTATCTGTGAGCTGAAATCAGCTAATGGAGAAAGTAGAGAATGAAGTGATACCGATGAACGAAATGAACTTAAGAAGAACAACAATAAAATGAACCATTCGAACGATTTAAAGATTAGCTAAATCGATGTGTTGAATCTTTTCAAAACTATAAAAGGTTTAACACAGCATCAATTAATCGATGATTTTAAACAAGGAAGACATTTCAAACAAGTTAGAGAGTGTCAGCCAATATATTTATACCTTCAGCCAATGTTCGATTTTTTAAATATAGTTTGACTTGGGTTATGATTATTCAAATTGTTGACCCTCTATCGAGTAGGTTCCAAAGGAATGGGTCCATATTGTCCATTTCGTATCGGACCTAAATAAATAAACTATATAAATTTTGGGATGTGTCAGGTTTGGACTATATTTTTAGAAAATGGTAAAATGTGCGTTTGGTGCCAGATATAGTCGACCGAATTATTCCATTTTCATACTTCATCTAATACAGACAAAACAAGTAAGCAAAGGCTATAGTCGTGCGTTATGAACTACAAATAACAAGTTTAGACAAATCCGTGGAAAATGTAGCTAAAACGTTTGATATCGGGAGGTGCCGTTATATAGGAGCTATACGAAAACCAACCATCTAGACACAATAAAAGTTGTTGTGCCAATTTTTAAGCTTTACTTCAAACAATGTGGGCTGCAACCTGATTTCAACAGACGGACCTCGTTAAATCGACTTAGAATTTTATGCCTATCATGAATATATATATATACTAACTACGAATATATAGGAATTACAAAATTAACATACCTACCTTTTCAAGATGGAGGGTATAAAATACTCTCTTTATAGAAGTCTTATGAAATCTCATTTATTTGCAAATTTAGTAGGGAAATTGCAAATGGTCTACTGCATCTGGCCTGCTCTTTGTAGAAAAGTATTCCATTTCCGGATGACTTGTCTTTTGTACATAAAATATTTACAAAATTCTTTCAATACGCGATTCCAAAAAAAAAATCATCTGGCAATACAGCCTTGTAAAAGTTATATCCAGAAGGTCGACCATATGATACCCTACAACACTACAATATGTTGGAAGCCCCTTATGTCCAAATCCATTTTAGAAGATTTCGCTTTTGTCATAGGGCACTGGCCGGATATTAAATATATAATATTTGCGCACTCCGTCGTACTGTTAGTTGTTGTGGTCCGTTTCACAGCTACTTCCCTACTTCTTCCCTATCCTGAACTCTCTTCTCATGGTTTCAATTGTGTGATCAGGTAAATGTTTTGTGTGGGTCCATCTCAATCCCTAAATATATATTGTCATTATTGGCGCATTTTTATGCGATTTTTTTAGATTTTATTCTTTTACGCAAAGAGGGCATTCTGAATTGGAAAAATTTGTCAAAATCGGTCCAGCCATTCTTGAGATATAAGCTTCCTTTCTTTGTATATATTTCGCTATACAGGGTGAGATGAAAAAACTGCAACCAACTTTAGAATGCTGTCATTTCTAAGCCAGTCGTCCGACAGCTGTTAAAATTATTCCAGTGAGAGCTTATTATATTGTTTACAAGCATACAAAAGCATTTTGCTGAGAATTTTTCAGAAAAAAAGTTATTCGTGGCGTTAGAGCACACCAGCATTTAAATGTAAATAAACCTTTTGTGTCTTGTACCATCGCTCGTTACCTTGATACTGGTAGCGTAGCCCTACGTCAAAAAAGTGGACGGAAGAAAACAGTAACATCAGCAGAAATGGTTCGAAAAGTAAAGAAGCGAACCGATCGAAACCCGCGTAGCAGTGGCCGAATAATGGCTCGTGAACTGACTATATCGCAATATTCCATTCAGTAAATATTGAAAAATGAGCTCGGGGGAAAGCGATTAAAATTGCAAAATGTGCAAGAACTTACACCACAACAGAAAAAATAGATTTAAAAGAGCTAAGGAATTGCTTCGCTTGGCCGAAAGTGGTGAACTGCCGAATTTGGTTTTCTCCGATGAGCAAACCTTCGTTGTTCTGCAGTTTGTAAACAAAACAAAATGATCGTGTTATCCTGCCAAAGAGGTCAGCTGTAAATGTGCACCTTCGGTTGGCCACCATAACTCAAGCGCCGGCCATGGTGATGGTGTGGGCCGCCATCACCGCCGATGGTCGCTCTTCGCTCGTATTAATCGACCGTGGCATCAGAATAAACGCCGAATATTATCGCGAAAATATTTCGGAGGGTGTATTAAAGCCTTGGGCACGCACACATTTTGGCCGCAGACCTTGGACATTCCAACAGGACTCAGCATAAAATTTCCGACTTTTATTGCTTTTATTCATAAAATTTAAAAAAAATGTAAAAATTATGGCGTTTGACTTTGTTGCAGTTTTTTTATCTCACCCTTTATATATCCGATATATTTAGTACCGGCGCATTTATGTAACGGTCAGAATTGACCTTTATTAGTGATTTCTCCAGGATTAAAAATATTCGAAGTTTAATGAAAAATTTGACTTTTATTTAACACAAATGTTATGGTCGAATTCAACCACTAAATTTTACCCGATGACCATCCAAATCGGACGACTTCTGCCCAGCCCCAAGCTCTAGCCTCATACTAATGTACGCTTTGATTGGTCTATAATTACGACCAGTAGAGCAACTGCAAAATCAGGAAAATTTTCAGTTTTTGGTCAATTTCAACCTCTAAATACTATGCGATCATTTCCAAAAGCAAAAGGCTTCTATTCTGACCATAACCTCACCTTCATTTTCAATTTCTTGAGGATTTGTTAAGAAAAATTCTTGTATGTGTAAAATTTGAAGAGATGCTTATTTCGTTTTTATTGAGAGTTTTGTTTTTCAAAATCGTGAACCCTATATGGGGGAGTTGCCAGAAAGAAAGGTCCGACCAGTACCATCTTTATAACAGATTCTGTGTTGATGGAAATATTGAGATATACCAAATCTGAATGGAATCGAATGATAATTTCGCGTTTTATGAGCTTCATGGTTATTCAACGGTTTGACCCCTTGTGGGAGAGGTACCAGAAGGAGTGGACCGATATATCCCATCTTCACAGCAGATCTTGTGTTAATAGAAAAATGTGATGTGCGAAATATGAATAGAATCGAACGCCTATTTCGGATTTAACAATCATTTTACTTATTCAAAACATTGCCCATTTATGGGGGGATGTACCAGAACGAATGGCCCGATCCATACCATCTTTATAACATATTTTGTGTTGATGGAAATATTGAGATGTACCAAGTCTGTATGGAATCGGATGTTAATTTCGCATTTTATGAGCTCCATGGATATTTAATACTTTGACCCTTTGTGGGGAAGGTACCAGAAGGAGAGGGCCAATATATCCCATTTTCACACCAGATCATGTGTTGGTGGAAAAAATGGAGAGACTTGGATTCTCGATCTAAGTTTGATAATATTACGATGTACCAAGTTTAGACCAAGTGCCAGACAGACAGACGGACGGACGGACATCGCTAGATCGACTCGAAATGTCCTGAAACTGATTTGGTCCAAAGAGACCTAAGGTTTAAAACCGAGGCACGTTTTGGCCGTATAAAATTATATATACCCTTTCTAGCCATATGGCTGAGCATTAAGAATTTAGAGCGTCTATTCGGATCTAGAACCTATTATGAACTACAAATAACAAGCTTAGACAAATCCGTGGAAAATGTAGCTAAAACGTTTGATATCGGGAGGTGCCGTTA
The DNA here is from genome assembly GCF_030504385.1 of Musca domestica. Classification (NCBI taxonomy): domain Eukaryota; kingdom Metazoa; phylum Arthropoda; class Insecta; order Diptera; family Muscidae; genus Musca; species Musca domestica. Next base: position 48,498,718 of record NW_026712249.1, on the reverse strand, counting down.
TATAGGAGCTATACGAAAACCAACCATCTAGACACAATAAAAGTTGTTGTGCCAATTTTTAAGCTTTACTTCAAACAATGTGGGCTGCAACCTGATTTCAACAGACGGACCTCGTTAAATCGACTTAGAATTTTATGCCTATCATGAATATATATATATACTAACTACGAATATATAGGAATTACAAAATTAACATACCTACCTTTTCAAGATGGAGGGTATAAAAATACTCTCTTTATAGAAGTCTTATGAAATCTCATTTATTTGCAAATTTAGTAGGGAAATTGCAAATGGTCTACTGCATCTGGCCTGCTCTTTGTAGAAAAGTATTCCATTTCCGGATGACTTGTCTTTTGTACATAAAATATTTACAAAATTCTTTCAATACGCGATTCCAAAAAAAAAATCATCTGGCAATACAGCCTTGTAAAAGTTATATCCAGAAGATCTTTAAAAGTTTTTCTATTCTGGAAGATCATGAGAGGGGGAAAACTTTTCTTCCTACATATGGTATCCCATACAAGAGAAACTCATAAGGCTAAAAATGACATAGTACACATTAAAGACCTCTAAAAAAATCCACCACTAGAAGACTTATAAAAAGACTCCAACAGATGTCCTTCTACACACAAAGCACATAAAAATAAAAACCGTCATTTAATATTAACGTAATGAAATTATCCTTATTATGTTGTTGCTTTTTTTTTGAGTTGACTCATGTCCACAGAGTCACAACAACAACAACTGGCAGTGGACTTTATCCAAACACTTAAATATATTAAAAACAAACCCAAAGAATTCCCTGGAGAAATAATCCTTTAAACGAAAATCCTATGAAGGTCATGCACGCACACACACGCTTTTAGTCGCACTCACTCACGCAGCTAGGCAGACAGACACAATGATGCAATGGTGGCATTCAAGATAAACAAAGTGCGGTCGACAAAGTTGGAGATTATTTAACTATATATGCAGCAGAGCACACTGCAAAAGTGTGTAAATAATATTCCGTGAAATAAGTAAACTATTTACTAAATTAAATTTACTTTATAATTTTCACGCTAACAGAGAGGGATAGAGAAAGAGAGGGAGGAGAGAGAGGATGGTAATCTACAAAGTGAGTACATCTGCAAATTTTCAACGCATTCCCAACAGCAATCATCGGCCTGCATAATCAACATAGGCATATGTATGAACGTCGTATCTACAAAAATGCTATGCAAATAAGCAGTAGGGTGGTCCGGGGACAATGGCTGGAGGTCTTCTATAAAAAACCAGGAGGTTCTCTTCTATAGAAGAACAGGTCAATAGAATGCCAGGAGGCATTAGAAGACCAGGAGGCCATACAAGACCAGGAGATCTTCTTCTGTAGAAAATCAGGCGGTTTTCTTCTGTAGAAGATCAGGCTGTTTTCTTCTATAGAAGACCAGGAGGTTCTCTTCTATAAAAGACCAGGAGGTCATCTCTTCTATAGAAGGCCAGGAGGTCTTCTTCAATAGAAGACGAGGAGGTCTTCTTCAATAGAAGACCAGGAGGTCTTCTTCAATAGAAGACCAGGAGGCCTTCTTCTATAGAAGACGAGGAGGTCTTCTTCTATAGAAGACTAGGAGGTCTTCTTCTATAGAAGACTAGGAGGTCTTCTTCTACAAAAGACAAAACAAAGAAACCAAAAGTGACTTCAATAACAGATTTCATAATTTCTGCTTTATCCCTTCGCCCAATAACAAATGTGGTAACATGAAGTACGCATATGTAAAACAATCTACATCTCTCCATTGTAGATACCAACAGTGATTTCAAATTTCAGAATTTCAGCTTATATCAAATTTCAGAATTTCAGCTCTTTACGTACACTGAATACCAAATTTACTAAAATTTTGTACTTTTCATATAATTTTAGTACTCAACCGCTCGAAACCTCATTCCTGACACTAACAGTTATGGCAATATAAAATTCCGTTGTTTCAGCCCTATCCATTCACCCAATACCAAATTTGGTACCATTTAGTGTTTTTCGTACAAATATAGGACGCTTTTCCACAACCACCTTTATATTTCAATTACAGATGCCAACAGAGACCTGAATTACAAATTTTAGAATTTTATCCAATACCACTTATTAATTTTCGAACAGCTATTATACACATTTCCAAAACCACCTCCAAATCTTAACTCTACAAAACTGTAACAGTGACCTTAATGCAAATTTTCAGATTTCAATGATTATCCGTTCACGCAATATCTTATTTAGTACCTTTCGTACGCTTGCTGAATGGATATCTAAAGCCAACTCTTTATCCTAACTCTACCCACCAGCAGAAACCGCAATACCGAGACTTTAAATTTCAAGATCAATCCATTCAACTAAAAACAAATTGGACTTTGGACCATTTAGTACACATAAGTACGAATATCCAAAACAACTTATGTCTAAATTTCAGGATACTAACTCTATGGCTTCACCCTAATTCAAATTGTACTAAATTTATCACCATGTAGTATATAGAAGTACAAAATTTCCAAATTTCAGGATTCCATCTCCGCCGGTTCACCCAAAAAATAATTAGTACCCTTAGAACAAATTTAGTACCATGTAATATATAAAAGTACAAAATTTCCAAATTTCAGGATTCCATCCCTATCGGTTCTCCCAAAACATAAATTGTCCCACATTTAGTACCATTCAGTACACATAATTTTATCCAACTCTCCGACAGTTGTTTTATTTTTAAATTTCAGGATACCAACTCTATTGGTTCACCCAAATCCAAATTGTACTAAATTTAGCACCATGTAGTATATATAAGTACAAAATTTCTGGATTCCATCTCCGTAGTTCACCCAAAAAATATTTAGTACCATTCGTACAAATTTAGTACCATGTAATATATAAAAGTACAAAATTTCCAAATTTCAGGATTCCATCCCTGCCGGTTCTCCCAAAACATAAGTTGTTCAATAAGTGCAAATTTAATACCGTGTAGTATACGTAAATACAAAATTCAAAATTTCAGGATTCCATCTCTACCAGTTCTCCCAAAACATAAGTTGTGCATAAACATTAAACATGCTCCCATCCTACGACAAAACAGTTATCTTATTTCCATATTTCAGGATTACAACCACATACTTTCTCCCAAAATTTAAATTGTACCAAATGTAGTACCATTAAGTACTTTTCGTGGACAAAAATACTAATTTTGAAAACTTCCTCCATATCCCAATCCTACACTGTGCCAGCAATGTTAATTTCAAATACCAGGATTCGTATTTAGTACTTATCGTATACATGAGCACACATTTCGAAAATTATCTTCTTACATCGACTCTACACCTCAACCTTGAATCCTATTCCAAATTTCAGGAGAATTTCCCAATCCTACCCTCCGCCAGTAATATTAATTTCAAATTTCTGGACTTTAGCACCATCTGTCCCTCAAAATTCTACTAAATTTAATTTTCATATGCATGAGTACACTCTTCCAAAACTATCTTCTTACATCGACTCTACTCCTCATTCCAAATTTAATATTTTTAGCTCTACTGCTTTCTCAAATACAAATGATACCATATTTAATAATTTTCGTACCGTTCTATTACAAATTTCCAAAAACCTAACCAAAATTTCAAGATTCTATCTTCAGACGTTTGATGAATAGTTAAATCAATCAGTCAGTCAATTAATTTACTCTTTTAATATATTGGAATTAAACGACAACCGTCACCCCAATGAAACACCCTAATACCTGCACAGCAGTAGCATTTTAATCGCTTACACATACAGTGACATAAACTTGCATAGAAATAAAACAGATTGCTTAACAAACTTCCGGTGCGACTTGGTTCCTTCCGTTGGTGACACAGCATGGAAACCGAGAAAAAAAACCCCAACTGTTTTAATTCTAATGTACATACGTACGTACGTACACACACAGACAACTTATGTGAGAGTGTGTATGTGTGTGTGTGCGATATAATAAAAATTGAATTTAAGTTTAAATGCCTTAGAGAAATTTATTTTGACAGGTTTATAATAACGTTTTAAAACTTAAATTTGAAAACACACAAATACATTTTTGCAAAAGGTTGACAATTTACCCAGTGGATTGCTGTCTATTTATTTTGATGGAGGACTAATAATGTTAAGGTGTCCAGTGATAGATTGGTTAATAATTCAATTATTATTATTATAATTTTAGATATTAAGTATAGAATATAAAATGTTTGACATTGGGTCTCCAGATATACGGAAAAAAACAATAGTGAATTTAAATTTTTAAGACATTGAATATTGGGTTCCTACATATGTAGGGAAAAAAGTTATAGAAAAACAACCAATATTACGACTCGAATCATAGGCTCTGCTAATATGATGCCTAGCGCTAGCACTAGTTCCATATAGATTTGAAGCAAATTTAATAGCCCTAGTTCAATATCATCTATGATGCCGAGTAAAAAATATCATCGTTAATGAAATCATTTTATGAACATGGAAATTAACTAGAACGTTATTAAAGTCCGATTCCACAAAGAATTCAAAATTATGTCTGAGAATAGAAAACGTGATAAATATATTTATACCCTAAAACATACTGCTACCGAAGTATATTTAATTCGACACGGCCATGCTTTATCGATGTAACGGGTTTAAACTTTAAGTGTATTTGGACTTTTAGAGTCAATCTAGCAGTGATTATCCGTTCGTCGGATTTTATTAAATCATCCGATTTTGTTAATCGTAACTGTTTCTGGCCCCCATCCCACAAAAGAAGATTTTCTTCAAACTTAGTATATGTAAATACTTTTACCAAAACATCTTCAAATATACGGACATTGGCTGAAGGTCTAAATCTGTCGGCAAAGGCTTTAATTTGACAGAAAGCCACAGAAAAGATGTTTTACATGTATTCTTCTATGAATTAGAAACCTTATAAGGTCTGCATAAGGTTTAGACAGAACACCTGATTTAAACCTCTTCAATTTAAGACAAACCTTTCATATGTCCTCTACAAATTAGATAGAAGACAGTTTATAGTTCCCTCATGGAACATAAAACTATTTACAGAAAATCCTTTACGGGTTTCTAAAAATATAAAATACAATTGTGTTGTTTCCACAAATAACTTCTTGCGATAGAATGTCCTTTAAAATATTTCTTTTTAAAGGGGACCTTTTGGAGTTCTCGTCCGGATGCAGTATTACAGATATCTTAGAGAAGGATCCCATATACATATCTAAGGACTGGAGTTATTTGTAGGGTCTATAGAGAGTATATCTTTTACAGGAGACATTTTGAGGAGATATTTACATTAGAAGGCATCTGAATGATTTTCAATGGGTATAAAAGCTTTTAGAAATCTTCTCTGGAAAGAAGATTCTTGAACGATCTTATTTTTATAGCAGATCCTTCTTTTTAGATGGAAGATGTTCCTAGGGAAATTTCTCACAAGTCCGCTATAGACAAAAATACTGTTTATTTTAGAAAAACGTTTTACTTTAGAAAAAACTCCTATCGGTATAAGACCCAGGGATAGGATTTTTTTTTGTGAGGCCTATGAATTGTACATTTAATAAGTTTTATATTATATTGGCATAGTAAAATTGTCTTGGATTTAAATATTACGACTATACAAAAAAAGTTTCAACGCATATTGTATTTCTTCAACACATATGTTAAATTGTAGAAGAATAGAAAGATCCACTGGAGATTATAATCTATAATACATATGATAGGGTTTAAAATTAGGTTTTAAGAGAAATTATAAAATCTCTTTGTAAATTAAATAGTTCTTTGGGTGAAAAAATAATACACTACCCGTGAGAAATTTAAGTATATACGGATAGTGGCATTTGAAATATCCTTCTTGACTTCTCAAAGAAGTACGTTTAAATCGGAGAACATTTGCATTATGTGTATGTCCACATGGAAGTGGTGTTGGAAATTCTACAATTTATCCAAGCATGGGACGAACAAATTTGAAACTATCGGAACATTCAAGATCCATAGGGTTTATATTTTTTTAGATTGATATTTTCCAAACCAAATCTTATCTTACCAGTTCCTCAAAAAACCCAGCATTTTTGGCCAGGAAGTCCCTGAAATAATATTTTTAAAATGTTTAAGCAACGATATGAAATTATAAAAAAAATGGGGAAAAATCGGAGACTAGCTTTTATTAAAAAATAAAACAATGTATTCAGGATTTTTTTATTTTTTGGCCAACTCGCGGAATGTACCAGAAGAAGTAAATCTTTTATAATTCCTCTTATTTTGGTAAAATATTGCAACATTAACAATTCATCGTAAGTGATATGATGAATATTTGGTGCCTTCCTATATTATTTCTATTGAGTTTTCTATGTTTGCAGCCTTGATGCAATTAATATTCAACGTTATGACTCATTTAAAAAAAATATTTTTTTATATATTCCACAAAGTTTTTGTACCATTTTTAAATACTAAACAAAATTAATATTTCTTGTCCATAAAATAGTCCTGTTAAAATTCCATCGAACTGTTCTTGAAAAATAATTACAGCATTTAATATGCGTATGTGCAAATATTTGTTACTGATTTTTTGCCTTGGGGCCTAAAAGAAAATATTCAATTTACTTCGACATATATTTTTGTCGTCTGTTATACTTGTAAACAGTGTCCAATACAGCTGGAGAATGCTTATAACGAAAATATTTTAATTTTCAATTTATATACACATACAGGTCTTGGTAGAACAAATATTTACCTTAAGCTTCATAACATATTCCATGGGAGTTTTTTTTCATTTCTCTTCTTCTTTACCGAGTAAACCATGCAGAACTAAGGAATTAAAAATAAACACTTTTTGGAAAATATTTACATTTTTTGTCAAAATATTCGGTTTTATTTTTTTTTTATTATTAGGCATTATTTTGGTTTTGTATTTTTTTGTGAAAAGACATTAAAAACATTGGTGAATGAACAACATTGTAAGACTTGTACGCAATGGGGCGTATACGTATTGAAGGTATTATTTATAAATATTTTGTCAAGTATACGCAGGGATGTACTAACGGAGAATGCCAGAACAAATTAAATGATGATTTTCCCCAATGGTTCTCCTTTTTCTTGAAACTTTAAATAAAAGAGTTAAAGCGTTACATTTCTGGCCAATATAATTCTAAACAAAAAATATAACTAAAAATATTTTCTTTTCCATCCAATTAACACATTAAAGCAAGAATGTTGAAGGAATGAATGTTTTTGCCATCCAAAATGTAAACGAAATAAAAATATTCTTTTTACGTATTTGCGTTTCCGTGAAATTTATGTAAAAAGTTTTATTTCGATGTTGTACTGTCCATCATTCCGAAAGTTGTTGCCGTTGTGGAGCACAGTCATCTGATAGATGACACAAAAACTCATTCAAGGCAACGATATTGGGACATTGAAATATATCTTGTTTGGCATTTTCTGATTTCTCCAGTATATTAGAAAAAGTTTTAAATAAAAGTTTTAATAATAATAAGCCACTCGTCCGGCTACTCTTTAAATTCTTCCAGTGACAGCTCATTATATTGTTTACAAGCGTGCAAAAGCATTTTGCTAAGAATTTTCCAGAAAAAATTTATTTGTGATGGAATTCAAGCGTAATAGTGTGATTTCTTTATATTTGCAGTGGCCGAAAATGGCTCGTGAGCTGAACATATCGCAATATTCCATTCGGCAAATATTAAAAAATGAGCTCGGGGTAAAGCCATAAAAATTCCAAAAAGCGCAAGAGCTTGCACCGCAACAGAAAGAAAGTAGATTCAAAAGAGCTAAAGAGTTGCTCCGCTTGGCCGAAAGTGGTGAAATGCCGCATTTGGTTTTCTCCGATGAGAAAACATTCGTTGTCCAGCAGTTTGTAAAAAAACAAAATCATCGTTTTCACTTGCCAAAGAGGTCAGCTGAAATGTGTGCCATAAAAGCCGATGGTCGCTCTCCGCTCCTATCAATCTACCGTAGCAGCAGAATAAATGTCGAATATTATCGCGAAAATATACTGGGGGGTGAATTAAAGCCTTGGGCCGCAAACATTTTGGCCGCAGACCCAAGAATGGTTACAATGGTTGCTCGCTTCATTTCCAGCGCACAATGGCTACCAAAATCTCTGGATACCAATCCGTTGGACTATGGTGTTTGGAGTATTTTGGAAAGCAAGGTTGACACTAAAAATAAAAGTGTCGATTACCTCAAGCAAGCGCTTCGGCGGGAATGGGCCATAATACCGCAGAGCAACATTCGGGCCGTTTGAAGGTCATAATTCGTGCCAAAAGTAACCAAATCTAGACTTGTTCTAAAATTTGATGCTATTTCCAAATTTTTTTGTTTTCATTCAACAAAACTAAAACAACAAAAAACAAGTTAAAAGTAAGTTCGGCCGGGCCGAACTTTGAAAAACCTACACCATTTGGAACGAATTTGGAAATTTTCAAAAAATGAAATCTGTTAAAAGTTTTGTAGAATCTTAAAAATACCGAATATATCATTTATATTGGAGTCTATACGACGTGGACCTACATAAGAACTGTTTGTCATAAGCCATTACCATATTCAATTTCGAAACCTGAAATAAACGGTGAATAATGTAGCTAAAATCATCAAAATACCGTATATAGGGGAGATATCGTTATATCGGGGCTATACGAAGACCTGGACCTGCATAGACAATTCTCTCTCACAAGATGTAGCATCCATTACGAACTTCAAATACGACAACTCAAACAATTTCGTATTGTACCTAAAATTGTCAAAATACCGAATGTAGGGAGGTATATGGGGCCTATACGAAGATCTGGACGTGCATAGACAATTTTCTGTCCCATTATGAACTCTAAATACGTAATTTGAAACCATTCCGGTGAATAATATCGCCGAAATCATCAAAATATCGAATATCCAGAGGTACGGTTATATAGGGGCTTTATGAAAACGTGGACCTACATGACCCATTTACGAACTTAACCTGCCTACTGGAAAAAATATGCATGTATGCAAAATTGTAGCCTTCTATCTCAATTCGTTCGAAAGATAGCGTGATTGAAACAGACAGACGGCCATCGCTAAATCGACATAGAATTTTGATCAAGAATATATATACTTTGTTGGGTCTGACATGAGTATTTCGAGGAGTTATAAACGGAATGACAAAGTTTATATACCCTCCATAGTATGGTGGAGGATATAAAAGGTAAATATTATGGCGTTTGGCTTTGTTGCAGCTTTTTTTATATCTGCGATGGTTTGCTGGTTATTGTGTTGTTGTCACAACATAGGAACCAGTTCAATCCCTGTTCTTGTAAAGAAGTTGTTCCCAAGAGATGTGATGATACAGATTCGACAATTAGTTGAGTATACTTGCCAGCTCCATTCATTCACCCAAATTTAGTTCCCAAACCAATTTTAAGATTTAAGCTCTATCTATATATGCTTTTAGTCCTTTTATTAAACCTATAGCGCGAATTTCCCAAAAATAATAACTTTGACACATATATGGAGAATTAAAATTTCCCAACTTTAGCCTTTGTCACTTGTTTTATGTCGTAATTTAATTTTGTCTTCATTCATTGACCGCTCGCTTTAAAAACAATATTTTACATTGGAGACATTCAAACACAACAACAACAGCCAACCACAACATTTTATTTGAATCATAAATCAATAGAATTTGTTATGACACAACCCCAGCATCGTAACCAAATATAAAATAACCAAATTCTAAACACAAATAGAAAACTTTTAACTTTTCGACCGGGGCCAATAAAAATTCAAAATGGAAACCAGAGAAAGTTGTTTTCTGTAAAAAGCATTTGACAGTTTTTGGTAGAATGTCATTTGATTTGATTGAACGGTGGATGGGGAAAACGACATTAAATTGAGGTTAGAATAAGAGTTGACCAAAAATTGTTTTATCAACATTACCCCCTCACCATGGGAGTGTGGAGGTTTGGGGAACAATTGTCATTGATGATGATTATAGTGCAGCAGCATACTTTTCAAACTGTTTCAAGACATGACATCTGGCGAATAAAGTCGAAGAGAAAACTTTTGAATGCAAATAAAGCAACTTTTGGTACAAAAAATGTTGCAGATGTAAAATGCGGTCAATTGAATTGGAGAAAAGGAAGAATTCAATTATTAAAATGTGCAACACAAATAATAGTTACAGGAAAAAACAGTAGACAAGATGATATGTACATGGATGTCTTTAAATTTTACATTGCAATGTAACGTACATATTTTGAGGGTACAAAGTTTTCATACTAAAATCCGTGGGACAACTACATTGATCATTACATTACACCAGATTCCAACAGAGGCCTCAATATCAAATTTCAGGATTTCAGCTCTATCCCACCTCTTAATATATAATGTAGAAGCATTAAAATGCACATTCCCAAAATCACTTCCATATCTCAATTCTCGATACCAGGAAAGACCTCAATATTAAATTTGAGGATTTCAGCCTTATCCCTTCACCCAATACATTTACAATTTAGTGCCACTTAGTACTTTTATGGTACACATTTCCAAAACCACATCCATATCTTAACACCAGATACTTGCAGAGACCACAATTTAGAATTTCGGGATTCCAGCTCTATACATTCACTCCATACGAAATTTAGTAACATTTAGTACCATTCGTATAATTTTAGAACTCATTGCACAACCCTTAACATCTCAATCCTAAAAACCAACAGCTATCGTAATATAAAATTTCACGGATTCAGCTCTATTCCTTCACTCAAATTATAGTACATTTTAGAATTTTTCGTATGAATATGGACGCATTTCCAAACCACAATTCCCTTATCCCTTCAACCAGTTCCAAATGTATTGTACTTTTCGTGCAATTAAAGTACACATTTCCGAGAACACCACCATATATCCAGGCTACATATGAACAGCGACCCCATTACCGAATTTTGACATCAAGCACTATCTGTTAACCCAATACCAAATTTTACCAGAAATATAGATTATTTAGTACTTTTCGTGAGCTTATAGTACACATTTCCCAAACCACCTCTTTATCACAAACTAAACCACCAAAAAGGACTCTAATGCAAAATTTCGAAATTCCAGCTATATCCGTTCAACGTAAAACAAACGCGCGGATTCTCGGTCAGTCAATTAGTCCGTTATTTCACTACCTATTGAGCCGAAAATGAGTTGCGTCGCTGAACACAATTTCTCCAATTCACCAAAAATTTTGCGTCGCCGTAGGTCTTTTGGCTTCAATTCTTGCATCACCTGTGTTTTGAAAGGCTTCACAGCGAAATTCCACGCTTTTGAGTAACAGAGTCTCAAATGTTGCGTACGACGACGAATCCGCAATTGATCATCATCAGTAAAACTGTCTGATATAGGGGTATATAATTTGATACAGTCAAAACGAGCCTTATCGAAATAACGGTTTTAGACCCTAGGTCTCTTTGCACCAAATCCATTTCAGGACATTTGGAGTCATCTAGAGATGTCCGTCCGTCTGTCTGGCTGGTGCGAGTATTCGATTCGGTCCCAACTTGGTACATCGTAACATTATTATCAGACTTATATCGAGTTCGGCGATGGGTAATATTGGTCTACTCCTTCTTGTACATTCCCCACAAAATGTCGAAATTGTCAAACAAAAATATTTTACTATACAGAAAGAGAACGGATAATTTGAATTTTCTCCAACCTTGCAAATCTTTGCATCGGTGCCAGGTCAGGTGCGAAAATGGACTCCATCCAGTACCTACTCCAAAAAGGATCAAAATTTGGAATAATTATCACTCTTATAAAATGTAAGTATCCGATTATCTTCAGATTACCCATATCACAATATTTTTTATAAATTCCGAAATAAGCATATGGTTCTCTTCATGTCCCACATCCCATTATTCTACTAAAACAAGATCTGGAATATATCGGTACACTCCTTCTGGTACCTCCACCATAAAGGGTCAACATTTTGAACAACATTTGAACCTTAAAACGCCAAGTTAACATCTGATTCCATTCAGACTTGGTACATCTCAATATTTCCCTCAACACAAGATCTGTTATAAAGATGGCAGAAATTGGACCATTCCTTCTGGTACCTCCCCACAAAGAGTCAAAGTTTTGAATTATCAAAACGATTACAAAATTCGAAATAAGCAGGTCCTCTTCATATTTCATACACCCCATTATTTCATCTAAAACAAGATCTGCTGTGAAGCTGTAAAGTCCACTCCTTCTGGTACCTCCCCCACAAAGGGTAAAAAATTTTGAATATCTATGAAACTTATAAAATGCCAAATTCACATTCGATTCCATTCGGACTTGACACATCTCAATATTTCCAACAGCACAAGATCAGTTATGAGATGGTGGGAGAAGATGGAATATATCGGTTCATTTCTTTTGGAATCTCATAAAACAAGAAATTAACATCCGATTCCATTCAGACATGGTACATCTCAATATTTCCATCAACACAGATGGTTGAGACCGACCCTTCCTTCAGGTACTTCCACCACAGAGGTTTCAAAATTTGAAAAACAAAACGCTCCAAGAAAACGAAGTAAGCATCCAGTTCTCTTCAAATTTCACACATACAAACATTTTTACTCACAAATGACTTTTTGTGAAGATGATATATATTGGTATCACCCACAAAGGGTCACAATTGAATATATGGAAGTGTCGATATATGGGAGCTATACGAAGATCTGACCTGCAAAGGAAATTTTCTCTCATAGGCTGTTGTACCCATTACGATACGAAATTTAAAACAATTCCAGTGAATAATGTCGCAAAGATCATGAAAATACCGAATATTGGAAGGTACCGTTATATGAAGGCTATACGAAGCCGTGGACCCGGATAGTAAATTTTCTGTCATAGACAGTAGTACCAACAGCGAACTAAAACTACGAAATATGAAACAATTCCGAGATCAATAACCATCATCAAAATACCGATTATAGGGAGGTACAGTTATATACCTAAATGTGGATATACCAAAAACATATCTTAGTAAATTTATCAACCTACTTCAGTTGGCTCGGAAGCTAGAATGACTGACGGACAGACGGACAGATAGACAAACGGACGCCGCTAAATCGACATAGCATTTTATGCTGATCAAGAATATATGTACTTTGTGGGGTCTAAAATGTATATTTCGAGGTGTTACAAACGGAATGACAAACTTAATATGTCCTCCATACTATGGAGGAGGCTATAAAAATGGAATACTTCGGCCGACCATATCTGGGACCTCATGCACTTATTAACATTTTCTAAAAATCATCACATATCTCATATAAAGTGAAGGTAGTAACCAATATAGTCCAGACCTGGCACCTGGCAATATTTATATCATATTTAGTTAGGTGAGATACGAAATGGACAATATTGGTTAATTCTTTCGGAACATACTCCATCGAGGGTCAACAATTTGAGTTATCAGTCAAAATATATTTAAATAATCGAACATTGACTGAGGGTATACATCTGTCAGTAAAACCGACTGATACTTTTCCACTACTTTTTTTTTTTTTTTTAAATCAAGATTTGTTGGGTTTGCCACAAGCATTACCTTGTGATAGAACAATATTAGAGTTTCCTTTTACGAAAGTACCTCACGATATTCGGCAGAAAATTGTCGATGTAGGTTGACATTTTGAAATAGCATTTACAACGGTATCCCCCAACGTTATAGTATTTTGAAGACATCAACAGCTCAAAATCGTTTTAAAATAAAATCCATATAAATTCTTTAAAGAAACTCTATATTTCAAGCTGAAGTTTATTAAAAGAAATCGAGCTTAAGGCGTTTTTACTTGTTCTCTCTATTGACCAGATTTCCCATCCACACCTGTTGTAAAAAAATATATTCCATCTCCATAAATACGTTGTTCAACTTTACCAAATGTTCTATATCATCATGCATAAATATTCGTGTATAAAATTACAATAGCAAAAAAAGATGTACTCGACTACATTGTGATAGTAGCGGAGTAAAATGAATGAAAATACGTGCTTTTCGTCGTCCTGCAACAAATATTAACATAAGAGGGCACCCCACGAATGTTGTTACAACACTAACATAATTACATTTGCACAGATGTTTTCGTACACGTTTCGTTCGTTCGTTGTTTTCTCCCCCATTTGGATTTATCCTATTTCTCTATGCTAACGAAAAAAAAAAAACGAACAAAATGTATAAATCATTGTTAGATTGAGAATGAAATCACAATTCATATTTAAAGTATAATTTGAATTGGATCCATGTGTTTCACTTTGGCCCAGCGACAGATGACAACACGAGAAACCGCACAGATAGATGAAATGGTTCTCCCCAGTGACGACCCTCATCTATCCTAGTCGCTGCTCTTGGTTACTACGACCACCACAGCCACAGCTATCTATCAGTCTGGCAGCAAATTCTGATAATGCCATGTTTCACATTGTGATGGCAAATGACTCGATGTCTGCACACGTAGCAGTTGGTAATGTTTTTGAAATTAATTTTGTTATTGTTTCGTGAATAATTTTCGTTTCGTTTTTCTTGGTCCAGACCACAGCTTTGATAAGTGTTTTGATAAGGTGCTTTGAATATCATTTTTTTTGTATTGCCATTTTTATGTTATTGTAAATTTCTCCATTTCATCATTCAGGTTCTCTGAAGTATTCATTTGAAATAAGTGAATGAAAAATAGGTTTCTTTTGAATACCTCTTTATTTCCATAGAAATGTGTAATAACATTTTCAGAACATTAGATTAGATTATAAATATCATAAAATAAATGGTTCGTTTCGCCCACAAAAAATTAGAACAAAGAACTACAAATTCCAGGAGTGTAGACCGCCCATCAGTATGTTTGCCTAGAGCCTAAGACAAAAGCTGTAAATTCGGCCAAGCCGAACTTTGAATTCCCTCCACCATTTGAAACTAATTTGACAATTTTCAAAAAAATAAAATCCGTTAAAAATTCTGTTGAAATGTTAAAAATACCGAATGTAGCCGTTATATTAGGATCTATACGACGAAGTGGACTTCTATAGGTAACTTTTGTCATGAGCCATTACAATATTAAAATACGAAACTTGAAAAAACAAATTGATGAATAATATAGCTAAAATCATCAAAATACTGATACCATTATATGGGGCTATACCAAAACGTGTACCTGTACAGATAATTTTCTGTCATAGGCTGTAGCATCCACTAGAAGATTCAAATACCAAATTTGAAAGAATTCCGTTGAATAATGTCGCTAAAATCATCAAAATACCGAATAAATGTAGTGAGGCACCGTTATATGGGGGCTATTCGAAAGTGAACCTGTACAGACAATTTTCTGTCATAGGCTGTAGTATCCTTTACGATCTTCAAATACCCAATTTCAAACAATTCCGTTGAATAACGTCGCTAAAATCATCACAACACCGAATATCGGGAGATGCCGTTATATGGGGCTATACGAAGACGTGGACCTGGATGGACAATTTTCCGTCATAGGCTGTAGTATCCATTACGAACTTCAAATACCAAACTCGAAACAATTCCGGTGAATAAATTCGCTAAAATCATCAAAATATCGAATATCGGGATGTACCGTTATATGGGGGGTCTACGAAGACGTGGACCTGCGCAGACAATTTTCTGTCTTAGGCTGTAGTATCCATTATGAACTTCAAATACCAAATTTGAAACAATTCCGGTGAAGAAATTCGCTAAAATCACCAAAATACCGAATATCGGGAGGTACGGTTATATGGGGGCTATACGAAGACGTGGACCTGCACAGACAATTTTCTGTCTTAGGCTGTAGTATCCATTACGAACTTCAAATGCTAAATTTGAAATTATTCCGCTGAAAAATGTCGCTAAAATCATCAAAATGGCGAATATCGGGAGTTATATGGGGGCTATACCAAAACGTGGACCTACATGGCCTACATTTTCAATACCAAAAGTCCTGCAGACATAACATACATTTGAGCAAAATTTTATCAATCTTCTTCAATTCGTTCGGAAGCTAGAGTGATTTCCACAGACGGACGGACATCGCTAAATCGACATAGAATTTTATGCTGATCAAGAATATACTTTGTGGGGTCTAAAATGTGTATTTCGAGGTGTTACAAACGGAATGACACACTTAATACACCCCCCATACTATGGTGGAGGGTATAAAAGGCCTAATACGAACTTTTAATGAATCTAATGTTTTAAGATGGACTTTTCGCTGACGAAGTAGTGGACATTTACTAGTATTGGTATTTAATTATTATTATATTATTATTAAATTATAATGAAGAGTAAACATATCAGAATTCATCTACCGGAAGCAAACTTATACTTTTAAAAATTCGCAGATAAATATCTCACGCAATTATTTCAACACTAACATTTACTTTGAAGATTGCGAATATTTCACAATACACATATATGTAAAATGAAGCAACTGCAACCTGCATCGATAACCCAGTAACAACCACAATTACCAGAATATCTCACGAATTCTCATGGCATTGGTGCAGCAGTAGTAATTCAAGCAATGGCCAATTTCAAACCACAATATCACATCTGAATAACAATATTATTCATACTAATATGAATTTTCTAGTTAAGTACCATTTTGGGCCAAAACGTGACCGGAATCGAGTCAATACAACGTTGGATGTTGGCTTAGCCAACACTTGGACTCCAATTGAATATACAATTCCTGTTTAATGCGAACGAACGAAGTAAACCAAAGTGAAAGGGAGAAAATAAAAAAAGGAAAGCTAAAGGGAAAAAAGTAAAATAACCAACACTCGTCCGTCCTTTCATGGAGTGCCAACTTTCTTTTTGCGAAGCGAACGAACGTGTTAAGGATGTTGCCAATAATAAATTGAAAATTGCTTTGCGCTAAAGAAAACTATGAAGGCATGTCTGGCTATCAGCAACACACAGCGAACGAGCGAGCGAACCAAATCAATGTGAGAAAAATGATTTAGTAAAATATTGATATTTCGCCATGAGGAGGAGGGAGGGAGGTGGGGAGGAGTGGGTGAAACAACTGCAAATACATTGTCCCAATGGCCAAGGAACTAATAAATATACAATTTGTTGTGCGATTCTGCGACGTGCAATGTATTCGTCTAAATGTAGTGATTATCTTGATTAGGAAAGGACCGAACGACTGACTTACTGAAGGGAGATTATCGATTGAATTCAATACCAAGTTATGTGACTGACTGATAAAATCGATGAATTTCGTGACAAACTTGTTATTTAATCATAGTTGTTGGTTGTGAGAAGTGGTCTTAGGGGACTTGCAATAAAAGTACAGAGGTAGTTATTAAATTTTTGCGGAACAAAACTCCTGTGAGGGGCAACAAATTATTTTCGTCCACAACGAAAGAAACAATGTGTTTCAAGTTGTTATCTGAAATTATATCCCTTGTTTTAAGACAAAAAAGGATTTTGGAGCCTTGGTATGGATGAAAACCATTCCAGGACATTTCTTTTTAGTACCTCCAACCACCAAAAATGTTGAGAATATTAAAGAGAAGGTATATATTTCATATATGCATTTAACAATGGTTATATACACGGTGAGATGAAAAAACTGCAACTAACTTCAGACTGCTGTCATTTCTAAGCAACTGGTCCGACAGATGTTAAAATTATTCCAGTGGCAGCTCATTATATTGTTTATAAGCGTACAAAAGCATTTTGGTGAGAATTTTACAGAAAAATAGTTATTCGTAATGGAGTTCAAGCGTGATAGTGTGATTTCTTTATATTTGGCTGGAAAACCACAAGTGGCTATCGTTAGAGCACTCCAGCATTTAAATGTAAATACATCTTTTGTGTCTCCTACCATCGCTCGTTACCGTGATACTGGTAGCGTAGCCCGACGTCAAGGAAGTGGACGGAAGAAACAGCAACCTCAGCAGAAATGGTTCGAAAAGTAAAGAAGCGACTTGATCGAAACCCGCGTCGCAGTGGCCGAAAAATGGCTCGTGAGATGAACATATCGAAATATTCCATTCGAAAAAAAATGCTTCGCCTGGCCGAAAGTGGTAAACTTTCGAATTTGGTTTTCTCCGATGAGAAAACATTCGTTGACCAGCAGTTTGTAAACAAACAAAATGATCTTGTTTACTTGCCAAAGAGGTCAACTAAAAATGTTCTCCAGAAGTGTGAATCTAGTGCTCCAAATCTTTCACACATCCAAATATTTTTGCAAATTCCTCACAAACAAAATTATACATCTAACTCATATAAAGCGAGGTAAATGTTCTAATTGGTTCAATCTAAGCACATGGTAATAAATATTTATATCAGGCTTTGATCAGGTGCACAAATGGACAAAAACATTGGACAAATTTTGTATTTTATGTTCCTAGTATTTATGCGGGAAATAATGTTGCAAAAAAACTGTCATATAGGTGCCATATGACGATACCTTCCTATATTCAGTATTTTTATCCCTATATATATCTCAGCCTTATGGTATATATCATTTGATACGGCCAAAAGGTGCCTCGTCGAAATAACGGTTTAAATCCTAGGTCTCTTTGGACCAAATCCCTTTCAGGACATTTGGAGTCGATCTAGCCATTTGGAGTCGATCTAGCCATGCCAAATCTATAAAATGTAATGTATGTGTCCTATTATCTTCAAACTACATACATCACAATATTTTGAAGATAGAATATATCGGTTCACTCCTTCGAGTACCTCCCCCACCAACAAAGGGTCAACATTTTGAATGTGCATGAAGCTCATAAAACTTCAAATTAACATCCAATTCCATACAGACTTAGCAGATATCAATATTTCTATTAACACAAGCTCTGTTATAAAGATGGTAGAGATCAGACCATTCCTTCTGGTACCTCCCCCACAAACGGTCAAAGTTTTGAATAACCGAAACGATAATAAAGTCCGAAATAAGCATCCGGTTCTTTTCAAATTACACACATCACAATAATTTTTATTATCCCAAGGTCTGGTGTGCAAATGGGATATATTGGTCCGCTCCTTATGGTATATTCAAAACCTACCATCCCCCCCCGCCCCTCTCCAAACGGCCAAATTTTGAATATCTATGAAGCTCATCAAACGCGAAATTAACATCCGATTCCATTCAGACTTGGTACATCTCAATATTTCCGTCAACATAAAATCTGTTATAAAAATGGTAAAGATCGGACCATTTATTCTGGTATCTCCCCCACATAGGGTTCAAGATTTCGAAAAACCAAGCGCTCAAAGAAAATTAGCTCAAATAAGCATTAAACTCTCTTCATATTTCATACATACAAATATTGTTGCTTAAACAAGGTCTGTTGAGAAGATTATATATATCTGCGAACCCCTTCTGGTAACTCACCCATAACGGGTCACAGTTTTCAATACTTTTATCTGTCATAACTGGCAATATAAAATGCATGCTTTCGCATAAAGTTGGTTATATAAATGTTCGATTTTCTTGTACTTTTGCCGATACCAATATTTTATCTGTATTAGATGAAGTATGACAAGTAAAGAAGTAGAAAGTTCGGCCGGACCGGATTTTTTTTTTTAAAAATACGTTGAAAATATGGTTAAAGTCATAAAAATAGCGAATATAGGGAGTTACCTTTATATTGGGGTCTGTAGGACAACGTGGACCTTCATAGTCTGTTTTATCATAGGCCATCACAATATCGTAATACCAAACTTAAAACAATTCCGGTGAATAATGTCGCTAAGATCATCAAAATACCGAATATAGAGAGGTCCAGCTATATGAGGCTATACGAACACCTGGACCTGCATAGGCAATTTCCTGAAATAGGCTGTAGTACCCATAACGAAATACAAATACGAAACAAACGCAAAACAATTTCAGTAAAAATTTTTTATCTAAAGTCATCAAAAGACCGAATGTGGGGAAGTAGCGTTATATGGGGGTCATACGGAAACTTGGAGCTGCATAGTCAATTTTCTGTTGTAGCTTGCAGTGCCCATTAGGAAATTCAATTACGAAATTTCAAACAATTCCATACGTACTATCCAGGGTCCGTACTATGGCTGAGGGTCGGCAAAACCGACTGATACTATTTTATTTGTTATTATTTTGTAAGAGTTATAGTTATTCAAATTTGACTCTTTGTAGGGGTGGTACTTCATGGAGTGGACCGATATTGCCCTTTTTTACACCTTTCCTAGAATTGACAAAAATATTGGAATTTGCAAATTTTGCACAAAATCGAATGGCCCTTTCTCTATCTGTGAGTTAAATAATTTTCTTTGAAAATATTGAGCTTTTGTGGGGGAGCTACCAGACGGAATGGACCGATGTTGCTCATCTCCGAACTCGATGTAAGTTTGACAATAACGTTACAGTGTGCTAAGTTTGGAACAACCAAATCGAATACTTCCTTCGAGAGTTATTGCGCACACCAGCCAGACAGACGGACGGACGGTCGGACAACCCTAGATCGACTCTAAATGTCCTGAAACGGATTTGGTCCATATAGACTTATATAGACCCTGGGTTTTAAACTGTTATTTCGATGAGGCACGTATCAAATGATATAAACCCTCTGTAGCCATATGACTGAGAGTATAATTAACATTTAAGGCAATTACAAATATTAGAACTTATTTAAAACTTAAACATACAAATTAAACATACAAATTCCGTTAAAAAAATCGACAAATGCATCAAATCGGAAAGGTTGTGTTGTGTTGTGTTGCTCATTTTCAACAACCAAATGAATTAAAAGGGGTTCTTATGGCACCATGTATTATTGTGAATCTCTTTTTTTTTGGACAGGTCCTAGTTGAGGTTGAACAAATTATTATGAATATTTAAATCGACTTCTTAATGGACTTTAATTTATTATGCTTTAAAAATAGTCATTTTAAAACATATAGGAAATAAACGTACCTTTTGATGTTTAACTGAAAAATCTCGTGGCACACAAAATTTAGAAATGCAACTGAAATGAAAACAAAAAACAAACAAATTATAAATTAATAATTTAAACATTTTTATACTTGAGATAATTATTTATAATAGTCAAAATATTATTGTTCTTAGTCAGAGGATGATTCTTGTTGCGTTATGTGCAATTATCCCGAATATGCCTGTATCCAGGACTACATAATTTATAAGATATCACCAAAATCCAAACCATTTATTTGCAAAAAAACAAATAAAAACAATCGCATAAATTGTAATTACCATCGAATTAGGCCTAAACCATTTCCAGCGTCTATTTTTTTTTTTTTTTGGGTCATTTATCATTTGTGTAATAGAAGGATATATATAAAAAACAGGAGCCTGCAAAAGAGCACACACACACGTATAGGCGAACATACACATCCACCCGCATGTGGCAAATAATCGCCTTTAATTGTCACTTATTTTATATTAAGCCCAGGAAAAATAATGGCACATAAGATAATATGAAATGGCGAAGGGCGGCTGGGTGGTTGCGAAAAACAGGAAGGAACCATAATCTTTATATTTATGGGGCAGATGTGGCCTGTTGGACATTGCCGTTTTTTAAATCAATGCAATATAAATTAAAGAAATTTACTTCAATTATTTTATGGTACTCATTAATGACACGAACCATTTGTTGGAGAACAATATTTTTTTAGCAAATGTTTATTTTTCACGAAAATTTGTAGATATTACAAAAGCGATTTTCATGGAAATTGAAGTTGGAAATTTGAAAAACACTGCGGAACAGCAAGAGATGGTGGTAGGAGTATTGGACAAATGTATTATATTTGTCTTGGCTGTTTTCTACAAACCCAGAACTTCAAAAAGAAGTTTCTTTTATGCAAAGGATACCTGTTGAGCCTTGGTAGTAGAGGAAATAAGTTATTGATTACTTTGTTACACTGTGTAATTGCCATATGCAATTCATTCACACCCACACACACTCATGCATATCTATAACCAGCGAACCAAATGGCGAATGTCATAGTCTGAAGATTTGTCCGACGCATTTGGTCGAAGTATGCCAGTGTAATTTGTCTGTGTAATTTATGTGAGTGTTTCTCTCTCTCTCTTTTCTCCTTGAGTGGAAATACAGAGTGAGATAAAAAAAACTGCAAGCAACTTCAGACTGCTGTCATTTCTAAGCCACTCGTCCACGACGTCAAGGAAGTGGACGGAAGAAAACGGCAACATCAGCAGAAATGGTTCGAAAAGTAAAGAAGCGACTTGATCGAAACCCGCGTCGCAGTGACTCTCCAACAGGACTCAGCACCATTGCAATCGGCACTCACCACCCAAGATTGATTACAAAATGAGGTTCCTCGCTTCATATTTTGTCTGGAGTATTTTGGAAAGCAAGGTTGGCACTAAAAAGTACCAAAGTATCGATCACCTCAAGCAAGTGCTTCGCCGGGAATGGACCAAAATACCGCAGAGCAACATTCGGGCAGCGTGTGACGGTTTCATTGGCCGTTTGAAGATCATAATTCGTGCCAAAGGTTACCAATTCGAACAAATCTAAACACATTCTTAAATTTGATGCTATTTCCGACATTTTCTGCTTTCATTCAATTAAAATTTAGAAAAAAATGTAATAAATATTATTTTTTTGACTTTGTTTCAGTTTTTTTTTTCGTATCTCAAAAATATTTGGATGTGTGATATTTGAAGAGTGTTGGATGCTTATTTTGACTTTCTTTGAGCGTTTTGTTTTTCAAAATCATGAACTCTCTGTGGGAGAGGTACCAAAAGAAATGGTCCGATCTCTACCGTCTATATAACAGATCTTGTGTTGATAGAAATATTAAGATGTACCAGGTCTGAGTGGAAGTGGATGCTAATATCGCGTTTCAAGAGTTCCATGGATACTCACAATTTTGAACCTTTGTGGCGGAGGTACCAGAGGGAGTGGACCTAAGCTTCCCATATTAACAGTAGATCTTGTGTTAGCAGAAATAACAGGATGTTTGAAAAATTAAGGAAATCAGACTCTTACATCAAATTTTATAAGAGCTTTAATTATAAAAAATTGACCCTTTGCGGGGAAGGTACTTGATGCAGTGGGCCAATACTGTCCATTTTCGCACTGATAAAAATATTAGGATTCGCAAAGTTGGAGCAAAATTTGATTATCCTTTCTCTTTCTGTGCAGTAAATTAGCTTAATTGAAAATGTTGACATTTTGTGGGAAGGTACCAGAAGGATTGGGCCGATATTGTCCTTTTCCGAACTCGATCTAAGTTTGATAATAATATTACGATGCACCAAGTTTGGATCAAATCGGATATTCCCTTCGAGATTTATCGTGCGCACCAGACAGACGGAAGGACGTACTTCGCTAGATCGACTCCAAATGTCCTGAAACTTTCGGTCATAAGTCGGGCCGAAATCCGAAATATCATCAGCTCGGACAATTTGGTTCACTGACGTTCATCCGAACTTCGGTCCGAGAAAACATCAACAACTCCATATAACTTTCGGCCAGTAGTCGAACCGAAATCAGAAATTTTATCAGCTCAGACACTTTAGTTCGCTGGGAAGCTAGGTACTCCAACGAGCTGATGATGTTACCCAAAGCATCTGCCTGTGACATATTTTTCATTTCAATTTTTCTCACATTAACAAATTGCAATATATATTTTTTTACATTTAATTTATATTTCATTTTATTTTTACGCATTACATAATGGCGACACATGTTTGCCATCAGTGAAACTGTCATTGAAATAAATGTGGCAAATTGCAGAGTTTTTTTGTGCCAATTGCTGCTCTCTCTCTCCTGCCATCACAATCATCATCATCATTAACGAGCGACGGGTTAATTACACTTGTTAAACACAGGACATTTCATATAAACGTGGCTTTAGACGCCTAGGTGTTGACAGTGTCAGAAGAGCTGGACAGGTGGACACGTGTTAATTCGTGTTAACATCAAAGTCATTTGCCTTTGTTGCCAGGCCAATTGCAATAATTGAAACGATAACAATTTTATTTCAACTCAATATGTTCAGGAGATATCAATTAATTGGTTGGTTGTCCGACCGGCCTATCGGCTGAGGTATTTTTTTTGCGTGACATATTTTAAATTGCATTTTTTATTCTATGCGATAAACGTTAGTATTAATTGTATATTTTAGTTACAGTTTTGATTGTTAATGAACACTTTTTAATGTCTTTTTTTACCCTCAGCCATATGGCTACATATGTGCCTCACCGAAATAACGGTTTTAGGCCCTATGTATCTTTGGACCAAATCCGTATGAGGACATTTGAAGTCGATCAGGCGACTTGGCACATCATAATATTGTTGCCAAACTTAGATGTAGTTCGGAGATGGGCAATATCGGTCCACTCCTTTTGGTACCTCCCCCACAAAAAGTCAGAATTTCCACAGAAAATAACTTTTCGTAAAAAACAAGAAAGAATCATCCTTTATTGTCCAAACTTTTCAAAACCCAATATTTGTACAAATGCTAAGTCAGGTGCAAAAATGGACAATATCATGTACCTACCACACGAAGGGTATAACCTTTGAATATTTATAACTCCGATAAAATGCGAAATCATTATCCGATTCTCTCCAAACTTCACAAATCACAATATTTCTACTAACACAAGATATGGTGTGAAGATGAAACATATAGACCTACCATATCTGACACTTCCCCCCACAAAAAAGTTAAAATTTACATTTTGAACATTCCAATATTTTTATAAATATTCGGTCCACTCCCCTTCAAAATAGTTTTAAATATACACCCATTTATATCATTTGATACGGCCTCTTTTGACCAAAACCATTTCAGGACATTTGGATTCGATCTAGCGATGTCCGTCTGTTTGTCTGACTGGTGTGCACGAAGGGAGTATCCGATTTGGTCCAAGCTTTGTTCATCGTAATATTATTATGAAATTTAGATCGAGTTCGGAGATGGGCAATATCTCCCTCACAAAGGATCAAAATTTTTAATAATTATAACTCTTTTAAAATGTGATGTAAGAGTCCGATTGTCTTCATATTACACACATCACAATATTGTTATTAATCCAAGGTCTTCAGGTTACCTCCCCTACAAAAGGTCGAGATTTTCAAACAAAAAAACATATTTTACTGCACCGAGAGAGAAAGGATAATCAGATTTTGCTCCAACTTTGCGAATCCTAATATTTGCAACAGTGCTGGGTTAGGTGCGAAAATGGACAGCATTGGTCCACTCCACCAAGTACCTCGCCCACCAGGGGTCAAAATTTTGAATAATTATAACACTTATAAAATGTGAAGAAGATTGCCGTCAAATTACATGCATAACAATATTTTTACTAACCCAGGTCTGGTGTAAGAATGGAATATAACGGTCCACTCTTTCTGGTACCTCCCCCACATAGGGTCAAAATTTTGAATATTTATAAGGCTCATAAAATACGATTGACATCCGATTTCATTCAGACTTGGTACATCTCAATATGGGACATTCCTTCCTGTACCTTCCCCACAAAGGGTCAAAGTTTTGAATAACCACATCAATTATAAAATCCGAAATAAGCAACAAGTTCCCTTCATACTTTACTCATCCCATTGTTTCTACTAACACAAGATCTGCTACAAAGATCCACTTTTTCTGGTACCTCCCCTACTAAGGCTCAAAATTTTGAATACCCATAAAGCTCATAAAGACAAAATTACATCCGATTTCGTTCAGACTTTGCTCATCTCAAATTATGCCATCAACACTGTTATAAAGATGGTAGAGATCGGATCATTTCTTCTGGTACCTCCCTCACATAGGATTCAAGATTTTGAAAAACAAAACACTGAAAGAAAGAGAAATATGCATCCACCGCTCTTCAAATTTCACATATACCGAAAATTTTGCTAAGACAAGATCTGTCATATATATCTGCAAACCCCTACTGGTACCTCGCCCACAAATGGTCACATTTTACAATACTTATATTTGCCATAACTTGCGAAACAAGTCAGAGATTCTTTACAACTTGCTATATCCAAGTATTTCTCTCAACTAAAAATCTGGGATGAATATGGTATATATGATTTCGCAAAAAATCTTCCATGTTCTTGTAATTTTGCCCAAACCAATGTTATATTATCTGTATAAGATGAAGTATGACAAGAACATTGTACATACATAATACAGAACAAGTTAAAAAGCAGGAAGTTCGGCTGGGCCAAACTTTGAATACCCTCCACCATTTGGAACGAATTTAAAATTTTTCAAAAAATAAAATCCTTAAAAAAATTCTGTTTAAATTTTAAAAATACCAAATATAGCTGTTATATAATGTTCTATACGACGTGGATCCCAACAGACATAGGCATTACCATATTCAAATTCGAAACTTAAAATAAACGGTGAATAATATAGCTAAAATCATTAAAATATCGTATATAGGGAGGCACCGCTATATAGGAGCTGTGCGAAGACCTGGACCATAGACAATTTTCTGTCACAGGCTGTAGCATACATTACGAACTTCAAATACGACATCTCAAACAATTTCGGTGGGTATTGTACCTAAACTCGTCAAAATACCGAATATAGGGAGGTACAGATATATGGGGCCTAACCGAAGACCTGGACCTGCATAGACAATTTTCATTCACTGTCCCATTACGAACTCTTAATACGTTATTTGAAACAATTCCGGTGAATAACGACGCTAAAATTATCAAAATACCGAATATTGGGAGGTATCGTTATATGGGGGCTATATGAAAACGTGGACCTACATGGCCCATTTACGAACTTAACCTGCCTACTGGAATAATAAACATGTGTGCAAAATTTTAGACTTCTATCTCAATTCGTTCGAAAGATAGCGTGATTACAACAGACGGACAGACAGACGGACATCGTTAAATCAACTTAGAATTTTACGCTGATCAAGAATATATATACATGGTTGGGTCTGACATGAGTATTTCGAGGAGTTACAAACGGAATGACAAAGTTAATATACCCTCCCTAGTATGGTGGAGCGTATAAAAATGGAATACTTCGGTTGAATATATCTGGGAGATCACGCACATTTTAACATTTTCTAAAATTATGGCCCGTCGCAATATTTATATCATATTTATTTAGGTCCGATACGAAATGGACAATTATGGGGCCATTCCTTCGAAACCTACTCCATAGAGGATAAACAATTTAAATAATCATAACAGAAGTAAAAAAATATATATTTAAATAACCGAACATTGGCTGAGGCAAATTCGGCAAAACCGAACGATAATTTTTAACCTCTTAATAATTGTCTATTATCATATGTAAGCGCCTGTTCTATGGCTAAAACTTAATTCATACTTTTAGAAATCAACAAAATAAAGTTAAGTTTTATATGTTTTTGAAGATTTCTTTTATGACACTTTTTATAGGTCAGCCCTACAATTCCTAAAAATATGGACAGTCTAGAATATTTACATATTTACTTTAATACAATTTTAGATTTAAATAAAATCTAAATATACATGTCACTTTACTTCCGTTTTGATATGTGTGCATTACATGGTGTCAGCAAATGTCAATACATTCGGCTTCCATTGCCGTCCATATTATATCTACAAATATCCTCGAATTATAAATTGAATACAAGTTACAATAATAGTGGCAGCGAGCAGCGAGTACTCCATACATGCATTTACGTCATCACAATAATAGATTTTTCGATGTCAAAATATAAACAGAAAAAATATAATTTCAAAAAAAAATCAAAATAGAATATAAACTATATGCAAAGCAATGGGAGAGACCTATACAAAAGACCTATGCAAACCAATTTTGTGCAATTTAATTTTTAATTTTCATAAGCTGATGTATTGTTTTCATATAATCGTTTCATAGCAAATAAATTATACTTTCCATCCCGTCTGTGTGATGATGGCGGCGATGGTATATATAAGTTATGACAGTGTGACACGTTTTATCCGATTATTCTGCTTGATGCCTTGAACTAATACGCACTTGATTGAAATGGAGGGTAGCAATAGTGCAAACGAAATAAATTGCTTTTCCCAACAATCAAATCGAATTTCTGCATGACATCGTTGTATGATAATCGTGTAGAATCTATTGTACTGCGAAATAATTAAATTTCGCAAATCAAGTCTGTCAATAAAAATGTATTTCATTGATGGGAATGATGGAAATGAGACGAAAATTCAAAGTAGTAATAATGCTATAAGGAAAATAATCACTTTTCAAATTTCGCTTGTGTATATTATGAAGATACGAAACGGGTTCAAAATTGCAAGTAGTTCCTAGCCTCTTGAAAGAAAGAGTACTGAAAAATCGACTATATTGTGAATTGTAGGTCGATATAACACACCTTCCAACCAAGGTTTTACCGCTCCAAAGGCTATGTAAAAATGTTAACTACTTTTTATACCCTCAGTCATATGACTAGAGAGGGTACATATCATTTGATACGACCAAAATAGGCTTCATCGAAATAACGGTTTTAGACTCTAAGTCTCTTCAGACCAAATACGTTTCAGGATATCTGGAGTCGATCTAGCGATGTCCGTCCGTCTTTCTGTCTGGCTGGTATGCATGATATCTCTAGAAGGGAGTATCCGACTTGGTTCAAACTTGGTACATCGTAATATTATTATCAAACTTAGATCGAGTTCTGAGATGGACAATGTCGGTCCACTCCTTCTGGTACCTCCCCCACAAATGGTAGCAATTTCCAAAGAAAATATTTTACTGTACAGTGAGAGAGAAAGGATAATCCGTTTTTGCTCGAACTTTGCACATTCTAATAATTTTTATGAGTACTAGGTCTACTAGTAGCCGATATAGTCCAAATTTGGCACGTTGCAATATGTATATCATATTTATTTAGGTCCGATACGATATGAACAATATTGGCCCATTCCATCGGAACCTACTCCATAGAGGGTCAACAATTTGAATAATCACAACATAAGTCAAAATATATTTAAATAATTGAACATTGGTTGGGGGTATACACCTGTCGGCAAAACGGACTGATATTTTTTTTTTACTTTCAAATAGGAGCTACTTATGTTTATCGTCATAAAGACGATTTTCAGTCCAATTTAAAGTTCATATTTTCCTGTGACTGCACGACTTTGATGATAGATTTCATCGATTCGTGGAAACGAACAGAATAGCTACAATTATGGCCAGCCATAAAACATTATATTGAACATAAATCCAGTGGCATTAAAATAATTGAGATTTACAAAACGCAATACCAAGATCCTATTATGGCTGTTTTTTGTTGTTATTGTTTTTTTTTTTTTTTGCATTTTCCATTGTGTGTGCATTTATTACAATTCCCGTTTTATGGTCAATGTCGAGTAGACCGACCAACTTCCTCTGCAGCCATTTAACCATAAATAATCTGATTATATGAAATTCATTTTGAAAATCTTATTTTTTTAAATCTCTAAAATGCCATTTCAGGGTCAGCAACAAAAGAAAAGAAAGCTTGACGAAGTAGAAGAAAAATGCGAAATATGTTTTCTTGGATTTATATGGCGATTGGAGAGAAATACTTTCAATGGAAGGCACAATAAACTACAAGGAGCGTATGAATCTAGATTTTATGTGGTATATTCGGAATTTTTAATTGTTATATATTTTGTAACTGAAAAATAAAGAAAAGGAAATTTTTATATTTTTTTGTCATATTGAAAAGCTAGAGTTAAACTTCTGCTGTGGTGGCCAAATTCAATTGTTTGAAACTTGTTATTCCAAAAATTGATGTGATATTGAATTTTGACTCAATTGTTTGTAAATCAAAAACATGAAATATAAATTATAATATATCAAATATCGAAAAACATAAAATATACTATTTTCAACCAAAAAAATAATAAAATATAATTATAAATAATATAAGATAAAAAATGAAAAGCATAAAATTAAATGCAAAATATAAAATAAAAAATATATAAAACAGAATATAAACTATTTAAAAAGTATTAGTCGGTTTTGCCGACAGCAGTATACCCTCAGCCAATGTTCGATTATTTAAATATATTTCGACTTCTGTTATGATTATTCAATTTGTTGACCCTCTATGCAGCAGGTGCGGGCTAATATTGCCAATTTTGTATCGGCTCTGCATAAATATCATATAAATATTACGATGTGCCAGGTGTAACGACAGGATTTCTCCCCTTGGGCTGGAATATCTCGGCGGGGTCCAGGAGTTCGTACAGACATTTTATTTGTTGAGACAAAAAGAGAAAGACAGGGGTTTGAGTTTGATACTTGAGAGAGAAACTTATACTATGTTTATTATACGGTAAATAAAATGATCCTAATCGTCTAATCTAATCGGAAATGGAAGTGACTCTTCAAATCGAGACCTGAATAAGTACTTGAGAAACGGAACAAGGACATAGGATTTGGGTGCTCAGGATTCGGGATGGAATCAGTGCGATAGACCTAGATAAGTGCTCAAGCAGGCTCAAGGATACGGTTGCAAGATACCTTAAAAAATAAGAAAGCAGACTACAATGATCTAGGATACGGTTGCAAGAGGCCTTAATAAGTTCTCAAGAACTACAAAGATCTAGGATACGGTTGCAAGAGACATTAATAAGCACTCAGCACTATAGGATATTAAAGGATACGGTTGCAAGACACCTTAATAAGTGATCAAGCTCTAGAGGATATTCAAGGATACGGTTGCAAGACACCTTAATATGTACTTAAGCACTGCAGGATATGGTTCCAAGACAACTTAATAAGCAGTCAAGCACTACAAGGATCTAGGATACGGTTGCAAGACACCTTAATATGTACTTAAGCACTACAGGATATGAAAGGATATGGTTCGAAGACAACTTAATAAGCAGTCAAGCACTACAAGGATCTAGGATACGGTTGCAAGAGACCTTTGTAAGTACAGCAGCACTACAGGATATTCTAGGATAAGGTTATCAGGGCATTAATAAGTACTCAAGCACTACAGGATATTCAAGAATACGGTTCCAAGAAACCTTGATAAGTACCCAAGTACTACAGGATATTCAAGTATGCGATTGCAGAAGACCTTAAAAAGTACTCAAACACTACAGGATATTCAAAGATACGATTGCAATAGACCTTAAAAAATACTCAAACACTACAGGATATTCAAGGATACGGTTGCAAAAGACCTTATTAAATACTCAAGCACTGCAAGGATGATAAAAGTATGCATGAGGTGTAAGTTAAAGTCGACCACGGTATTCCATTTCCCACTCCACCTAATACAGATTAAAATATTGGAATGGACAAAATTACACGAAAATCGAACATTTATATCCGATTTTAAGCGAAGTCATAAATTGCATATTCATCTCAGATTTCTGCTGGAGAGAAATATTTAAATATAGCAAGTTGTAAAGAATCGATGACTTGTTTCGCAAGATATGACAGATAAAAGTACAGAAAATTGTGACCCTTTGTAGATGAGGTACCAGAAGTGGTTGGCAGATATCTATCATCATCACAGCAGATCTTGTGTTAGCAAAAATGTTTGTATGTGTGAAATTAGAAGAGAGTTGGATGGTTGTTTCGCTTTTTTGAGCGTTTTGATTTTCAAATGTTGACCCCTATTTGGAGGAGGTACCAGAAGAAATGGGCCAATCTCTACCATCTTTATAACATATCTTCTGTTAGTGAAAATATTGAGACATACCTAGTCTGAATGAAATCGAATTTTAATTTCGAGTTTTATGAGTTTCGTGGATATTCAATATTGTGACCCTTTGTGGAAGAGGTACCATAAGGAGTGGACCGATATACCCCTTCTTCACACCAAACATTGGGTTAATAAAAATATTGTGATGTGTGTAATTCGAAGCGAACCGGATGCCTTTTTCGGATTTTATGATCGTTTAGGTTATTTAAAACGTTCAGTCTATGTGCGGGGAGGTACGAGAAGATCTCTATCATCTTTATTACAGATCTAGTGTTGATAAAAATATTGATATGTGCCAAGTGTCAGTGCAATCGGATGTTTATTTCCGGTTATATGAGCTTCATGGATATTCAAAATTTTGACAATCGGACACTTACATCAAATTTTATAAGAGTTATAATTATTCCAAATTTTAACCGTTTGCGGGGAAAGTACTTTATGGAGTGGAACAATATTTTTAATTTTTGCACTATTTCAAAAATTAGGATGTGCAAAGTTGGAGCAAAATCGCATTTTCCATTCTCTTTCGATGCAGTAAAATATTTTCCTTGAAAATGTTGGCCTTCTGTGGAGGGCGATAACGCCCATCTCCGAACTCGATATAAGTTTGACAATAATATTACGATGTACTAAGTTTGGATCAAATCGGGTACTCGGGACAGACGAACGGACGGATATCGCCAGATCAACTCCTAATGTCCTGAAACGGATTTGAGACCTCGGGTCCAAAACCGTTATTTTAATGAGGTCACAAAAAAAAAGAGTTTTTTGACCATATCCAACCACTACACATAGATATATCCTTATTAACTAACCTAACCAGCGTCCTCTTTACATACCATAATGTTGTTATCAAAATTTGGAACACATGCAATTTACATGAAGAGTATTATAATTTATTCTCTGACAATATTTAAAAACCAAAATTATTTGCCAAAATGCAAATCTGCAGCGGTAATTATTTGCAGTTTACATGCTTATCATGCGAGCAACAAATACCATCAAATTATGTAAATATTTTTCGATATTTAAACATATTTATTATTTTAAGTGGATTTTGACAATTTGTAATGGCAATATCATGTAATGCGCACACATACAAACACCGTATTTAGGTTACAAAGTAGTCGATAATTATATGTTTGAAGTGCTCTCTCCCTCTTCGGTGGCCGAATATATTTTGGAGATAAATTAAAAATAAATAACCAAACTAGGGAATATTTACTTTGTGAAAATAAATCGAAATATGAATGTAATGCAATTTTGGGCAAGGTTTGCAATATCCTATGTCACCACTAAAATAGTAACCATAAATACCAAAAATGATAATAATAACAAATATACAATTGGGGCAACTATTGACCATGGTACACAGATAAGGGCATATTAAACCAGTAAGGAAATGTCATAAATCGGGCGATGTAGAGCTCCCGCAAAAAATATTTTTTAGAAGTAGATCATACCACCTATCAACCTTTGGCTTTAGAGCAGTTATAGTTTGGTTTCAGAGGAAACTAATATATGGGAGGAATATTTATTTCTGAATCGATATTAAATAAATTTGACGGAGTCATTTTAATATTTTATACTAAATAGCTGAACCCGGTGCGCTTCGCTACCCCTTTTGATTTTATATGCATTCAAAATTTCATTTACGAATATATGTTGGATAAAGAAAAACAAATTTAAAAATTAAAAAAATATTGCACTAATT
The DNA here is from genome assembly GCF_030504385.1 of Musca domestica. NCBI lineage: Eukaryota > Metazoa > Arthropoda > Insecta > Diptera > Muscidae > Musca > Musca domestica. The sequence continues at coordinate 48,465,321 of NW_026712249.1, read as the reverse complement.
TAATGCGTTAATAAACAAAATCATTACAAAAGCAGTAACATGACATGCATACACGAAGAGTTTGTCCTTTGGATTTATTTATTTCATAGCAAATACCAAGCGTGCAGGAAACTGCAATTTTTTTAAGTAGAGTGGCATTTCTATTGCAAGTAGTGAATTCGAGATAGCAACATACTTCGCCGTAATAAGCGTATTTCAAATAAATTGTTGTGTTGTTTTTTAGTGTTAGCCTAAGGCGTTGTGGGTCAATGGTTCTTATTAAAATCATATCCCAATCTGATCCGATTTAAATATAATTTTAAAAAAAATTACTTTTACACCAAACTCCGCCACACCTTTCATATTTCATTGAAATTGGTGCGTCAAATGTGTGAAATCGGCCAAGAATATATATATGGGAGCTATATCCAAATCTTAACTAATTTCCAATTAATTTATCACAGTTATTATTATAACCAAATTCCGCCACACATTCTGAATTTCATTGGAATCGGTCATATATATCGTGTTTGGTGTATAATATGTATGAAATCGGCCGAAACGGACCGATATATGGGAGCTATATCCAAATCTGAACCGATTTTAATATAATTTGACTAATTTATTTTCTAATCAAAATCCCGTTACATATTCCAAATTTCTTTGGAATCGAACATACATATCGTGTATGGTGCATAAAATACATGAAATCGGTCGAAAATATATATGAGAGCTATATCCAAATCTGAACAGATTTTAATATAATTTGACAAATGTTTATTTGTTTTAATTTCCGCTACACATTCCAAATTTCATGGAAATTAGATATACATACCGTTTTTGGTGCATCATGAAATACATGAAATCGGTCGAAAATATATATGGGAGCTATATCCAAATCTGAACCGATTTCAATTTAATTTGACAAATTCATTTTGGCTCCCAATTCCGTTACTTATTTTAAATTTCATTACAATTGGAAATACATGTCGTGTTTGGTCCACCAAATACATGAAATCAGGCGAAAATGTATATGGGAGCTATATCCAAATCTGAACCGATTTTAATATAATTTGGGAAATCAATATTTTAGATAAAATCTATCACACGTTTCAAATTTTATTGAAATTGGGGATACATAGCGTGTTTGGTGCATCAACTGCTTGAAATCGGCCGAAAATATATATGGGAGCTATATCCAAATCTGAACCGATTTCAATATAATTTGACAAATTTATTTTCGGATTAAATCCCGTCACACATTCCAAATTTCGTTGGAATCGAACATTCATATTGTGTTTGAGGCATCAAATGAACAAAATCGGTCGAAAATATATATGGGAGCTATATCCAAATCTGAACCGATTACAATATAATTTGGCAAAATTATTTTTGTTCCAAATTCCGTTACGTATTCCAAATTTGGAGACTGTATCTTCAACCAATCAATAGATATGTGCATATAAAATCTAAATTTTTGGGAGGTACCTCCGATTCTGATGCTATATCTCCAGATCCAAGTGGAAATTCAAAAATATATATAGCCTATGTTACTTTCAGGCGATGTAGCAGTATATATGGAAATTTTAAGAAAAATCTATTCAGCGGTTTTCGAGTCCATAAATTACAAACAAACAAACATACAAACATTTTCCTCTTTTGGAACGAATTATGAAATTTTCAAAAAAATAAAATCCATTAAAAATTCAGTTAGAATCTTAAAAATATCGAATATCGGAAAGTGACGATGTATGGCGGATATACGATATTGTAGACAAATATTGAGATAAATTTATTTCAGGGGATAAAGTACTCACAAAGAACTACTTGTGCAGAATTTCGGACAATTCCGTTGAAAAATGTGGCCAAAATTATCAAAATATTGAATATTGGGAGGTACCGTTACATGGGGGCCATTCGACATCGTGGACCTATATAGACCATTCTCTTTCAGGGGATAAAGTACTCAGAAGAAACTCCTTCTGTAGAATTTCAGATAATTCCGTTGAAAAATGTGGCTAAAATCATCTAAATACCGAATATCGGGAACTTGATCTGCCTGCAGACAAAAGACAGACCTGTGCAAAATTTTAGCTTCATATCTTAATTCGTTTTGACTGTAGCGTCGGACGGACAGGGCTAAATCGTCTTAGAATTTAGACGCTGATCAAGAATACGAACTTAATATACCTCTCATACTATGTATGGTGGAGGGTATAAAAATATATATAGGAGCCGAGTTCCACAAAGTGAAAACGTACGTTCCGAAATTCACTCCATTTGAACTGGTATTAGCCATTATTTGCACAACAAATATGAAATCGGATTAAGGATATATGCGGGAGCTTTATTCAAGTCTTAGCCGTTCTCGATAAAGTCCAAATCAAACACCAAATCGTATGAAACATATTTATGGGAGCTATATATCTGAACCGAAGACTGAATTCGATCGAATGTGCCCAAATTCAGGACTTTTTGACAGATATTGGGTATTTGGTGCATATTTATCCCGAAATCGGTTGAGAATATATATGGAAGCTATGTCCAAATCTGAACCGATTTTGAGAAAATTTCATACACTTATTTCAAAGCTGTAGCTGATATCTGGTACCAAAGATCATCGTTGTGGAAGCATATTACGCTTGTGAGGGACTTTAAACCCCAAATCGGATAAAACATATATATATATGGGAGCTATAACTATATCTGAATCGATTTACACATTTACTGGCTTCTAAGATGAATTCAGTCGTAATCGCCAAAGTTCAGTCCATTTGGGTTGATATTAGTCATTTAGTGTACAATAAACCTGAGCTATATCCTAAGCTGAACCGGTCTCGATAACATTTGACATAGGTATTTTCGAGCAGTATCTCATGTCCGGTACCAAATATCATTCTTGTGGGGTGCATATTACGCATGTGAGGAACTTTAAACCCCAAATCGGAAGAAACATACATATGGAAGCTATAGCTATATCTGAAGCGATTTTCTCCAAATTTGATGTACTTGCTTCTACACTGAATTCGGTGGGATGCAACGAAACTCAGGTCATTAGGGCCTATATTGGTCATTTGATGCGCAATTAACCCGAAATTGGTTAAAGATATATGGGAGCTATATTTAAATCTGATCCGATTATTACCAATTTCAATATTTCATCTGAATCGGAAAATAAATGCGACCTGCATTTTGTTCACAAGAATACATGGACATGGACGGACAGACGGACTGACTTGCATTAATCGACTCAGAAAGTGATTCTATGAAGATCCTCAAAAGTAACTATGGGTCTATCTCGCTTCCTTCTTTCTGGTACAAACAAATGCTCAAAGACATAATACCCTTACCACTATGTGGTGTAGGGTATAAAAAGCAAGAACGATAGCAATAGATCTCTCCTATCCCCAATTTTCTCATTTCTTTCCAGGATGAAACCAATGTTCCAAAGACGTCCTAGTGAAGAAGTTGCCGAAGTCGTGTAGCTGCGCATCCTTAAATCAAACCAACTAAACTACTGCGTAATACTTGATATACTCAGATGCATTACATATGACATTTTATCACCCACACATGATAATTCCATTCCCAAATATTTAATTTAAATCCTAAAGCTTAGCTATGTATGGTCAATGTGAGCTTCGACTCATGATGACCATATCTGGATTAACATTAAATTGATAATAAATGGGACATTCATGTTAATTAGATTTAAAGTCGTGTCACCGCGTTCTACACCATTTGCTGTGAGAACACAATTATTTGCATTCATTATGCCAGTAGTCACTGGTCAGTCAATCCGCCGGCAGCCAGCGAGTCGGTCAGTGAGTGTACTTTTCCTATGCCAAGTCTATCAGCAATGTATGCAGCACATGCCCACACATTCATACATATATCGGCAGATATATAAGTGTAATAGCGGTTCAACATGAAAAGATCCACTACACACATCCGCCATTATTGTACACATACATAATTTAGTGTGTGTGAGTGTGCATGTGTTTCTACGTCCATTTGAGTGTAAAGTAAATCCATTTCCTAATGTCTATGCCGTCAATGCATACGAATCTGCCCGTTCAAACTATCCTCTGCCTTTTAATTATAGAGGACGACTTTTAGAATTTCAATGTTGGCAAAGTTTAACATTTTACTGCCCGGTTCTGGCCCATTTGAATATGGTTAATTTAGTTGGAGTGTTTGTTGGATTTTATGTGCCGGGGTGTGTGTGTGTGTGCTTGAGTATAAGGACTCAGAAACATGACTGTTGTTGTAATGTTTTGTGTACGTGGAAGTGCATATTTCAAAGTGTTGTACTTGGATATGAAATCTGCAATTCAAACGTTTAGCAGTCTGTTTAATGTTAAAGGAAAGGAAGGAAGGAAACAATGTAACTTCTGCAAATAAAGGAATTGGGTCAGAGAAATGTAACTATTGAAATTGTGTTCATTATACCCTACAACACTATGTGTTGGGGGTATTATAAGTTTGATTGGGCCAGAATTTATGTAACACCTCGAAATATTGGTTTCCCATATAGGAAAGTATATATGGATCTTCCTAGCTCGCCGAGCTGAGTCGATCTAGCTATGTATGTCCGTCCGTCCGTCTGTCCGTCTGTCCGTCTGTCCATGTTAATTTGTAATCACTCTACAGGTCGCAATTATGGCCCGATCTTCACGAAATTTAGAATGTAGGTGGGGTTAAGGTCAGAATAGAACCCTATTTCTTTTGGAGATGATCGCCAAATGTTTAGGGGTTGAAATGGACCAAATACTGAAAAAATGTCGGATTTTGCAGTAGCTATACAGGTCGCAATTATAGACCAATCGACGCGGAATTTCGCATGTAGCTAGAGTTTAGGGCGGGGAAGAAGCCTACCAATTTGGGTGGTCATCGGATAATATTTAGAGGGTAAAATAGACCATATCTTTTGTGTTAAAAAAATTCAAAATTTTTCATTAAACCGCGAATATTTTAAATCCCGGCGAAATCACAAAGCCATGACAAGGTTACTTCTGATCTTTACATTGATGTTAACATCCATCAAATCGGATATATAGCAAAATATGTGCGATATATATGCCTATCAAAGAAGATATGCTTGAAAGATCTCTTATATGTCGAGAACGGCTGAACTGATTTCAACAGTTCTCGTTAATTCAAAATGGCCTATTGGCCGGAAAGAAAAAACGTCTAAAAAAATCGCATAAAAATAGCTCTCTAAAGATGAAAATATTGATTTTGTAATATTTTCTCATATTTTTTCAATTTTGTCATATTTTTGGCATATTTTCATTTTGAATTAAACATTTGGTAATATTTCTACAGCTAACAAAACTAAGTAGTTAGGATATCAGGATATCATATATAGATCGCATTTATGGCCCGATCCTTATGAAATTTTGCATGGGGATAAGATGAGGGTCAGAATAGAAGCCTACTCTTTTTGGAGATAATCGCCATATATTTAGGGGTTGAAATGGACAAAAAAAAACTGCAAAATTGTCAGCAAGTCGTAATTATCGCCCGATCCTCACGCGCATTTGAATGGAGGTTACCGGACATTGCAAAAGCCAAATGGTTTGCCAACTTTTGTAGACAAAATACGAAAATGTCCATTCCACTGACTTTTTGGAGAATTCACAAATGCAGGAAAGACACACTTCTGACTATTTCGTTAACGCTGATTTCCTTGAAGAATATTGTCAAATGTCTGTATCTCATATAGATGCATTTCAGTCAAAAACCAATAATAAATGTTAATCTTTTGCCACTTCTGACAGATTATAGGTCTTTGGGAAATATTGGTTCCAGATCTAGGAAGACCATTTACGTGCAACATCTACCAATAAATTGGAAATGAGCAAATTAGTTTAAGTTGCTATTATTCGAAAATTATAGAACGAAACCTGATGGTTTTCTTTTATTATTTGTCACCATATCTTGTGGAATTCTTTCGAGTATCTCGTCTATATAAACTGTATCATTTATTATAGTGTTGTAGGGTATTCAACGGTCGGCCCCGCTCGACTGTAGCCTTTGCTTACTTGTTTTGAAATGGTTTTAGTTGTGTGCTGAAGGAGGATTGATATAGGATATTTCACACCGTCATCTCGATGTATACCACGAACCAAATAGTGTACTTTCGGTCTTATGCCTGCAGAGTTCGTATACATGGTGAGATGAAAAAACTGCAACCAACTTTAAGACACTTGTCCCACAGCTGTTAAACTTATTCCACTGAGAGCCCATTATATGGTTCGCAAGAGTACAAAAGCATTTTGGTGAGAATTTTTACAGAAAAAAAAACTTCTTCATGATGGAATTCAAGCGTGATAGGGTGATTTCTTTATATTTGGCTTGGAAAGCCACAAGTGGCTATCGTTAGAGAATTCCAGCATTTAAATGTGAATAAATCTTTTGTGTCTCGTACCATCCCATGTTGGGCGTAGCCCGACGTCAAAGAAGTGGACGGAAGAAAACAGCAACATCAGCAGAATTGGTTCGAAAAGTAAAGAAGCGACTTGATCGAAACCCACGTCGCAGTGGCCGAAAAATGGCTCCTGAGCTGAACATATCACAATATTGAATTCGGCAAATATTGAAAAACGAGCTCGGGGTAAAGCCATTGAAATTCTAAAAAGTTCAAGAACTTACACCGCAGCGGACAAAAAATAGACTCGAAAGAGCTAATAAGTTGTTTCGCTTGGCCGAAAGTGGTGAACTGCCGAATTTGGTTTTCTCCGATGAGAAAACATTCGTTGTCCAGCAGTTTGTAAACAAACAAAACGATCGTTTTTACTTGTCAAAGAGGTCAGCTGTTTCGGTTGGCCACCAGAACTCAAGCGCTGGCCGTGGTGATGGTGTGGGCCGCCATAACAGCTGATGGTCGCTCTCCGTTCGTATTAATCGACCGTGGCATCAGAATAAATGCCGAATATTATCACGAAAATATTCTGGAGGTTGTATTAAAACCTAGGGCACGCAAACATTTTGGCCGCAGACCTTGGACAATCCAAAAGGACTCAGCGCGCACCACCTAGGAATGGGTACAAAATGAGGTTCGTTGCTTCATTTACAGTGCACAATGGCCACCAAAATCTCCGGATACCAATTCGTTGGACTATTGTGTCTGGAATTTTTTGGAAAGCGAGGTTGACACCAAAGTGTCGATCACCTCAAGCAAACGCTTCGCTGGGAATGGGCCAAAATACCGTAGAGCAACATTCGGGCAGCGTGTGATGGTTTCATTGGCCGTTTGAAGGCCATAATTCGTGCCAAAGGTGACCAATTCGAACAAGTCTAAACTTTTTCTAAAATTTTATGATATTTCCGACATTTTTTGCTTTCATTCAATAAAATTAAAAAAAAAAACACAAAAATTATGGCGTTTGACTTTGTTGCAGTTTTTTTTTTCTCAACCTGTAATGAAATCGGAGATTAATTTGGCGTTTTATGAGATTTATGAATATTCAAAATAACCCTTTGTGGGGAAGGTACTTGATGGAGTGAACCGATATTGTCCATTTCCTTACCTAATCTAGCACTGATGCAAATATTAGGATTTGCAAAGATGAAGCAAAATTCGATTATCCTTTCTCTTTCTGTGCAGTAAAATATTTTTTCGGAAATTTCGAGCTTTTGTGAGGGAGGTACAGAAAGGAGTGGACCGATATTGCCCATCTCCGAACTCGTTCTAACTTTCACAAAAATATTACGATGTACCAAGTTTGGACAAAATCGGATACTCTCTTCAAGAGTTATCGTGCGCACCAACCAGACAGACAGACCTGAAACGGATTTGGTCCAAAGAGACCTAGGGTCCAAAACCATTATTTAGATGAGGCGCGTTTTGGCCGCATCAAATGATATATACCATCGGTAGCCATATGGCTGTTGGTATAAAAAGATAATAAAAAATTGCATTGCATTTGTTAAATTTTGGCTTTATATATTTCTGCGGAAGCAAAATGTATTGTGATTTTTTTATAATTACCAAAACATGCTCCTTAAAGTGTCCTTTGCGATATCCTATCTTATTTTACGCAATAAATAATATTTCTTCCTTCCTTCTGCAACAATCTGACGCTGAATGCAAATGAGCAGTTGTTCGAGCCCTGCAGCAGTTCTGTGAAAAATGCGTTTAAGCGAAACTTCTCTTTTTTAATTTTTGTTGATATACTCCACAACGGTGACATATCTTGGCACGTCAATTGCCATAGGCACTTAGTGTGCGTGCGTGTGTGTGTGTCACAGTGTCATTTCTTACAAAATATAAATGGTTGTGTGTTTTTTTTTTTTTCAGTTTTCCAGGTGAAATGGGATTTTACTTTCATAAAATATTACTTTCATATCTTACCCTGCACCGCGCACTCCTCTACAAAAACACACGTTTCGTTGTGTTTATTGATCGATGTACTTTCTGCTGATTTATATGTGTTGGATTACCCGAAGTGTTTAAACTTGGTTGGAATAAATCTGACATTAGAGATTGCCAAACGAATGAAGGAATGTGGGAAAAAATGTCGACGTATTTTCTGACATGAAGATAATTCATGAGGTACGGAATATGCGAAGATTGCGGAAGTTGTTTTTGTATTTTGGGTTAGAATTTTATAACTGCTGTAATTCGTTAATATTGCATGTAGGTACCAGTCATAAACTTTGTTTTTCCGTTCCGTTATTCTAATAGATAACCCAATGTCAGGATAATGTATGACATTCATAGAAATTCAAAACATCAGGTTCAAACTTTTCTTTAATCTGTTTGTTTTTTTAACGGACATTTTTTAATCTTCAGGTGGATAATTACCTTTCTTATTAACAATTCAGGTATAAATTTGGTGATGACATAACCTATAGCTATGCTTATTTTGCAATATTGTACGTGCATGGCGCCATGTTTCATATTTTGTTGTTGCTGTCGTCAGGTAGTTCCTTTGGTATATTATACAGTTCCGTAGTAAGATTTTGGTTTATTACTGGTCAAAAACCAAATCCTTTTTATGGTCTAAGCGTAAGCAAACACTACGATTAAAGAGCTGCGAAAATTCTTAAAAATAAAAAAGAACCTTTTAAAAACCTAAGCCTATTCCATTGCATTTTTATACCTCTAGCTATATGACTAGAGAGGGTATTTATCATTTGATACGACCAAAGCGTGCCTCATCGAAATAACGGTTTTAGACGCTAAGTCTCTTTGGATCAAATCCGTTTCAGGGCATTTGGAGTCGATCTAGATACGTCTTTCTGTCTGGTGTCAAACTTAGATCAAGTTCGGATATGAGCACCGCCTCCCCCCAAAAAGGTCGAAAATTTAAAAAAATGTTTTAGTCCACAGAAAGCGAAGGGATAATCCGAAAGTTCTCTAACTTTGCAAATCCTAATATTTGCATCAGTGCTATGATCAGGTGCGAAAATGGACAACATCGGTCCACTCCATCAGGCCAAAATTTTTAATAGTAATTACTCTGGTGAGGAGATGGAATGCATAGGTCCAGTCCTTCTGCTGCCTCCCCCACAAAGGATCGAAATTTTGAAAATCTATAAAGCTCATAAAACGCGAAATTAACATCCAATTCAGACTTGGCACATCTCAACATTTCTATCAATAAAAAATTTGTTATAAAGGTGGTAGAGATTGGACCATTCCTTCTGGTACCTCCCCCACAAAGGGTCAAAGTTTGGAATAACCAATATAATCATAAAATCTGAAATAATCATCCGGCTCCCTTCATATTCCACACATCTCATTATTTCTACAAAAAATGGAATATATCGGTCCACTCCTTCTGGTACCTCCCCACAAAGGGTAATGTCCATGAAACTCATGAAACGAAAAAAAGTTTATATCCGATTCCATTCAGACTTGACACATCTCAATATTTCCATCAACATAAGATCTGTGGTAAATATGGTAGAGATCGGACCTTTCCTTCAATGATTTGATTCAAATTTGATACATTGTAATATTGTTGTCTAACTTTGGAGTTCGAAGATGGACAATATAGGTCTACTCCTTTTGGTACCTCCCCCACAAAAGTCGATATTTTCAAAAAAAAGTATTTTTCCAATTTTGCTCCAACTTTGCATAACCTAATATTTGCATAACCTAATATTTGCATAACCTAATATTTGCATAACCTAATATTTGCATCAGTGATAGGTCAGGTGCGAAAACAACAAGTACCTCCCCCCCCAAAGGGTCAACATTTTGAATAATAATAACTCTTATAAAATGTGAGGTTAGAGTCCGATTGCCTTTACACACATAACAATATTTTTAACAACCCAAGGTCTGGTGAGAAGATGGAATTTATATGTCCACTCCTTCTGATACCTCCCCCACAAAGGGTAAAAATGTTGAATATCTGTTAAGCTCATAAATCGCGAAACTGACATCCGATTCCATTCAGACTTAGCACATCTCAATATATCTGTCAATAGAATATCTGTTATAAAGATGGTAGAAATCAGACCATTCCTTCTGGTACCTCTCCCACAAAGGGTCAAACTTGGCACATCTCAAGATTTTTATCGATAGAAGATATTTCATAAAAATGGAAGAGGTCGAACCGTTTCTTCTGGTACCTCCCCCCCAAAGGTCAAAGCTTTGAATAACCAAGACGATCATAAAATCCGAAATAAGCATCCGGCTCTCTTGATATTCCACACATCTCAGTATTTCTACTAAAACACGATCTGTTGTGAAGATGGAATATATCCGTCCACTCCTTCTGGTACCTCCCCACAAAGGGTAAAAATTTTGAATATCTATAAAGCTAATAAAATGCAAAATTAACACCCGATTTTATTTAGACTTGTCACATCTCAATTTTTATATAAGCACAAGCTCTGTTTTAAAGATGGTAGCGATCTGAACCCATATAGGGTTCAAGATTCTGGAAAACAAAACGTCCAAAGAAAGCGTAATAAGCATCCAACTCTGTTCAGATTTCACCCATACAAACAGATTTGTTAACACAAGATCTGTTGTGAAGATGATAATATCTGGAAACCTCGTTTTTACTCACAAAGGGTCACAATTTCCAATACTTTTATCTGTCACAGCTTGCGAAACAAGTCAGCAATTTTTTACCACTTGTTATGCCTAAATATTTCTCTCAACCAGAAACCTGAGATGAATATGGAATTTATGATTTCGCATTAAATTGGAGATAAATGTTCGATAATTCCGCCCATTCCAATATTTTTATCTGTATTAGATAAAGTACTAAAATGGAATATTTCGGTCAACTATATCCGGTACCTCACGCACATTTTAACATATTCTAAATAATATAAAATATATTATCATATATCTCATATAAAGTGGAGGAAATAACCACGTCGGATATTTATATTATATTGGAAATGGACAATATTGGCTCATTCCTTCCGAAACTTCTCCCTAGAGGGTCAACATAATAATCATAACTGACCTCAAAATATATTTAAATAATTGAACATTGGGTGAGGGTATATATTTGTCGGTAAAACCGACTTAAAGTTCTTAATTTGTTTTTTTTCATTAATTCGGTTAAAACAAACAATAACAATTAGGTTTATAACAAAATAACTGAAAACAAATACTTAATACAGTAAATTTACATTTTTTTCTTCTCCCATTCCTCATACACTACCCGTCCTTCGAATTCAAATCCATGCCATAATTATCACGCATTTGATGAATTTTATCTTTTCTCCAGCCTTGGGCAAATAAATGTCCTTCCGTTTGAGCAATCAAATCCTTGATGCAGCTCAACAGTTGTGTGTTCTGCAGCAGACGCTGTGATATGTATTTGTGGCGATATTTTGATTTGGCCTTTTTGATTTTATTATTGTAACGAGAACGGCGAAATGCCCTTGCCCATCTTCGTTGTTGCTGCTGCTGTTGTTGTTCTTTTTCCGGGGATAATAAGGTGTCACATTGCCTCCGTAATATCCTACTCGTTGTTGTCCGCCTTCCAATGGCAATTGGATTTTCCATCAACATTTGTTCGACATATTGCACTTCTTTTCGTTTGCAGTTCTCCTGAATGCGTTTCATTTCGAATTCCACGATTTGATCGATGCGCTGTGGCTTCATATTTGTCAACATTCCATGTGTATTTAAGCCGTGGAAGGCCAGCTCTTGCGTCAGCGATGTATAGATTTGTTCCAGGAAACGATTGGTTGGCATGGAATTGTCCATGTCCATGAAGGGAATTTGCACGAGGCTCTCACTTTGACAGTTCGAAGTGTAATGATTGAAAACGGTTTTATGACATAACTATTTATAGTAAATCACCACTAAATCAAACACGGAAGGATACCTGACAAATTCCGGATTGCAATTTGTCGAACAAACAACAACTCGGGTACATTCGTCATAAAAATGTGGTGAACACATGATTCATTTTGCCAAAGATATACATTAAGAGAATTCTACATTCCGACTTTAGAACAAAATAAAGAAAAAATTATTTTTAAAACGCCGAAAAGTGAATATTTAAAGAGTTATGGCCATTTTAAAGTTTTTATTAATTCATGTCTAAAAAACTGATCACAAAACTTAGCTAAAAACGCCGAAAAGTGAATATTTAAGGAGTTATGGCCATTTTAAAGTTTTCATTAATTCATGCCTAAAAAACTGATCACAAAACATAGCTAAAAACGCCGAAAAGTGAATATTTAAGGAGTTATGGCCATTTTAAAGTTTTCATTAATTCATGCCTAAAAAACTGATCACAAAACATAGCTAAAAACGCCGAAAAGTGAATATTTAAGGAGTTATGGCCATTTTAAAGTTTTCATTAATTCATGTCTAAAAAACTGATCACAAAACTTAGCTAAAAACGCCGAAAAGTGAATATTTAAGGAGTTATGGCCATTTTAAAGTTTTCATTAATTCATGCCTAAAAAACTGATCACAAAACATAGCTAAAAACGCCGAAAAGTGAATATTTAAGGAGTTATGGCCATTTTAAAGTTTTCATTAATTCTAGCTTAAAAAACTGATCACAAAACATAGCTAAAAACGCCGAAAAGTGAATATTTAAGGAGTTATGGCCATTTTAAAGTTTTCATTAATTCATGCCTAAAAAACTGATCACAAAACATAGCTAAAAACGCCGAAAAGTGAATATTTAAGGAGTTATGGCCATTTTAAAGTTTTCATTAATTCATGCCTAAAAAACTGATCACAAAACATAGCTAAAAACGCCGAAAAGTGAATATTTAAGGAGTTATGGCCATTTTAAAGTTTTCATTAATTCATGCCTAAAAAACTGATCACAAAACATAGCTAAAAACGCCGAAAAGTGAATATTTAAGGAGTTATGGCCATTTTAAAGTTGTCATTAATTCTAGCTTAAAAAACTGATCACAAAAAATAGCTAAAAACGCCGAAAAGTGAATATTTAAGGAGTTATGGCCATTTTAAAGTTGTCATTAATTCTAGCTTAAAAAACTGATCACAAAACATAGCTAAAAACGCCGAAAAGTGAATATTTAAGGAGTTATGGCCATTTTAAAGTTTTCATTAATTATAGCTTAAAAAACTGATCACAAAACATAGCTAAAAACGCCGAAAAGTGAATATTTAAGGAATTATGGCCATTTTAAAGTTTTCATTAATTCATGCCTAAAAAACTGATCACAAAACATAGCTAAAAACGCCGAAAAGTGAATATTTAAGGAGTTATGGTCATTTTAAAGTTTTCATTAATTCTAGCTTAAAAAACTGATCACAAAACATAGCTAAAAAGCCGAAAAGTGAATATTTAAGGAGTTATGGCCATTTTAAAGTTTTCATTAATTCATGCCTAAAAAACTGATCACAAAACATAGCTAAAAACGCCGAAAAGTGAATATTTAAGGAGTTATGGCCATTTTAAAGTTTTCATTAATTCATGCCTAAAAAATTGATCACAAAAAATAGCTAAAAACGCCGAAAAGTGAATATTTAAGGAGTTATGGCCATTTTAAAGTTGTCATTAATTCTAGCTTAAAAAACTGATCACAAAACATAGCTAAAAACGCCGAAAAGTGAATATTTAAGGAGTTATGGCCATTTTAAAGTTTTCATTAATTCATGCCTAAAAAACTGATCACAAAACATAGCTAAAAACGCCGAAAAGTGAATATTTAAGGAGTTATGGCCATTTTAAAGTTTTCATTAATTCTAGCTTAAAAAACTGATCACAAAACATAGCTAAAAGCCGAAAAGTGAATATTTAAGGAGTTATGGCCATTTTAAAGTTTTCATTAATTCATGCCTAAAAAACTGATCACAAAACATAGCTAAAAACGCCGAAAAGTGAATATTTAAGGAGTTATGGCCATTTTAAAGTTTTCATTAATTCATGCCTAAAAAACTGATCACAAAACATAGCTAAAAACGCCGAAAAGTGAATATTTAAGGAGTTATGGCCATTTTAAAGTTTTCATTAATTCATGCCTAAAAAACTGATCACAAAACATAGCTAAAAACGCCGAAAAGTGAATATTTAAGGAGTTATGGCCATTTTAAAGTTTTCATTAATTCATGCCTAAAAAATTGATCACAAAACATAGCTAAAAACGCCGAAAAGTGAATATTTAAGGAGTTATGGCCATTTTAAAGTTTTCATTAATTCATGCCTAAAAAACTGATCACAAAACATAGCTAAAAACGCCGAAAAGTGAATATTTAAGGAGTTATGGCCATTTTAAAGTTTTCATTAATTCTAGCTTAAAAAACTGATCACAAAACATAGCTAAAAACGCCGAAAAGTGAATATTTAAGGAGTTATGGCCATTTTAAAGTTTTCATTAATTCACGCCTAAAAAACTGATCACAAAACATAGCTAAAAACGCCGAAAAGTGAATATTTAAGGAGTTATGGCCATTTTAAAGTTTTCATTAATTCTAGCTTAAAAAACTGATCACAAAACATAGCTAAAAAGCCGAAAAGTGAATATTTAAGGAGTTATGGCCATTTTAAAGTTTTCATTAATTCATGCCTAAAAAACTGATCACAAAACATAGCTAAAAACGCCGAAAAGTGAATATTTAAGGAGTTATGGCCATTTTAAAGTTTTCATTAATTCATGCCTAAAAAATTGATCACAAAAAATAGCTAAAAACGCCGAAAAGTGAATATTTAAGGAGTTATGGCCATTTTAAAGTTGTCATTAATTCTAGCTTAAAAAACTGATCACAAAACATAGCTAAAAACGCCGAAAAGTGAATATTTAAGGAGTTATGGCCATTTTAAAGTTTTCATTAATTCATGCCTAAAAAACTGATCACAAAACATAGCTAAAAACGCCGAAAAGTGAATATTTAAGGAGTTATGGCCATTTTAAAGTTTTCATTAATTCTAGCTTAAAAAACTGATCACAAAACATAGCTAAAAGCCGAAAAGTGAATATTTAAGGAGTTATGGCCATTTTAAAGTTTTCATTAATTCATGCCTAAAAAACTGATCACAAAACATAGCTAAAAACGCCGAAAAGTGAATATTTAAGGAGTTATGGCCATTTTAAAGTTTTCATTAATTCATGCCTAAAAACTGATCACAAAACATAGCTAAAAACGCCGAAAAGTGAATATTTAAGGAGTTATGGCCATTTTAAAGTTTTCATTAATTCATGCCTAAAAAACTGATCACAAAACATAGCTAAAAACGCCGAAAAGTGAATATTTAAGGAGTTATGGCCATTTTAAAGTTTTCATTAATTCATGCCTAAAAAATTGATCACAAAACATAGCTAAAAACGCCGAAAAGTGAATATTTAAGGAGTTATGGCCATTTTAAAGTTTTCATTAATTCATGCCTAAAAAACTGATCACAAAACATAGCTAAAAACGCCGAAAAGTGAATATTTAAGGAGTTATGGCCATTTTAAAGTTTTCATTAATTCTAGCTTAAAAAACTGATCACAAAACATAGCTAAAAACGCCGAAAAGTGAATATTTAAGGAGTTATGGCCATTTTAAAGTTTTCATTAATTCACGCCTAAAAAACTGATCACAAAACATAGCTAAAAACGCCGAAAAGTGAATATTTAAGGAGTTATGGCCATTTTAAAGTTTTCATTAATTCTAGCTTAAAAAACTGATCACAAAACATAGCTAAAAACGCCGAAAAGTGAATATTTAAGGAGTTATGGCCATTTTAAAGTTTTCATTAATTCATGCCTAAAAAACTGATCACAAAACATAGCTAAAAACGCCGAAAAGTGAATATTTAAGGAGTTATGGCCATTTTAAAGTTTTCATTAATTCATGCCTAAAAAACTGATCACAAAACATAGCTAAAAATGCCGAAAAGTGAATATTTAAGGAGTTATGGCCATTTTAAAGTTTTCATTAATTCATGCCTAAAAAACTGATCACAAAACATAGCTAAAAACGCCGAAAAGTGAATATTTAAGGAGTTATGGCCATTTTAAAGTTTTCATTAATTCATGCCTAAAAAACTGATCACAAAACATAGCTAAAAACGCCGAAAAGTGAATATTTAAGGAGTTATGGCCATTTTAAAGTTTTCATTAATTCTAGCTTAAAAAACTGATCACAAAACATAGCTAAAAACGCCGAAAAGTGAATATTTAAGGAGTTATGGCCATTTTAAAGTTTTCATTAATTCACGCCTAAAAAACTGATCACAAAACATAGCTAAAAACGCCGAAAAGTGAATATTTAAGGAGTTATGGCCATTTTAAAGTTTTCATTAATTCTAGCTTAAAAAACTGATCACAAAACATAGCTAAAAACGCCGAAAAGTGAATATTTAAGGAGTTATGGCCATTTTAAAGTTTTCATTAATTCATGCCTAAAAAACTGATCACAAAACATAGCTAAAAACGCCGAAAAGTGAATATTTAAGGAGTTATGGCCATTTTAAAGTTTTCATTAATTCATGCCTAAAAAACTGATCACAAAACATAGCTAAAAATGCCGAAAAGTGAATATTTAAGGAGTTATGGCCATTTTAAAGTTTTCATTAATTCATGCCTAAAAAACTGATCACAAAACATAGCTAAAAACGCCGAAAAGTGAATATTTAAGGAGTTATGGCCATTTTAAAGTTTTCATTAATTCATGCCTAAAAAACTGATCACAAAACATAGCTAAAAATGCCGAAAAGTGAATATTTAAGGAGTTATGGCCATTTTAAAGTTTTCATTAATTCATGCCTAAAAAACTGATCACAAAACATAGCTAAAAACGCCGAAAAGTGAATATTTAAGGAGTTATGGCCATTTTAAAGTTTTCATTAATTCATGCCTAAAAAATTGATCACAAAACATAGCTAAGAACGCCGAAAAGTGAATATTTAAGGAGTTATGGCCATTTTAAAGTTTTCATTAATTCATGCCTAAAAAATTGATCACAAAACATAGCTAAAAACGCCGAAAAGTGAATATTTAAGGAGTTATGGCCATTTTAAAGTTTTCATTAATTCATGTCTAAAAAACTGATCACAAAACATAGCTAAAAATGCCGAAAAGTGAATATTTAAGGAGTTATGGCCATTTTAAAGTTTTCATTAATTCATGCCTAAAAAACTGATCACAAAACATAGCTAAAAATGCCGAAAAGTGAATATTTAAGGAGTTATGGCCATTTTAAAGTTTTCATTAATTCATGCCTAAAAAACTGATCACAAAACATAGCTAAAAACGCCGAAAAGTGAATATTTAAGGAGTTATGGCCATTTTAAAGTTTTCATTAATTCATGTCTAAAAAACTGATCACAAAACATAGCTAAAAATGCCGAAAAGTGAATATTTAAGGAGTTATGGCCATTTTAAAGTTTTCATTAATTCATGCCTAAAAAACTGATCACAAAACATAGCTAAAAATGCCGAAAAGTGAATATTTAAGGAGTTATGGCCATTTTAAAGTTTTCATTAATTCATGCCTAAAAAACTGATCACAAAACATAGCTAAAAACGCCGAAAAGTGAATATTTAAGGAGTTATGGCCATTTTAAAGTTTTCATTAATTCATGCCTAAAAAATTGATCACAAAACATAGCTAAAAACGCCGAAAAGTGAATATTTAAGGAGTTATGGCCATTTTAAAGTTTTCATTAATTCTAGCTTAAAAAACTGATCACAAAACATAGCTAAAAACGCCGAAAAGTGAATATTTAAGGAGTTATGGCCATTTTAAAGTTTTCATTAATTCATGTCTAAAAAACTGATCACAAAACATAGCTAAAAATGCCGAAAAGTGAATATTTAAGGAGTTATGGCCATTTTAAAGTTTTCATTAATTCATGCCTAAAAAACTGATCACAAAACATAGCTAAAAACGCCGAAAAGTGAATATTTAAGGAGTTATGGCCATTTTAAAGTTTTCATTAATTCTAGCTTAAAAAACTGATCACAAAACATAGCTAAAAACGCCGAAAAGTGAATATTTAAGGAGTTATGGCCATTTTAAAGTTGTCATTAATTCATGTCTAAAAAACTGATCACAAAACATAGCTAAAAACGCCGAAAAGTGAATATTTAAGGAGTTATGGCCATTTTAAAGTTTTCATTAATTCATGCCTAAAAAATTGATCACAAAACATAGCTAAAAACGCCGAAAAGTGAATATTTAAGGAGTTATGGCCATTTTAAAATTGTCATTAATTCTAGCTTAAAAAACTGATCACAAAACATAGCTAAAAACGCCGAAAAGTGAATATTTAAGGAGTTATGGCCATTTTAAAGTTTTCATTAATTCATGCCTAAAAAACTGATCACAAAACATAGCTAAAAACGCCGAAAAGTGAATATTTAAGGAGTTATGGCCATTTTAAAGTTTTCACTAATTCATGTCTAAAAAACTGATCACAAAACACAGCTAAAAACGCCGAAAAGTGAATATTTAAGGAGTTATGGCCATTTTAAAGTTTTCATTAATTCATGTCTAAAAAACTGATCACAAAACATAGCTAAAAATGCCGAAAAGTGAATATTTAAGGAGTTATGGCCATTTTAAAGTTTTCATTAATTCATGCCTAACAAACTGATCACAAAACATAGCTAAAAACGCCGAAAAGTGAATATTTAAGGAGTTATGGTCATTTTAAAGTTTTCATCAATTCATGCCTAAAAAATTGATCACAAAACATAGCTAAAAACGCCGAAAAGTGAATATTTAAGGAGTTATGGCCATTTTAAAGTTTTCATTAATTCTAGCTTAAAAAACTGATCACAAAACATAGCTAAAAACGCCGAAAAGTGAATATTTAAGGAGTTATGGCCATTTTAAAGTTTTCATTAATTCATGCCTAAAAAATTGATCACAAAACATAGCTAAAAACGCCGAAAAGTGAATATTTAAGGAGTTATGGCCATTTTAAAGTTTTCATTAATTCATGCCTAAAAAACTGATCACAAAATATAGCTAAAAACGCCGAAAAGTGAATATTTAAGGAGTTATGGCCATTTTAAAGTTTTCATTAATTCATGCCTAAAAAATTGATCACAAAACGTAGCTAAAAACGCCGAAAAGTGAATATTTAAGGAGTTATGGCCATTTTAAAGTTTTCATTAATTCATGCCTAAAAAACTGATCACAAAACATAGCTAAAACGCCGAAAACTCAATATTTAAGGAGTTATGGCCATTTTAAAGTTTTCATTAATTCATGCCTAAAAAACTGATCACAAAACATAGCTAAAAACGCCGAAAAGTGAATATTTAAGGAGTTATGGCCATTTTAAATTCATTAATTCATGCCTAAAAAACTGATCACAAAACATAGCTAAAAACGCCGAAAAGTTAATATTTAAGGAGTTATGACCATTTTAAAGTTTTCATTAATTCTAGCTTAAAAAACTGATCACAAAACATAGCTAAAAACGCCGAAAAGTGAATATTTAAGGAATTATGGCCATTTTAAAGTTTTCATTAATTCATGTCTAAAAACTGATCACAAAACATAGCTAAAAACGCCGAAAAGTGAATATTTAAGGAGTTATGGCCATTTTTAAAGTTTTCATTAATTCATGCCTAAAAAACTGATCACAAAACATAGCTAAAAACGCCGAAAAGTGAATATTTAAGGGGTTATGGCCATTTTAAAGTTTTCATTAATTCATGTTTAAAAACTGATTGCAAAACATAGCTAAAACGCAGTGCTAATAGGTTATACTTGAAATGAAAATATTCGAGTGTTCCTTGCAAATATTATCCGATCAATGTCCTTGGATTCATTCGTTGGTAATTTTAGCCCTTCATACATACGAACGCTTCCCGAATCCCTTTTTATGCATTGGCAATTGGAAATTCCCAAATGCTTCTATGTATGAATAACCTCAGAATGCAGGTAAAATAGGAAATTGCAGACGTCGCGACAATAAGAATAAACAAAAATAACACACTTTCCAAAACACTGTCATAAATAGCGAATTATAAAAAACATCGTCATAAACTAATTGCAATACCTGGTTGGCTTGCGCAAATTTCATTTTAACAACAGGAAATGGTCAGGTACAAGCTGAGAACTATCCCTTCATGGCATTCCACTATAAATAGGAAAGCCACACAATTGGTGACAAGCATTAGACTCACAGCAGTCAAAGAGAAAACATTTTGAATTTCTTTCCACGAAACGAAAAAATCATGGAACAATATAACGCCAGCCGCTCAACCAATCTCTTCTTGGACCCACTCTACACATCGCTGACGCAAGAATTGTCATTGGAAAGTTTGGGACCGACAACGATTTCATCTACCCAACTAAATCCACAAAACATCGATCAAATTGTCGAAATGGAAATGAAACGCATTCAGGAGAACATCGCCCGCAAAGAGGCACAGTATGTGGAACAAATGTTGGTCGAAAATCCAATTACATTTGAAAGACGCAACAACGTCACTGTGCTAAGAAAGGCAACCTCGGACAGCTCATTATCACCCGAACAACAACGGCTGCAGCAACAACGTGCCGATGCATGTCGACGTTCTCGCTACAACAACAAAGTGAAAAAAGCCAAGTCGAAATATCGCCACAAATACATTTCCCAGAAACTCCAGCAAAGCAGTCAGATGCTGAATTGTATTAAGGATCTAATTGTCGAGGCTGAAAGTCATTTACTCGCCCAAGGATTGCACAAAGAGAAGCTCCATCAATTGCGTTCGAATTATGGCATTGAAAGGCCAGTAAATATTGGTCGTGTTGACGTCAATGCAGTAGATTTTGTTATGCCAACGGAGCCATGAGTTTCAAACTTGTGTGCGGGTGTGTTTGTGATTCGTTAATTAATTATGTTGTTAGATTTGGTAATGAGAATATTTTTTTGTTAGATTGTGATAATAGGATTAGGTATAAATAAAATTAATAAATACAAAATTAAAATAATTGCATTATTAATTATTTTTAATTCAGTGATTGCATGAAAATTGGTTAATTGTTATTTGGCAAAAAAACGGGTAAAATGTTGAACGTTTAATTGGTAATTTTTTAAAGACAGTTCACTTCCTGCGGAAGTCATCAATTAATCACCTCATTTTTTCTTAATGTAACTACTTATAAAACAGCAAACTCACCCCTTATTTTAGTTGGAAACAAATGAAACCCCATTTGTTCCTCTTTAAGAAGACTAGTGATAATTTGTATTCAATTTCACCACACTCCATCTTTTGTTTGCAATTTTTTTCGCCTGAAAAGAAAGGTTAACATTTTTATTAAAAATATATATTGAAGCAAAATAAGTAAAAAAAAGAGGTGAAAAGCTCCACCATGAGGAAAAAATACTTAACAAGTTAGAAATAATTAGTCGCTTTTGCCAACAGATTTATATCCCCCGCCCATGTCAAACTAACTTTTGACTCCCGAGGGAGTGGGCCAACATTTTCCATTTCGTATCTAATTTTATTGAATTTTCTAATTTTATTGAATGAAAGCAAATAATGTCGGAAATAGCATCCAATTTTAGAATAAGTTTAGATTTGTTCGAATTAGTCACCTTTGGTACAAATTATTGCCTTCGAACGGCCAATGATGCGGCCAAAATGTTTGCATGCCCAAGGCTTTAATACACCCTCCAGAATATTTTCGCGATTTATTCTGATGCAACGGTCGATTAATACGAGCGGAGAGCGACCTTCGGCTGTTATGGCGGCCCATACCATCATTATGGTCGGCATTTGAGTTCTGGTGGCCAACCGTAGATGTACATTTTCAGGCAAGTAAACACAATCATTTTCAGTCTGAAGTTGGTTGCAGTTTTTTCATCCCACCCTGTATATTAATATATGTGATAAATTTTGAAAAATGTTGAAATGTTCGTGGACCGATGTAGTCGACCTCATCTAATATTTGATAAAATATTGGAAAGTACAAAATTTAAAGAAAACCAAAAATTAATTTGCAATTTTATGTCAATAATTGTAAATCAAATTGAGATGTGTGAAATTTGAAGAGAATCAAATCGGGGGGAAGCACCAGAATGAGTGGTGCGATATATTCCATCTTCACACCAAATATTGTTTTGATAAAAATACTGTAATGTGTGAAATTTGAAGGGAATCGGTTGCTTACTTCGCATTTATAAGCGTATCGGTTATTCAAAATGTTGACCCTTTGTGAGGGAGATACCAGAGGGAGTGGATCGATCTTTAAACCAGGTCTTGTGTAGTAGAAATATTGGGATGTGGCAAGTTTGAAAATAATCAGATGCTCGTTTCGCGTTTTATGAGCTTCACATTTATTCAAAATGTTGACCCCTTTGTTGGGAGAGGTACCAGAAGGAGTGGACTGACCTAATTATGTGTTGATTGAAATATTGGGATGTGTGAAATATAAGGAGAAACGGATGCTTATTTCGGTTTTTTATGATTGTTTTTGTTATTGAAATCTTTGACCCTTTGTGTGGGAGATACCAGAAGTAATGGTCAGATCTCTACAAGATTTATAACAGATGTTGTGTTGATGGAAATATTGAGATGTACCAAGTCTGAATTGGAATCGGATGTTAATTTCGCGTTTTAAGAGCTTCATGGATATTCAAAATGTTGACCCTTTTTTGGTAGGGGGAGATACCAGAAGGAGTGGACCGACATTTCCCATCTTCACACCTGATTATTTGTTGATCTAAATATTGGAATGTGTTAAATATGGATTTTATAATTGTTTTGAACATTCAAAACGTTGACCCTTTGTTCGGGATAAATACAAAATTAAAGAAAAGGTCCGATCTGTACAATCTTTATAACAAATTTTGTGTTGAAAGAAATATTAAGATGTGCTAAGTCTGAATGGAAACTGCTGTTGATTTTGCGTTTTTTGAGCCTCATAGATATTCAAAATTTTGACCCTTTACGTGGGAGTTATTTGATGGATTAGGTCGATGTTTCCCATTTTCGCCCTGCCCTAACACTGATAAAAATATTGGGATTTGCAAAGTTTGCACAAAATTAGATGATATTTTCGTGTTTATGCGGCAAATCATTTTCTGCGAAATTTTTGACATTTTGTGGTGGAGGCACTGGAAGGAGTGGACCGATGTTGCCCATCTCCGAATTCGAACTAAGTTTAAAAAAAATTATTATGATGTACCATGTTTGGATCTAAGCGGATACTCCCTTCGAGAGTTATCGTGCGCACCAGCCAGACAGACAGGAGGAGGGACAAACACCTCTAGATCGACTCCAAATATCGTGAAACGGTTTTTTCCAAAGAGACCTAGGGTCTAAAACCGCTATTTCGATGAGGCACGTTTTGGCCCTATCAAATGATATATACCCTCCCTTTGTAGCGATATGGTTGAGGGTATAAAAACAAAATAATCGGAATTCAATATTGGATTCCCTTCCTATATAAAATTTTAATCATTTGAATTTAATAACAAGTAAGCAAAGGCAATAATCGTGCGGGACCGACCATGTGATGCCCTACAACACTACGTTGAAAGCCCCCTTATGCCCAAATCCATTTTGGAAGATTTAGCTTTTGAAAAAGTGTTATTGAGCCCTGCCCAGATGTTACCCCTAGCTTTTTGATCGGGGGATTGATGTTAGGTATCGACGGAGTGATGTTAGGTATCCAAAACAATTTCACACGAAAGTTGTGGTCCATTTTACAGCTAAATATATAGTTAAATGGTCATCCAAAATGCTAGACTTCTTCCTTGCCATTAATTCTCTCCTCATGTAAAATTCCGTGTCGATTTGTTTTGTGGCCTGTAGAGCGACTGCAAAATCAGGAAAATTTAAAATTTTTTGGTCCATTTGTACCCCTAAAACATCTTTTGACCGTAACCCTTCCCCTATCCAAATTTCGTAAGGACCGACGATATTTGCGACCTGTGTATACCCTCACCACGTAGTGTTACGGGGTTGTAAAAATTTAGAAAATTTGTGATTTAAAATTGTAAGTCAAATTAAAAAATCGCACGCGATAAGAAAATGTTGAAGATAGAAATATATATACACATTTTTCTTGGTATGTTTTTCCGCGATTTTCTTAGATTTCGTCCTTTTCTGGCAAGAGACCATTCCGAATTGATGGGAATTGTGGAAATCGGTCCAGCGGTTCATGGCTTATAGCAGAATAATATCTATTTCTTTTACATATATGTATATATTGTTCCATTTTGCTATATATCCGATATCTTGGCTATTAGCATCACTGTAATGGTCAGAAGTGAGCTTTTAATGTATTTGTGATTTGGACGGGATTAAAAATATTGACTGTTTAGTGGAAATTTTCGTATTTTGGACATAAAATTATGGTTTATTTTACCCACTACATATTGCCCGATGACCATCCAAATTGCAAAATTCCGCGCTGATTGGTTTATAATTGTGGCTTGTAGAGCAACAGCAAAATCAGAAAATTTTTCTGCTTTTAGTTCATTTAAACCCCTAAATATTATGCGATCATCTGGAAGAGCAATAGGTTTCTATTCTGGCTCTATCTCCAATTCCATTTCGTAAAGATCGGGCCATAATTGGACCTGTAGCGTAATTACAAATTAACATGGATAGACGGACATACATAGGTAGATCGACTCAGCTCGTTGAGAGCTGACATACATAATTTCCTATGTCGGGGACCAATATTTCGAGGTGTTACATAATTTTTGGCCCAATCAAACTTATAATACAGCCAACACATATTGTTGTAGGGTATAAATATGAGTCCCTTAGCAGAATTTTTATATGTGCGCGTTTCGTAAAGCCTCCAAATATTTTCAAAAAGAATTATCTAAAACAGTGACTTTCAAATTTGTAAAGCAGGCAAAGTCTCTAAAAGATGATGATCACTATACGTCCTTGTTTCGATATATCCCTGTCTTTAATGGTTCCTTCCTTTATCCGGATTTTTATGGTTCTCACCACATTGCATGTAGTATGATATTTAAAGTTCTAAAATGGTACTTAAATGTAAATACCTTAAAATGACGTTTGTCACTTTTAATTTTATTCGCAAACGTTTTCTTTTTCTAAAGGTGGAGGTGTTATAAATTCGGCCTGGTCGAACTTAAAAACTGTTTTAATCATCCTTTACAAAAACATATGTTTTCTTCCCTTTAAATCTCAAAGTTCCCCTTCACCCACCATCCTCTCAGTCAAACCGCAAAGCAAAAAAAATATAAAAACCACAAAACTTTAAATTAGATTATAATTTGTTTTATTAAATAACTTATATTTATGTATGCAACTTATGTACATTTGACATTTATACAAACTAGATAACATTGTGAGAACCAATAAAACAAAAGTAATAAAACCACAAACGTTTGGACGTGAGTTTGTTGCAGATCTGCTCCTTCTACTTCTCCACCATGTCTATGCAAATTACTTGTGACCGGAGCAGCTAATGTTCGCCACGGTTTATGATCCAATTTGCTGACGGTGTTCTGGTTTGACTTTATACATGCCATAGTTGAGACGCAATTGCTGCAGTTTGTCTTTGGTTAGTCCTTGGGCGAGTAAATGACTTTCGGCTTGGCTGATGAGATCCTGAATGCAATCGAACATTTGAGTGCTCTGCAATAACTTCTGGGACATGTATTTGTGACGGTATTTGGTTTTGGCTTTTTTGATTTTGTTATTGTAGCGAGAACGGCGACAAGCATCAGCACGTTGTTGTTGTTGATGTTGCTGCTGCTGATGGGACGATTGCTGTTTCAATGGCAATAAACTAGTGGCTGTGACAGTGGTGGCGGTGATGGTGTTGTCATTTGGCGATAGCATTACTGCAGCACCTGTTGGGTCCATGATTTGTTGGTACATTTGCGTCTGCTGCAATCCCCCTTGATGTTGTTGCCTTGTCACCGATTGCTGACAATTCACGGCAGTGGCATTGGTGCGTCTTTCGATAATGATGGGATTCTCCGATAGCATTTGTTCGACGTACTGTTCCTCCTTGCGGGCACAATTCTCCTTAATGCGTTCCATTTCCAATTGAACCATACGTTCGATATTCTGTGGATTTACGTACGTTGACAACATTGTGGCTGTGTTTATGGTTTGCAACGGTAAATCCTGTGTTAAGGATGTGTAAAAATGCTGAAGCATATAATTCGTGGATGCGTCAATGCTGGCATTGCAATTGAAGTTTTCCATATTGGCTAAAAGTGGGTTTCAACGTTGATTGGTGAGCAGTTGTGTTACACACGACTTGGTTGGCTGAACTGTATGAAATTCCGAACGCGTCATTGGATTTTATATTCTTGGCCATTTCGTTTTTGATACCTGACTATTTTGGGCGGTTTTTCTTTCGCCTACGATTCAGGTATCAATGACCGCCGCCGCCACCGTCGCCGCCACCGTCGCCGCCACCGTCGCCGCCAGCATTTCAATTTTCCGGATGCCTGATTTATGACTTTGTTTATGCATGCATCGCGTCTCGCGTTTTTAAGGAGTATATTCTTATTGACGCGTCATGTTTTGCATTTAATGGGAATTTCCCAAATAATGGCCATGAATGTGTTTTTGAGATTTTATTAATTTCAATTGGCTATATCCGTTAAGTAGTAGTTGGCTGAAAGTCATAACTTACAAAATAATCATGTTTAATTTCAAACTGATTCTACGATTTGTTATCAATCGGTTTACTCAAACTTTGACGATGAGGATCATTGTCACTGAACCGGATTTGAAATCAATACCAAAATTTATAAACACCCACCATGCAATGGGAAAAGGGTATATGATTTTTGTGGTTCTGTTTGTAACTCTTCAAAATAACGATTAGAGCCTAGAAATTCCTTATCAGCGAAGAATTTTTAGATATTTCATGTTCATATGGGGGTTAACAAAAAACTCTTCGCGATTTTTCATAAAGATTAGTGTAAAAATAACTTCAAATCAAAGATATCCGTACATGCTGTCTACACTCAAAAATGCTTACATTTTGGGTATATAGTGCCTTTGGATCAAATATTTTAACCTCCAAGTGTGTCACCTTTTTCAAGATTTAGCTAAAACCCACTCAAACGCGATCGAAGCAATTTAAAATATACCACAAATTCATTTGCCAAAAAAACTAATTGCGTTCTGTATATAATATCCTCAACTAATTGTTCAAATTGTGCAAATCCTAATATCTGTATTAGAGCTAGATAATGTGTAAAAAAGACAATATCGGCCCGCTCCTTCTAGTACCTCCCCCAAAAAATTTGAATAATCATATATCTTATAACATGTGAAATAAAAGTTCCATTGTCTTTAAAATTCGCACATTCCAATATTTCTTACAACACAACGGATAACTCCTTCTGGTACTTCCTCCTCAAAGGGTCAAAATGTTTAATAATCTCGCTCATAAAACGCAAAATGAGCATCGGATTCATCCACCAGCTGGCCGGACAGACGAACATGGTTAGATCGACATCGATATGTCCTTTAAATGTTAAATCGACTTCAAATATGCTTTTCGTAAAACCACACAATGACCCGACATTTTCCGATCGATCTGGCTATAATTTAGTATTTGTGGTTCTCGTTCAGTGCTTTTTAGGTATTTTGGAGGATTTGTAATATATTTTACTTTTAGATACAATTTTGTATTTTTAGATACTTTTTAAGATTTTTATCCTGTGGAATCGTTGTATGTTTTAGTGTAGCCTTTATGGGGGACGGAACCACTCTAATCTAAATATTTCGAAGATTTTGACAACATTTTGCAAAAGGTCTAAGTCATCGTATAATACCCATAGAATACAGCCTCCAGTCATTCCATTATTTTAAAGATTTTGACCACATTTTCCAATCGTATTGGCGCAGCATAACTCTCGAAGGGAGTAATAGATTTGGTCCAAACTCGTCATATTATTATCAAACCTAAATCTAGTTCGGAGATGGGCAATATCGGTCCACTTCTTCTGGTACATCCCCCAAAAAAGGGCGAAATTAAAAAAAAATTACGGCATGAAAAGAGAAGGGATGATCCGATTTTGCTCCAACTTTGCATATCCACTCGATCAACATTTCTATCAACACAGATCTGTTACAAAGATGGCAGAGATCGGACTTCCTTCTGATACCCACCCACAAAGGGTTACATTTTTGAATACGCAAAACGATTATAAAATACGAAATAAGCATCCAGTTGTCTTCATATTTCACATATCCCATAAATCTACTAACACAAGATTTGCTGTAAAGGTGGGATATGTCCTTCCTCCACCACAAAGGGTCAACATTTTGTATAACAACGAAGCTCATAAAATGCGGAAATAACATCCGATTCCTCTCAGACTTGGTACATCTCAATATTTCTATCAACACAAGATCTGTTATAAAAATGGTAGAGATCGGACCATTCGTTCTGGTACTTCCCCAACATTGGGTTTAAGGTTTTGAAAAACAAAACCCTCAAGGAAAGCGAAAAAACATCCAACTCTCTTCAAACTTCAAACGTACATACATTTTTGCTAATATAAGATCTGTTGTGAATATGATATATATCTGCGAACCCCTTCTGATACCTCACCCACAAAGGCTCACAATTTTCAATACTTTTATCTGTCATAACGTGCGAAACAAGTCAGCATGTTCTAAACATTTCTCTTAACCAGAAACCTGAGATGAATATGGAATTTATGATTTCGCATAAAATTGGATATAAATGTTCTATTTTCTTGTAAATTCGACACATACCAATGTTTCGGTCGACTATATCTGGTACATCACGCACATTTTAACATTTTCTAAAAATTATCACATATCTCATATATAGAGTGAAGGAATTAACTAATATAGTCCAAATCTGGCACATTGCAATATTTATATAATACATATTTAGGTCCGATACGAAAGGGACAATATTGGGCCATTCCTTCGGAACCCACTTCACAGAAGGTCACCAATTTGAATAATCATAACAGAAGTCAAAATATATTTAAATAATTCAATGTTTCATTTGCTACTAGAGAAGGATGTCAGAAGTTCCTCCTTGCCGAGTTATCCCTTTTTACTTGTGTTTTGCATAATTTTGCTTCTGAATTTCCAACTTTTCGATAGTATTTCCCCAAAACAAATCAGATATTTAAATGCGTAGTTTTGTTCATCGCAAAAGTTATATAATGTAGGTCCACTTTTTGTTTCCAAGGAAGTTTGAGGATAACCAATACGGCATAGCCGTACTTAACTCAGATTTAAAGTAGGGTACTTTCTTCGAGATGTATGACATTTACAATTTTTTACAAGTTACCCCATTTTGCAGCATTTTTTGAAGGTTGCGAATACTGAAATCTGAGGGAAGAATCTGATTGAGATTTGCTTTAGATAACCCACTTCACCATATCCGCCCATTTATCATTAAACTGTTAATTTTTTTCTTTGCGTTAAAAATATTTAGGGAATTTTTCTGATGAACGAAAATTAATTCGGGTGAAAAATATACATTCCTTTTTTATAACCTCCACCTTAACTATGTCATTCCGTTTGTAACATCCCTAGATATTGGTCGTAGACCCCATAAAGTGTATATATTCATGATCAGCACAAAATTCTAAGTTGATGTAACGATGTCCGTCTGTCTGTTGAAATCTCAGTACAGCCCACATTATTTGACGTAGAGCTTTAACATTTGGCACAACAATTTGTATTATATCTAGAATGGTTGGTATTGAAAATGAGATATATTTGTGCACGTTTTTGTATAGCCCTAGATAACAATCCATGCAATATAAAGTAGGTGCCCGTTTCGGTATGGCTCCATATAAAGCCCGACTCACTTTATGGTTTTCTTATAATTTTAAGTGCATTATCCATTATCACTTTTATATATAAATGGTGCCCAATGGTGGAGGGTTTAAAAGTTTGGGCTGGCCTAACTTAATGGTTTTTTACTTGTTGATTTTTCAAATGTTAGATTTTTAATTTAATTTGAAAATCACGCATGGAGTGCATGTTTTTCTTTTGAATACATATTTCTATCGTGGTACAGAAACACGCCCTTAGATTTTATAATAAAATCCTGCAGAATGTATAAGAAATGCCACCCTTTTATTTTTACTTAAAATATTAACTGCCTATCTTATTAGACAGTTTCTTCTCATCACCGGCGTTTTTAGCAACAACAAAAAATCTGTAACAATATTTCCAAGAAACGCTAACTGTCGACCAGATTAAAAACATGTAATCCGGGAAATTTGTTTACATCACCGTAAAAAAAAAACAACTCTTTTTTTCAAACATGCTCATACATGTTGGCAAAAAATCAACATTGAGATTATGTAAACAAAGGGATTAGCGGGGTAGTACCTACGCGTAAGTGAAAAACAAGCGCAGCATTCCATAGAGCAGGTACTGTAAATTTGCTTAACCATTTGACATAACAGTTCTTAACCCATATTTCAATACAGTTAAGAATAAAATATCACGTGCACACTTGCTTGGTGGTGTTTTCAAAAATTGCAATGTAAACAAACCGCTCAGGCAGGGAATGCAGTCGCGGCAAAACAATCATCGTCGTATGAAAGATTAGCAGCACGGCACATATGGTGAAAATTATGAAAAGATGTTGGTAAAATATTTTAAGAACTTAAAAAGGCCTGCTTAACTTTTACTATCGAGGAAAGGTTACAACCTCCGACACTTAATGGTCAGCAAAAACCAATTTAATTGAATAAAGAATACCAATCCATTAATTTATTCCCTATAACATACATTCTCTACAAATACCCTACAAAACTATTTAGTAAATATGTAAGTTTGAATATGCCAACAAGTCTCACGAAATTCGGCCTGAAAATAGGATTAAGATCACAATAGAAACCTATTTAGAGATGCTTGTAATATATCTAGGACATTGAATGGAACTAAAACCAAACATATTCCTGAATTTTCAGTCGCTCTACAGGTCACAATTATAGAATTAACAATTTTGTATACGGTTGGAGTTTAGGAAAAAGCAGAAGCCTACAATTTTGGATGCGGACCATGGACAATGGACCATAACTTTTGTGAAAACAAGTAAAAACAACATTAAGTTCGGCCGGGCCGAACTTTTCATGCCTCCTCCATTGGGTAAAGAAAACATTTTTATATGAAAGTAAGACCTTTAGGATAATGCAGAAAAACTTTTTAAAACACCATATGAAGCCGATATATGGGGGCCATACCAAAACGGGAACCTCCATAGACAATTTTGCCCTTCAAGGATTGTTATCTACCAAATCTTCTTAAATACCAAATTTGAAACAATTCCGTGAGTAAATGTGACTAGGGTTATCAAAATATGTTCTGCGGCCGGAGCTAGAACTCATTTGAACTACAAATACCGATTATGTGGGGGCTTTACGAAAACGTTGACCTACATAATCAATGATATGTCACCGAAGCCGGAACCCACTACAAACAACAAATACCATTGTTTAGAAAAATTCGTGGAAAAATGTAGCAAAAACATCAATGTACCAAATATCGTCCCTCATATGGGGACTATACCTTTATAAACAATATTCCGCCACCCAGAACCCATAACGAACAACAATACTAATTTTTGGAAAAATTGGTGAAAAAATGTTGCTAGAACTATCAAAATACCGAATATAGGGACCTACCGTTATAAGGGAGCTATACCTAAACACAATACAGGCTGCTGTGCCAAATTTTAAAAGTCTACATCAAAAATGTGGGCTCTACCGAGATTTTAACAGACAGACGAATATAAATTGACATCTTATGCTGATAACGAATATACAGGGTGAGATAAAACAACTACAACAAAGTCGAACGCCATAATTTTGACATTTTTTCTTTTTAATTTAAAAATGCCGGAAATATCATAAAATTTTAGATTAAGTTTATATTTGTTCGAATTGGTCACCTTTGGCACAAATTATGGCCTTGAAACAGTCACACGCTGCCCGAATGTTGCACCGCGGTATTTTGGCCCATTCCCGGCGAAGCGATCAAAGACATAGAAGTATAAAGATGGGACAAGACAGAGTCAAAATATTGTCACCAGGTGTAAATACCTCTGTTGTTACGATATCATAACAACATAATCACCAATGTTAAGTTGTTTTAACAGCAAATACAATATTCAAACGTCAGTGAAATGCAAGTTTTAGTTCAAATTTTTGGTTTACAGAAAATTTTATTCTTAAAATTGCTCTGTAAATATAATTTTTATGCTAACATGTCACTGTTGTGAGCAGCGCCTCTATATATTTTTCACATTAACTATTTTTCCATTATGCATTTTGTCCAGTCTTTACCATTTTAGGTCTTTGAAGCGATTGCTTGAGGTGATCGACACTTTGGTATTTTTTAGTGCCAACCTTGCTTTCCAAAATACTCCAGACACAATAGTCCAACGAATTTATATCCGGAGACTTTAGTGGACATTGTGCGCTGGAAATGAAGTGAGGAAACTCATTTTGTAAATATTCTTGGGTGGCGCGTGCTGAGTGCGATGGTGCTGAGTCCTGTTGGAATGTCCAAGGTCTGCGGCCAAAATGTTTGCGTGCCCAAAGCTTTAATACACCCTCCAACGAATTGATATCCGGAGATTTTAGTGGCCATTGTGCGCTGGAAATGAAACGAGGAACCTAATTTTGTAACCATTCTTGGGCGCGTGCTGATTGCGATTGTTGGTGTGTCCAAGGTCTGCGGCCAATATGTTTGCGTGCCCGAGGCTTTAATACTCCCTCCAGAATATTTTCGCGATAATATTCGGCATTTATTCTGATGCCACGGTCGATTAATACGAGCGGAAAGCGACCATCGGCTGTTATTACGGCCCACACCATCACCATGGCCGGTTCTTGAGTTCTGGTGACCAACCGAAGGTGCACATTTTCAGCTGACCTCTTTGGCAAGTAAACCCGATCATTTTGTTTGTTTACAAACTGATGGACAACAAATGTTTTCTCATCGGAGAAAACCAAATTCGGCAGTTCACCACTTTCGGCCAAGCGAAGCGATGCGGTCGGTGTAAGTTCTTGCACTTTTTGGAATTTCAATGACTTTACCCCGAGCTCATTTTTCAATATTTGCCGAATGTAATATTACGATATGTTCAGCTCACGAGCCATTTTTCGGACACTGCGACGCGGGTTTCGATCAAGTCGCTTCTTTACTTTTCGAACCATTTCTGCTGATGTTGCTGATTTCTTCCTTCCACTTCCGTAACGAGCAATGGTACGAGACACAAAAGATTTATTCACATTTAAATGCTGGAGCGCTCTAACGATAGCCACTTGTGGTTTTCCAGCCAAATGTAAAGAAATCACACTATCACGCTTGAATTCCATCACGAATAACTTTTCTTTATATTTTTTTTTTTTTGGAAAATTCTCACGAAAATGCTTTTGTACGCTTGTAAACAATATAATGAGCTGTCACTGGAATAATTTTAACAGCTGTCGGACAAGTAGCTTAGAAATGACAGCAGTCTGAAGTTGGTTGCAGTTTTTTATCTCACCCTGTATACTTTGTTCTGTCATTGGATCTACAACCCGTTACTAACTACAAATACCATTTGTTAGACAAATCCGTGACAAAAATCCTCAAAATACCAAATATTGGGAGGTACTTTACATGTGGTCTATACGAAAAGGTGGACATGTGTATATAATGTTCAACCACCGGAGCTGGAATCCATTATGAACTAAAAATACCAATTATTAGACAAATCCGTAAAAAATATGGCGAAATTCATCAAAATACCGAATATCAGAAGCTACCTTTATATGGGAGCTATTCCAAAACGTGGACTGATTTATCTCATTTTCAATACCAACTATCCTAGACACAATACGAACTACTGTGCATAATTTTAAAAGCATACATCATCGACGGAAATCGTTAAATCGACTTAGAATTTTATGTTGTATATATACTTTATGAGGTCTATGACGACTATTTAGGGGTGTTACAAACAGAATGACAAATTTAATATAAAAATTTACAATACTAATTATAAACTAATTAATTTATTGATTATTTATTAATTTTTTTTTATTTTTGTTTGTCTTTTAATAATTTGTTATTTATTTCGTTATTTAATTTATTTACCTATTTATTATTTTTTATTTATTTGCTTATTTGTTTACTTATATATTTATTTCTTACATATTTATTAAACTATTTATATATTTTGTGTTCAAATCCCATTTGATTTAAATTAATAACCATTCACTTGGGATTTAAATCTCTTTAATCTCGAAATAAATTCATAATAGCTATTTACTCCAACACAATCCGAACGGTACCTGCTGCGAACCCTCAAAGATATTGATTCATTCAGTTTCCCGCCTTTGTGGGACAAACATTTGTAAACTGATAAAGTAACACATTCGCATGCTGTTTATCACAGTTGGAGTTGGAATCTGCAACAAAAATATCATCAGTTATGTCAACAAACACAACAGATATCTCGGCCACAATGACTTGATAAACAAGTTGAGAATAACACAAAATGAAGATACATTAGCGAGTCTTATAAAAGTCCGCTTACTACTCCGTCAGCATGTCACTCGTCTAAGTAATTGCATTCCAATCGATTCGAAGGCACATTTCAATTCAGATTTTTTTCTTATCCACCTTCCACCACCTGACACCCAGGCGAATCCAATGCATCAACATAAACATCAACATCAGCAGGAACATAATTCCCATCACCATGAGTCGGCTCCAACTAACCTGACCAACACAGAGGGTATTTTATTGCAGCAGGCCTGGATGTCGTTGGCACAGAACCTTCGAATGCAATCCATCAGTAACTTTCAACATTTAGGTACTTCGTACATCGGGCAGATTGTGGAAATTGAAATGAAACGTTTAAAGGCCAATTGCAGACGTGAAGAGGAGCTGTATGTGGAGCAAATGCTTTTGGAAAATCCCATTGTTGTTGAAAGACGCAGCAGTATGTCAATGCCAGAGCAATCAACAAAAGCGGCAGCGGATGCAACACCTAAAACAAATGATGATGACGACGACGACGATGATGGTAATAATAATGGCCAACAACATTCCAACGGAAACGGATGTAGCAGCATCAGTTCCAACAACGGAGTTAGAAATGACACGGCCACAACTCTACTACTGCAACAGCAGCAGCAACGGGCCGAATCATGTCGTCGCTCTCGCATCAACAACAAAATTAAAAAGGCCAAAATGAAATTCCGCCATAAATTCATGTCGTCTAAACTCGTTCAGAGTCTCCGCATGCTGGAGTGCATACAAAAGCTGATTGACCAAACGGAAATGCAACTAATGAGTCAAGGTTTCACTGTCCAACAGCTGGAGAAATTGAAAGAGCTGGTCTTTTGCAATGGCAGCCTATGATAGGAATTTTAAAATAATGGAAATGACAAATGAAAACAAAACAAAAATGGTAATGAAATTAAGTCCCCAATGACGTTGTTGTGTAGAAGTTCACTAGGAGCTGTAATTATAGCTAATTTAAAAGTTTTATTTGTTTGAGAGCAATAAATTAAAAAATGCAATGCATATGTCACCTCTATTTTCAATTTTAAGGTTCTGTCTTTTTGTTTCTATGTTAAAACATGGTTTAAATCATGGCCTATATAAGGTCGGCCAGAAAGCCCATCCGACAACTAAGTTTCCTGTCAAAAGACAATTGTGATTTTAAATTCAAAAAGAGTCAAATCACAATAGTACAAAAACTACTAAGTTTATTGCCATATCGTTGTCGAAAGTAGTCTTCTTGGCCGACCTAAAATGTACGAATTTTCGTTTAGTTTTAGTTGGAACTTATATGATTCAAGTTTCAATCTAATTGAAGAATCGTAAAATGATTGGTGCATATGAAAAAGGATGATTCCTTATCTATTATCTTTTTGGCAACACTGGTTTAAACAGCTCACGCAGGATTCGTATTCTATTTCACTGTCAAATATCTTTATTTTGGTCTATCATTTAGACCCAACTAAGTATAAAATTCTATGTCGTAATGGATGCTACAGCCTATAATAGGAAATTGTCTGTGCATGTCCACGTCTTCGTATAGCCCTCATATAACGCTACCTCCCGATATTCGGTATTTTGATGATTTTAGCGACATTATTCACCGGAATTGTTTCAATTTTTTTATTTGAAGATCGTAATGGATACTACAGCCTAAGACAGAAAAATGTCTGTGCAGGTCCTCTTCTTCGTATAGCCCCCATATAACGGTACCTCCCTATATTCGGTACTTTGATGATTTTATTCACCGATTTTTTTTAAGTTTCGAATTTGAATATTGTAATGGCTTATGGCAAAATTTACCTATGCAGGTCCATGTCGTCGTATGGACCCTAATATAACAGCTACATTAGGTATTTTTAAGATTTTAACAGAATTGCCAAATTCGTTCCAAATGGTGAAGGGTATTCAATGTTCGGCCCGTCCGAACTTACAGTTTTTTACTTGCTTTTATTGAAAATTTGTGTTTGGCTCAATAATAAGAATCCTTTGTCAGAATTACCGACTCATAATCAGAATTGTCGACTTTAGAGTGAAGATCAGCCAAAACATTGAAAATGCTACCAATGAATCCAAAAAAAGTCACGGTTTGGTGCGGTTCTTGGAGTGATGGCACCATTGGACAAATCGTAACGTAACTGAAAATAATGAGCCAATTATTTTAATTTTTTATATTTCCCAAAATGCCAGGCTTAACTTTTATGACATGTGGTTTTAACAAAACGGTGCGTAACAATGGCTTTATTGACAGGTAAAATTTTATTTCACGTTCGGGACTGGTCTTTAGACTATTTTTGTGGGGCTATGTTAAAAGTCAGACTATTTTATATGGGGCTATGTTAAACATCATGTCAGACGAGTCCGCTTCATTTAACTCGTTCGAAACACCACTGAAGAATTTAGATATCGTACTTGGTAAATCTGAATATTTACATCAACACAAAATCCATTATAAAGATAGTAGAGATCGGACTATTCCTTCTGGTGCTTTACCCATAAAGGGTATAAGTTTTAAATAACCATATAATCAAATCCGAAATAAGCATCCGGTTCTCCTCATATTTCACACATCCCATTTTTTGTACTAAAACAATATCTGCTGTGAAGATGGTATATATATATCGGTCCACTCCTCATAAAACGCAATTCCATTCAGACTTAGTACATCTCAATATTTTTATTAATTTTCACTGTTTGTGGGCTCAAATATCGGATCGAATGAAACATAAATGGGAGCTATAGCCATATCTTAACAGATTTTCATAAAATTTGACATAATTGCTTCTAGGGTAAATCTGGATTGTGCTTGGGTCAAACCAATGGACTGTGGAAGGTTTTGTCTTAATCGGACAATTATTGAACTTGTTATTTGATTACAAAAATTCATGTACAGATAAAAATATTATAAGTCTAGCTCGGTTACTGTTGCATGTTAGAAGCAATTTCAAACATGTAATGTGAACAAGTAAAAAAGCAGCTAAGTTCGACTGGACCGAACGTACCCAACATTTTCAAAAAACATCCGGAAACTTCCATTTAAATGAAAACTGTTATATGGAGACTATTCGAAGACGTGGACCTACTTACGAATTTTTTTTCATAGGCTGTAGTACCCATTACAAACTTCAAATACCAAATTTGAAACAATTCCGGTGAATAATTTCGCTAAAATAATCAACCGAATATCGGGGGGATATACGGAAACGTGCACCTACACACGTTTTTTTATGGAATTTGAAATAGTTTCGTTGAATAATGTCGCACAAATCATAAAAATGCCGAGGTCCTGCATACATTTTTTTATCGTGAACCTATATAAACAATTCTCTTCCAGGGGGCAAAGTACTCAGAAGGAGCGCCTTGTGTGAATTTTCAGACAATTCCATTGAAAAACGTGGCTAAAATGATAAAAATATCGAATATCGGGAGAAGTCGTTATAAGGGAGATATACGATTTCGTGGAAATTTATAGAAAATGCTCTTTCAGGGAGTAAAGTACTCAGAAGGAACTAGTGGTGTAGAATTTCAGACTATTCCATTGAAAAATGTGGCTAAAATTATATTAAGT
This sequence comes from Musca domestica, assembly GCF_030504385.1. Lineage (NCBI taxonomy): Eukaryota > Metazoa > Arthropoda > Insecta > Diptera > Muscidae > Musca > Musca domestica. The sequence goes on along the minus strand of NW_026712249.1, from coordinate 48,426,905 downwards.
CCGAATATCGGGTGTACTTTTATGTGTGGGCTATATGATATCGTGTACCGATATATCCCATCTTCGAACTTGAAGACTGATCTGTGCAACATTTTACCCTCCAATCTTATTCCGTTTTGACTCGAACGAAATACGACGGATATACAAATTTTGATTGTTTAGAATTCGATGAGATGTCAATTTAATGACAAACTTAATATATACACCACACAAATAACTACTGCCATAATATCCTTTACCCTTCAGCGGACCCCCAGCAACACTTGACACAACTAAATTTTGTAATTAACATTACTATTTACAAGAACTTGGCTTGAAGGGCAATGGCTAAAATGTCGAGAGCCAAAAGTAGCAACAAAAAACAATTGTTTTTGACAGTTTGGCGCTTTTGTTCTCATGAAGTTCGGTGGGAAGGTTTCATAAGGTTTATCATAGCGTTTACAGTCAACAGCATCTTAATATCAAACCATAGATGATACATAACATGGACATGAGAATGAATTACATAATTTTAATTCGAAAGTAAGTGGCAACATTTTAGCCAGATACGACTTGAATACATATATAACGACGTCAGTCTACTGTAATCAATATTGCTTCCACGAAAAGCCATTAGATGGTACGTAATATGCCCCATTGGTTCAAATAACATAATAAAAAACTAATGACCATATATGCAATGCAGATAATCAGGCCGCTGATCAAACATATTATTGACTGCAGAATAAACCTTAAATCTTTTCTGTGGCCCCAGTCCCAGACCAATCGATGAGACTGCACTGTTGAGCAATCGATAAATTATTGTTGGTTTTAGGGCAGCCTTCTCTAAGGAAGCTAGATTGAAATGGCACTTGGAAACAGATTGAATGCATATTTGACAGATCGGATTTAGTTACAATTAAAATTTTTCTTTAAATAATTCTCATAGATATGATCCTGACACTTACGCTCTCTAGAAAATTATAAAAGTAGTGAAATACTTTTTGTAATAAAAATAACAATATTTGGTTTGAGCCAAACTTACCATCATATTCCAAAAATAGGTTTATTTATTTGTTTTGTCTTCAGTACCGAATCACATTGAACATTCGCTACATATCTGCGAAATCATAACACGAGAAAAATCTTCACACATTTTCATTATGGCATAAATTTGGCGATTTTTAAAAAAAGAATTTATTTTATATTTTTAATTTTCATTTGCTCAAAAACTTTATCATTATATTTGCCAGTCAATTTTAGAATATTTTTACAATTTCAAAAACGCGCGTTGTATTTCCCCGATATACCGAACGAAAAATTGCATTATATTTTACTAATATTTAAATTGATAAACACTTCGATATACTCTGATACAGCGACACCGACCGAAAAAAATGCAATAGTTTGTTTGCTAAATATTAGTTATTTTTGCGAATTTCTGCAACGAATGAAATATTCACATATTTTCATTTTGGCAAATATTTCATTTGCTTAAACGCCGACTGCTCAATATTCATATGTTCTGCCAATTTTAGATTATTCTAATAATTTTAAAAACGCCCGTTGTATGTTCCCGATATACCGACATTTGGCAATTTGGGTTTATTTGAAGTTTGTGAGCTCTGAAAATAAAAATAAAATTTGAATTATTTGAATCGCATAGTCGACTATAGTGGTAAATATTTGTAGGATTATACATTCAAGTTTCATTTTTCAAAGAAACTGAAAGGTACAAGAACTGTATTTACAACTCAAAATTCCTAGTTGGCAAATTTGGCATGGAAATAGCTATTAAAGACATAAAATCATAAATATTGGACAAAATACATCGTTGAGTTTATCCACTGGCCCAGAGCTAGCCGACGACCTGACAAAAATGCATTACATTACAGAAATATGTTATTCCAAAAACCTCGGAGGATTGAAAGATAAGGACTGAAATCCTGATTCCAGAGCATTTTCTGGTACACTGAATCGATAAAAATAGGAAATTCCCCTAATAAAGTCAGGTCCTTTAGATTACAACATAATGCTGTCATGTTACATTAACATAATATATTTTTATACTACCAACACTATCTACCGAATCAAAGCAACAGTGTGCCCATATAGTTACTTCACATTTCAAGCTCTGACGGGGAAAATATGAAGCTAAATAAACAATTGGTGTTGTTGTCCATGCTACAATAACTTAGCATACGGTTGGAATATTTGCTATTAAATATCCTTGCCATCAACAAAAAGTCATAGTTAGGGAATTACAATAATACTAACTCCGGCATTTATTAACAGAATTGAAATATGTAATAATTTTAAAAGCGTACATGCAAAAAATCATTAAGTCCGACCGGCCCAAACTTTTAATACCATCCACCTTGAGGTAAAGTAAACCTTAAAAATAAATGCATTGAGATTTAATATTGGTGCAAGTTCCATTTTTGCAGGAAGAATACTATATCTATTGTGAGTTTCATTACTTTCAAATTACTCAAATTACTCTCTAAAAGCCGAGATTTAAACAATTACGCGAAAATGTGGCTGAAATAATTAGAATATCGAAAGGTACCGTTATAAGGAATCTATAAGAAAACTTGAATCTATATAGACAAAGTATAGAATTCCTTATAGATTTTGCCATTTCCGTCTGTCTGAAGAAATGACCATAGATTCCGAAAGAGATTTAGTTTACTATTCGGCAAAGTTTTCGGCATAAGTTGAGTTTAGGGGCTATGCTTGGATTGACCTGAAATTTTTACCGCAGGTAGGTATTTGTAACCTGATTACGGCAATATAATTTTTTTGTGGGGGAAATACCCGGTTACCCGGTTATTCGACCCAAAAGTTCGGATACAACATCCGGTTTATATCCGGTTCTACGTAACCGATATCAATAATATGGGTATCATTTGAAAGCTTATGAAAATACCTATCCAACAAGTGGTCATATATGGGGTAACTGGAACCGGTTTCGGAGAAATTTAGGAAAATGTGCATTTTTGTATGAGTAATTTTTGAAAAACCCATAAAAACTCGAAAATGGACCCATTATAGGGTCTTAAAATCTATACACTATATTATAGCTAACACTATTGCCTTTCCAAAATGGTGTCATATGTGTTGATATCTTTTGTAGTTCCGAAGATATTGACTTTTAAATTCGTTACTTATGAAAGCAGTTTGAGTGAAGCCAAGTTTTGTGTCGGGTTTAACGTTCTTGTTAATCTGCTTTGTTTTTAATTTGGTGTTGTTAGAATATTATGGATCGCGTAGTCGGTGTTGGACATATCCCAGAGGAGAAAATCTTAAGCCGCGGCCGAAGGCCGGCTACTTACAAAAATTACAATTTTTAGAAAAACTATGGATCGCGTAGCCGGTGTTGGACATACCCCAGAGGAGAAAATCTTAAGCCCCGGCCGAAGGCCGGCTACTTTCGAAAACTACAGTTTTTAGGAAACTATTGATCGCGTAGCCGGTGTTGGACATACCCTAGAGGAGAAAATCTTAAGCCCCGGCCGAAGGCCGGCTACTTTCGAAAACTACAATTTTTAGAAAACTATTGATCGCGTAGCCGGTGTTGGACATACCCCAGAGGAGAAAATCTTAAGCCCCGGCCGAAGGCCGGCTACTTACAAAAATTACAATTTTTAGAAAAACTATGGATCGCGTAGCCGGTGTTGGACATACCCCAGAGGAGAAAATCTTAAGCCCCGGCCGAAGGCCGGCTACTTACAAAAATTACAATTTTTAGAAAAACTATGGATCGCGTAGCCGGTGTTGGACATACCCTAGAGGAGAAAATCTTAAGCCACGGCCAAAGGCCGGTTGCTTAAAAAAGCTATAAAGGTCAAAGTCAAATGCATCTAGACTGGAGAAAAATATAATTTAATGAATTCTATCTCTTATATCTTCGGAACCACAAAAGATATCAACACATATGACACCATTTTGGAAAGGCAATAGTGTTAGCTATAATATAGTGTATAGATTTTAAGACCCTATAATGGGTCCATTTTCGAGTTTTTATGGGTTTTTCAAAAAGTACTCATACAAAAATGCAAATTTTTCTAAATTTCTCCGAAACCGGTTCCAGCAACCCCGTCATATGACCACTTGTTGGATAGGTATTTTCATAAGCTTTCAAATGATACTTATTTTATTGATATCGGTTACGTAGAACCGTATACAAACCGGATGTTGTATTCGAACTTTTGGGTCGAATAACCGGGTAACCGGGTATTTCCCCCACAAAAAAATTACATTGCCGTAATCAGGTTACAAATACCTACCTGCGGTAAAAATTTCAAAATGATCCGAGCATAGCCCCTAAACTCAACTTGCTCCAAGTTTTCGAAAATTAAAATAAATCGGTACATTCGAAGATTCCCATAGTCAGAGGAGAAAAGCATATTCCACCAACGTTCTTCATTTTTATGCCCTCCACCATACTATGGTGGTATATTAACTTTGTCATTTCGTATGTAATTCCTCGAAATGATCATTATAGAGCCAGAAATACACTCAAATTCGATCTGCGTAAAATTCTATGTCGATTTATCCATGTCTCTCCCTCTCTCTATCAAATCACGCTTTCTTTCTAACGAATTGAGATAGAACTCTAACATTTTGCACATAAATGTATTTTTATCAATAGGCCATGTCGGCCCACGTTTTCATGTAGCCCCCATATAATGAAAAATGTCTACTTCCTGAAAAAATTCGTTAATTTTTTTTTAATTGTTCATTACGCCAATAAAACTTCTGATAAATCAATCAACTGTTAAAATGTTTTCCCCAATTTAAGACTTTTTTAAAGTAGCCGGATTTCGGTGTGGTCTTGAAATTTTCCCAATTTGATACTCATTTTAAGGTGCCGGCCGAACCGTCCGTTAGGAAAAAATGCTTAGTAAATTAAGGTGATATTCCATTTAATAGCAAATTCACAAAATTGGCATTTAGAAGAAAAGTAACAACAAAATTTAACCTGTTACGACAAGATACGACATAAAAACAGGATTGCGAAATATTATTACCGGCCTACAACGATCGGACACTGTTCTATTTCTTTTTTTTAATAATTAATTAATAATTGGTACTTACGTTATTTCCTTCAACATTCCATAACGTAAATGTGTATTTTCGCGTTGAATTCCAATTTAAAACACAAAACGCCTTCACTTATTGAGCAAATGAGTACATATTCGGTTCATCGCTATTCAGTAATTGGCATGCCTGCACCAATTGTTTGCAACACTACAAACACACACTCACACAGTAATATTTTACCGTTAATTTTTATAATGCATCAATTTACCAAAAAGAAACATAAAAAACGCAACAACACTACACTAGAATTTCACATTACATTAATTTCATTAATTATTTCACTGTTTATTACTTTTAAATAATTACCAATCTATAAAAATTATTATAATTGCATAGAAATTTAAGAGCACGACTTAAAAGCAACGACGCGAACATTTTTCTTACAAGACTGATACAAACGGCGCAATTCTACAGCGTTGCATTTTTCAACTAGAGCTGTTACTTGATCGAATTATCGTTATTCGATAACAAGGACGGTTTAGTAGCTGTTATTATTTATTTGTTTTTGAAGATTAGAAAATTGAAAATATGCAAAAGAAAGTTTTTAGAATTTTAGAAGAAAGCCTCAGATACAATTTAAATAGAACATTTTATAAAGAAAATATTTTTAGTTCATAATTTCATACCGCAAGGATCGAGCCCTTGCAAATGATTTATAATAGACGAAAATGTAATAAAAAAAATCTTCTTTTTATGGCAAGGGTCTTTCAATATCCTCGTATTTATATAGTATGTTGTTTTTATGGCATGTTTTTATATAGAGTACCATAATTTACAAGATAGGTCTGAGAAACACTCTGAATAATATAAACTAAATTAGGAGAATAGCAACTTATGTTATTAATTAAAAAACGTGAAGTGGTTCGTCTGTAGGTCATGCTTTAATGAATGCAGAAACTTTAAGCAAAAATCATACAGAAAAGTACACAAATTTGAGTGAAAATTGAATATTTTACGGTCATCTTTTAAATTTTCTATCGACAACTCAAAAATCGATAATCCGTGCAAGCCAGATTACCAAATATTTATAACAATTTATGGAGTACACGATATTCGGGTAATCGGAATTCAACAACTTTGGCACAATTGAGAATTTTTCTTGACAGACTGCACGAGCTGCTGAAATTTTGCAAAGTTTTATTCTGTGAAAACTAAATTAAAATAAAAATTAAGCAAAATGACTAACGCCTGGAGAGCTGCTGGACTTACGTAAGTAAACCAAGAAATTGAACAACAGTGCATAACTTTCCAAATGCTTTGACGGAAAACAAACAGAAATTACGTAATTTATGTCAAAGTACTTGGTAGAAACGCTATGCGGCAAGTTAATAAACTATAGCCTTAGTTATTGGAAACTTGGCATTTACTCTGCACATTCTTACCTAACCTTTCAGCTACATCCAATACTCCAACATCTGCGCCCGTGTAGTGCGTCAAGCCTTGAAGGGTGATTTGCGTGCTGAGGCTGCCAAACGTAACGAAAGCCATGTCAAATTCACACCATGGACTGATGGCAAACCAGCCCGTAAGTATCATCTAAACGTAGATGGAGCATAAATTGATTATTTTATTGCTATATAAATATTAACCTTATAAATTTCTTAAAAAAAAACATTACAGATGAAAAGTGAGATCTTTAAAAGTCACCATTAAGTGTCTTTGATAAGAACTTTTCTTTAGACATATCTTGTAAGTTGTAGACGTAGGTTGAGTGTGTATGTTCCTCCCAAAAAGTGTTAAACAGAAAGAAACTAACGATATGTCTCAGTCCCTGAAGATAAACTGCAAGTTTTCCAAATTTCTTCCTGATCTTAAATTTCCTTGCTCAAACCCCGTTCCCAACTTAACGTTTCATGTCGAAAAGTTAGTTATGTGAAATGTTATGACAATGCGTGCTCAGACAATACGCGCCATAATATAGAGTACAGCTTTGGAATTCAACGCTGCTCACCTTAATTTTACATGCTTACACAAAAAATCAAACATTGGAAAAACTTATATGAAATTGAATTTTACTTTCTCATCTAAATGCAGAAACATACGTCGATTCCCTTTCGAAATGTATAGTAATAAAACTCAAATATTTGCCTAAGTTTGTATTACATATTCCCTGTGTTGCAAATTCCAGCAAACAAACATAACACTATCTTGATTACCTAAGGCTTTCTAAAAAATGAAATTATTCCTCAAAACATACTAAACCATCTAAATTTAAACCATATAGAGCACACTTCCCGAAGCAACCCTCATCAATAAAAAATTTCCTGTTTGAATTATGTCGCAACTAATATTCTAGAATCTATTTTATTATTTTATTAATTCTGATTTTTTCGTTTATTTTTCAGCTCGTGCCCAAGCCAGCGAATAAATTTAATCATTTGTGTATTGGTTAAATATAAATTCCATCAATTCTTAATTCATCGTTAGCAGCAGTTTCCAACAAATAAATTTATTATAATTTTCGAAATGTTAATGCTAAAAGCAACAACAGAAATAAAACACAACAATTATTAAAAAAACAACAATCTTATATTTTTCTTTTTCTCTTTTAACTTAAAACAAAAATAAGGCACTATATTTTTAAAACATCAGGCAAACATTATCGGCAAATACAAATGCGGTCATATAGTTCATATATTTTTAAATATATCCATTACAAAAAATAAAATATTTCTCAAGCTTTGATGTCAATTTTTAATTGACTTTAAAACTCGGAAAATGTTTTTATTAAAACCCATAAGAAAAGATCGAAAAAATGCAACATTAGATGAATACATATCCATTAATTTAATTATTCTTAAATTACTTTCAAAAAAAAAACTGTCATTTTAAATTCGTTGTGTCCTCTGTGGTACTTTGATTTCGTTTAAGGGTCTGAGAAAAATTCTCATCAATTTCACCTGAGGGGGGTTCGTAAAAATGATCCCAAGTCTTTAGTTCCTCGTACAACTTGCCACCAGGGCTAGCGGTGCTCATAAATTGTCTATGTGCCATGAGTTTGAAATTTGGCGTTAAATGACCTTCATCGACACCTCTGTAAATGTAAAAAAACAAATTGTATTTTAAATTTAGCACGTTATAATAAATAATTGTATTGGGATTCAAAAGGAACAATGGGCCTATCTCGCTTCCTTCTCCATGTTACAAACAAATGCACAAAGACATAATACCCTTCGCACTATGTGGTGTAGGTTATAAAAAGTATTCGTATAGCCATTATCTGAGTGAAGGTTACGGTGGCATACCAAAGCTTATGAAGAAGCTATAGATTGAAACAATGTTCTTAAAATGCAAACAACGTTTCAACGTTATTTTGGAGGGATACCATTTCGAAGCCTTTCATGTGAATCCATTACATAAACCGCTATCATCATGCAAATATGTTAGCTACACTACGATGTTACATATCATTGTTACACTTCATTTGATAGGTAACATACAAACCTATCGAATGAAGTGTAACAAAGATGAGATAATTCTATTATTTCATTTAATTACACCCAAAAAACAAATGTATTGTTAAGGCATGGAAGGAGCCCTTACAATACTCAAGTAAGGTTTTTTTCCAAAACGTAATTCTATTTATGTCATTTTTTTGTTGAATCATACTCTTAGTTACCTTTTAAGTAAGTTCTTGCACGCAGTCAATGCTCGTGGTGGTGGAAGCTTATACATAAAAGTTCCAACGAAGGATATTCCAATTGAATATCTATTATAGCTAAAAGTATGCGCTCCCTCCACACCCCATCCCCGTCCCTCATACACGTTACCATCACAGCCAATTAAAAAGTTATAACCAATATCGTCCCATCCTCGGGTTTCAATGTGAAAAGTCTGAAAAGAGTAATATAATTAAATTTATTTTAGGTATTAAATAGCAAAATATGTATACAATAAGATTGGATGCTTATATCATTTTAGATATTTAATCACGATTGAAAGTTTAGAACGTGATAAATTTCGAATTGTGAAACATAATATAAAACGTTCACGTTCTCGTTTAATACATCAAAACAATTTAGGTTTTATCACATACAATGCACTTGTGCTAAAATGACATTAATTGGGTTACAAAACATATACCTACCTGTATATCACGAATTATACCAATATTTTTTGCTTGTTCTGTAGAGTCACTGGTGGCAGTGTGGGCTAAAAATGACATATGGACATGTTAATTGATTTTATGATTTAGCTTTGTGTTACAGCACTTAATATACTTACAAATAATTACTAAATCTGTTGGTACATCTATAGGACTGTACTCATTAATAGGATCCATTGCAAGCCACCGTGCTCTTGGAATTATTTGACAAGCAGGTCTATAGACTAAAGTATTGTGAAACATATGAATATAAAAATAGACATAATTAAAACTTCACTACTAACCTGGTGGTTTCTTTGGTGTTGCGTGCTTTCTTTCTTGTTTTATATCTGACTTATCCTCATCCAGATTTTCAGATGTGTCATGTGTACACTCACTTTCATTACCATCTTTATTAATTATAATATTGCCATTGATTTTGATAACATGTCCCATTATAACATTACTCGAATTTGAAATACTGAAATTGCCAAAATTTTGTTGTGGCATGTTGCTTACAATTTCACTTAATTGCCTTAGATCTGGACATGTTGTGCTTAGCTGGGTTATATCTCTATATTCTCTATCATCGGATTCTAGAAAATAAATAAAATGTGTGTTACATATCTGAGTATACAGTTGTGGAATTAGAACAGTTTACTTATTTGGAAAATAATCTAAGTGTGTTTATTGTGTGAAAATAGACCTGTCAATTGTAGAGGTTTTTGAAATGACTCTATGTTCTTGATAACTATACAGGGTGAGATGAAAAAACTTCAACAAACGTCAGACTGCCGTCATTTCTAAGCCACTGTTAAAATTATTCCAGTGACAGCTCATTATATTGTTAGCCTACAAAAGCATTTTGGTGAGAATTTTCCACAAAAAAAGTTATTCGTTATGGAATTCAAGCGTGATAGTGTTATTTACTTATATTTGGCTGGAAAACCACAAGTGGATGTCGTTAGAGTACTCCAGCATTTAAATGTGAATTAATCTTTTTCGTCTCGTATCATCGCTCGTTATCGTGATACTGGTAGCGTAGCCCGACGTCAAGGAAGTGGACGGAAGAAAACAGCAACAGCAGCAGAAATGGTTCGAAAAGTAAAGAAGCTACTTTATCGAAACCCGCGTCGCAGTGGCCTAAAAATGGCTCATGAGGTGAACTTATCGTAATATTACATTCGGGAAATATTGAAAAATGAGCTCGGAGTAAAACCATAGAAATTCCAAAAAGTGTAAGAACTTGCACCGCAATAGAAAGAAAATAGACTCGAAAGAGCTAAAGAGTTGCTTCGCTTGGCCGAAAGTGGTGAACTGACGAATTTGGGTTTCTCCGATCAGAAAACATTCGTTGCCCAGCAGTTTGTAAACAAACAAAATGATCGTGTTTACTTGCAAACAAGGTCAGCTGAAAATGTGCATCTTCGATTGGCCACCAGAACTCAAACGCCGGCCATGGTGATGGTGTGGGCCGCCATAACAGCCGATGGTCGCTCTCTGCTCGTATTAATCGACTGTGGCATCAGAATAAATGCCGAAAATTATCCCGAAAATATTCTTGGGTACGCAAACATTTTGGCCGCAGACTTTGGACATTTCAACAGGACTCAGCACCATCCCAAACAGCACGCGCCACCCAAGTATGATTACAAAATGAGGTTCCTGGCTTCATTTCCAGCGCACAATGGCTACCAAAATCTCCGGATACCAATCCGTTGAACTATTGTGTCTGAAGTATTTTGGAAAGCAAGGTTGGCAATAAAAACTACCAAAGTATCGATCACCTCAAGCAAGCGATTCACCGGGAATGGGCCAAAATACCGCAGAGCAACATTCGGGCACCGTGTGACGGTTTCATTGGCCGTTTGAAAGCCATAAAAGGTGACCAATTCGAACAAATCTAAACTTATCCTAAAAGTTGATGCTATTTCCGACATCTTTTGCTTTTATTCTATAAAATTTAAAAAAAAATGTAAAAATTATGGCGTTTGACTTAGTTGCTGTTATTTTATCTCACCCTGTATATGTTGAATTAAAACAAAAAAATTGAAAACTTATATAAAAATAAATAATCTGACTTAAGAAATAAATAATTTGATTAAACACAAAAACTAGCTGATATTACAACATGAAACCATATTTTGCCAGACTACTATATTTTTAGTTTGATGCTAACTGGGATTTGGAACAACATTGGCAAATGTATTCGACCCCAAATGTTTAGTTATATCCGACTATTTACCAAATAATTCAATATATGACAAATGATCGGTGTACTAAATGCTGGTGGACCGAGGCCAATTTTTCGAGGTGATACAAAATCTGAAACAGACCCCTTTACATAGTGGCCTAGGGTATGCAACTTAAATTTGATAAATTTTTATATATTTTTTTTAATATTTTTGTCGAAAAATCACATTTTTTGTCTTTTGAGCCCTTAAAATGGTTTCGAAGAGCATTTTTGGCTACGTCTCATATAATGTCTTTAATATATTCAAAATTGTGTTCAACAATTGCTCTAGAAGCAGACATAACAGCATAGTATCAGAGTCGGGCTTGGCAAAGCAAATTATATAATTACCAACTACCTCGATATCTTCCAATGTTGATTATGCAAGAAGGAATGGATATGATATTGAATTTCCATACATTTTTGAAGATAGTATTCTTGGAAACAAGACTGTCATATATGAGGATATGGGCTAATATATCCATATCCATTCATTACCGATTTTATTATGATTGAGATCTTATATTTGAATGTGAAACGTCGTATATTTGTATGTCTAATCATACAATAATACAATGTCTAGTGATTAGCGCATCGCATAACATCGAAGAGCTGTCGGTTAATGGGGCCATTAAACAATGCTTCAACACGAAAATAATTAAATAATTGTTAAATTCTCGATTTACGTGATGAAAAGAAAAGACTCAATTAGCTTGTACTGTCTATTTATATATTTACCTATTATTTGGCCTGGGATCCGTGTGCCGAGGGCATGCTCTTCGCCTGATTCTGAATCCGAGTCGCTGGAATCAATAACACTAGATTCAACGGTCGAATCATCAACTGAGTCTAAATCTTCCAGGTTTAGAGAATTCAGCCAATTCCTGGTTTTCTCCTCATTAATTCGCAGACGATCATTGGCATTCATGGTTACAGTATTGTGCGATTTTCTTATGAATAGTGAAATTTCTTCCACACTTTGTTTTTCTTCTTATTTTATCTTATCATAACTCTTATTGCGATCTCAAGTCAAGTGTGGCGGACAAAGATGTTCTCAGCTAAGAAAAACTTGCGGATTTTGAGTTATGATTTAGATTTGCATTGATTGTGCAGTATAGAGAGCTTATGTTGCGTTTAAAATCTACATTAATGGTGAGGTTTTGTATATTATATCGGAGATTTTTTTAACTCGCAATTAAAAATCTCTTGTTTATAAAACTAATTATTTGTCACAGGGTGGCACGGAATAACAAATTTTATTGTCATTCTTGCTATTTATCGATTTCGATGATAATAATAGGTGTGTCTGGTTACTTTTCCTGCAGGAATTGTCCAGCAAAATCTTTCTGAGAGAGTAAGGTAGTTTTATTCTCTTTTGCAAGGAAAATTCGAAAAGTAAACAGACGGTATTCCTGCAAAAGCTTGCAACTAATCAGCTGATTTGTAAAAACAAACCAATATGTCCCCTATTATAAAAATAAAATGAAAGGAAGGACCACAAATTTTACAAGTTTTTTAAATAAAAAGGAAATTAGCAATTAAACAAAAATATCAGCAATAAAAGAAATATAGATTTTATGTGTTCCCCGGAGTCCTTTCAATTTGTTGCTAATGGCGTTTGTCTAAAAACCTTGGAAATAGCCTTTTATTTTTTTATTACATATTAATATTTACGTTTTTCACATTTTGTAAAGTTTATCTCAAAAAACAATTAGTCTTGCCCATTCCAAAAAAAATATTTTCAAATTGAAAGCACAAAAAGAAATAAACAAACAATAGAAAACATCTGATTGAATGTCGATGAATGTGAAGAAGAAGAGTTGCAAGTGATTGCAAGAAGAAATTTTTCCAGCAAGAATTTGCAAACTCTTACTGAAAGAACTGTCAAAGTGTCTCTCTCCGACCGCTCTCTTTTGCAGAACTTTTGGGTTAACAGACGACTTCCAGTAACAATTTGTAACAATTGTTACCAATTTTAGGGTAACCAGACACACCTAATAATGCCAAGTATATTGCGGCCCATGGATTGTCGTCCGATCATAGTAGCAGCACCACAATACATTTTCTTCTTGTGTTTTCCATACAAAAGGTTTATAGTTGTGTTCCAGAACCTGCAATATAGTACAATATTGAACAAAATGTTTAACCGGGTAAAATTAGAGGGCAATCCTTAAAAATCAGGTCCATGTCTTAAACATACCAAAAATGAATGTTGTAAAATTTGACTATTATCAAAATTTACCCGATTTTTATAATTTTCTATTGAAACTTTTGTTTTATTCGCCTCTCATTTCAACAAAAGAAAAAGAAATTGTTCAATTGTCAAGGTTTGAAATTGCTAAACTTCGAAGTTTCATATGAATGTGTCTTACTTGTGTGGTGAAAAACGTCGACCGAGTACGTTGAATGTTAGATAACGCTATTAGTCAATCAGCATATGCCAATCATAGTATGGTTTCAGAACCTGCAAAATAGTACAATATTTAGCAAGTTTTACATTTTTATTCCCACCACCATTCTATGGAAGGTATATTAGCTTTGTCATTCCGTATGTAACTCCTCGAAATATTCATAATAGACCCTCAAAGTATATACATTCTGATCAGCGTAAAATTCTAAGACGATCTAGCGATGTCCGTCTGTTGTAATCACGAGCGAATTGAGATAGAAGGCTAAAATTTGCTTACATGCATAAGTTACCAGTAGCCAGGTTAAGTTCATAAATGGGCCATGTCGGTCAACGTTTTCGTATATTTCATGGTTTTATCGACATTATTTACCGGAACTATTTCATATTTAAACATCGTAATGGGTACTATGACAAAAAATTTCGTATGCAGGTCCACGTCTTCGAATAGCCCCCATATAACGTTACCTCCCGATATTCGGTATTTTCATGATATTAGTGACATTATTTACCGGAATTATTTCAAATTTTATATTTGAAGATCGTAATGAGTACTACAGCATATGATAAAAAAGTTCATATAGTCCCCATATAACGGGTTTCATTTAAGTTGTAGTTTCCGGATTTTTTTTGAAATTTTTTAAGTTCCTTCCAAATTTTGGAGGGTATTAAAAGTTCGGCACGGCCTGCTGCTTTTTTAATTGTTTTACTTGAAACCCGTTCCCGTACATGAAAACTCAGTAACACATACAGGCCAAATGAAGAGGGCATAAATAAATACGACATTCTCTATTACGGAATTTTACCAGGCAAATTTGGTCGAGTAAAAAAAATTCTAAGTGTACCCGTCATCTGACAATTTTGTGTAATATTTTATGTTTTGAAAAAGAAAATATTTTCATAATCAATGATTGAAAGAAGCGTATATGGCAATTTTGCCATGGAATTAAAAGATTGGACAAAAAGGAAATCGAGGCATTTCATTAATTTAATAATTTTAAATATGGAAAATATGAAGTAAATGGAAACAACTTGTTACATTTAATTTAGATTAGTTCTGACCATGGTAGAAGAATAGAGATAGTCGCATCGATACAACTGCTGGTACAATGAACTGTCAAAGCAATTTTGGAATTGAAATTGTTGAATGAAAAATTATTCAAAACCTCCCCTTGTGGTCGTATAGGAAAACACATACAAATCTACTTATTTTTAAAGAAAATTTGACTTATCAATGTTCCCAAACGTTGATGCATCTACCTGTATTATTCTACCATGGTATTGACAGAAAGTGGGCATAGCCTCAGGTCTGAATTTCTGTAGTTTTACCGAACTTACCACGATAAAAACTATTTTATACATTTGTATAACAATCCAGGGATTTGTGTTGCTACATGTTAGAAAGGGTTTTTGATGGTACAACCGACGAATGAATAAAATATTTATAAAAAAACGTATATTCGAGGTTTTACCAACAGAATGATAAAATGAATGACATTCCCCATACAGAACTGAATAGCCTATACAAAACCAATTATTTTATAAACATGGACTGTCATTTCGTATCAATTAAAAAAAAACAGTCATACTAGAAATCGCTTCTCAAATCAGCTTTGTTTATCTTCATCATAAAAATGTTCCCAGTTTTTTATCTCCGCAAATAATTGCCTTCCAGGACTTTCCGAACAGATACATTGTTTGTGACCCATTAATTTGAATTCCTTCGACAAATGTCCCTCGTCAACGCCTCTAAACATGAAAAAGTAAAAAAAAAATTGATCATACAACAATTACTTCATCATTTCAATAAATCACTTACATTTGTAATAACTTCTTACATGCCTGCAAAGCCTTTTCGCTGGGCAATTTAAGCATAAAATTCCCAACGAATGCTATGCCAATCGATTTTCTGTTATATCCATATGTATGTGCGCCGACGACACCCCAACCCCGTCCTTCATAGATATTTCCATCGCATCCAATTAGAAAATTATATCCTATATCGCCAAAATCTTGACTCCCAATATGATAAGCCTGAAATTGTTATTTTTTAGTACATTATACATAAGCAAATTACATTTTAAACTAACCTGTATGCCTTGAATGATATTAACATTTGTTAATTTATCATTAGAACTATTTGAAGCAGTGTGAGCTAAAAAAGACAAGGAATCTTTTTAATTAACAATGTAATGAAATAAATAAACGTATTCATACATATTATTACAAATTCGGTTGGTTCTTCTAAGCTTAGGTATTCTTCTAAGGGCTCAATAGCTGACCAGCGATCTCGGGATATTATTAGTTGTGGCGTTTCAGAGTCTTCAGATAAATATAAATAATTAAGTATATGAAAAAAATAAAGAAATTTAAAAATATTCTCACTTTTCGAAGTTTTTAGAATAATATTCTTATTCTTCGTTTCCCCTATTTTATTTGCTATTTCCTTGGATTTAGATTCTCCACATCTTTCATTGTTGTTGTGAACTTTCAATATGAGATCACCTTTAATCTTAACTATATTACCAACAACCACATTGGAAGAATTATTTATGCTAATATCACCAAAAACTGGCGACGGCAATTGACTTAAGAGATTATTCAGACTTGTTATATTGTCACTTTCAAGTAATCCTGAAATATTGTTGTAATTTTCATCCTCATCTACGGTGGCTAAAAATGTAATATATTAACTTTATATTTATATTTGATTTTTGCAGCTCTTACTTGTTGATTCGCAGACGCTGGTCTCTTCTATAGAATCTACAAACGACTCTGTATCAATATCGCTTTGTACATGACTATTTTCAAGCCATTTTCTTGTATTTTCTAAACTTATGGGTAATGTCTCTTGGGAACTGTAAGACTGCATTTTAAATAAACTTGGCGATTTTAATTCAGAAACAAATTCAGCTCTAATCCGTATTTTCTTCTATGATAAACTGATTTCCTTTGTTGGCTGAATCATATTAAACGTGTATGATTATACATATATATATGTGTGTGTCGAAGTGAATGTTCTTCCCCTGAGAAACAAAATGCAACATATAGCCCAAGTTACATTGTGTCATTGGTGTTTAAATGTGGGACACTTTAAAATTTTTAGGTCTTTTTAATGATGACGAAAAATATATTTGAGACACACAAGGAGAAAATATATTTTGTTCATGAAATGAATAAATATATAACAGCATTTATTTTGATTTTGAATTAAAAATTGGTTTGAGAAAATTAATTATTTTAAATTAGTGTATTTGGATGATACTTATGAATCTAAACAACTAAAAATATATTAAGGTTACCTCTTCATTTTCGGTATTTTTAAGATTTTAAGTCACAATATCCAGCGAAACTAGTTGTAATTTCAACATTTTGATTCCAAGCACGTCGTGGTTTTTCGATTTTTATTATTTTTCTCTATTTTTAATAACTTTATTTTCGCTTGAGGTCAATTGTAAAATCAATGTTTTATTTTTATTTTCCAAAGTCGTCTTCATGGAACAACAATAAACAATAACAACAAAAATTTACTTTTTTTTAAAAAGAACAAGTAAAAAAGCTGCATGTTCGGGCCGAACTTTGAATACCCTCCAACATTTGGAACGAATTTGGCAATTTTCAAAAAATAAAATCCGTTAAAAATTCTGTTAAAATCTTAAAAATATCAAATGTAGCCGTCATATTAGGGTCTAAACGACGACGTGGACCTGCATAGGCAATTTTTGTCATAATCCATTAAAATATTCAAATGAGAAACTTGAAAAAATCGGTAAATAATGTTGCTAAAATCATCAATATATGACGGTTCTTTTATTTGGATCTAAATGACGACGTGGATCTGCATAGGCAATTTTTGTCATATTCCATTAAAATATTCAAATGAGAAACTTGAAAAAATCGGTAAGTAATGTTGCTAAAATCATCAATATAGGGCGGTACTTTTATTTGGGGTCTATACCAAAATACCACAGGCAATTTTCCGCAATTCCGGTGAATAATTTCAAAATCATCAAAATACCGGATATCGGGAGTTACCGTTACAATTATATCAATACAATATACACAATTTTCTGTCTTAGGCTGTAGTAGCTGTAGCTTTAAATACCAAATTTGAAGTAATTCCGGTAAATAATGTCGCTAAAACCAAAAAAAGATATGTATCAAATTTAACCAAAGTAACATATAAAAGGATAAGGAAAGCATCATCCGAATCAAATTAGCAAAATTATTATAAACTTCCAAAATATATCTTTTAATTCAATTTTAAAGGTTCTATTTCAGAACCTGCAAAAATCTTCTCTTTTTGCATTTTTTTCGATATCATACAGGGGAAAATCGGTTATCATAGTAAAAACTTTTACATTCTTGCAGTTCTGGAACAGACTAAGGTAGATCTAACAGGTAACCGCATCGGCGAATTGCTAAACAAAGCAACTTTTGTGGTCCCCTCAAATGTCAAAATTGGCATCTAAGGCGAAAAACATAGATTCGCCATGACATTTAAAGGTTGCGGCAAATTCGTTTCAACCAATCAGAAACGAGGTGTTTGTTTACATTTTATTTTGTGTGCCTCTCGTCGTAAAGGAACGTCGTTTTTATTGTTAAAGAAATAAGAGTAAAATAAGTATTAATTGTAGTATTGCGATATTTTTTAAACCAAGAAACTTATAATGACTATATTTTACTGGTTTAAACCGAAAGTTTTCCGGAACTGCAAATGACAAGTGTCGAATTCTTGTACTACTTCCCGTGATGTGATTTGGGAATCTTAGATGTTGAGGCTAACTTAATTCTTAAAGCTGCACTCCATTCTAACCTCCTTCCTTCATTTTCTTTTAATTTTTTTTACTGGTTTCACTCTTAACTTGCTCTTAAATTATTTGAAATATTATAAAAAGGTACTTTTAGGGAACACAACATAAACAAATTTGCTGTTGCATTTATTTAGGGCGAATTCTTCATTACAACAATTTGTTTTGACATTTAATGGTGCCGTCAGCTGGGCTGATGCGATTACCTAGTACATCTACCTTGTTCTGATGTGTACTAAAGGCCGATTAATCGGAAATCGACTTACCTATCCCTATTCTCACAGCGGCTTATTATTAAATTTTTTTTGTTTATGTAGGGGTCAATTTATTTTATACTAAAGTTATAGATAAAAGACAATAGAATTAGTTTAATAGTCATTATGAGTGAGCCAGAATCTGCCCAAGACTTTCATGCTACACGTTTAGAAGACAGCAGCAGCGGCGAAGATGACACAGATATGCATGAATCTGTGAAACATCAAGAGCAGGATGAATGTCCTCCAAGCACAAATACAAATACTGGTGCCGCTACTTCTAATGAATACGATGAAGATGAGTGGAGAGAAAATGAATTCGAAAATCCACCCGTTGATGGAAACATGCGTGTCGTTGCATCTCACTACAACGAACTAAAGGAGTCTGGGAGAACAGAACGAGTGAAATCCCGCATTTTTCATATGCGTAATTTTAATAATTGGATCAAGTCCCAGTTAATCTCAGAATACATAAAACGAATTAAAACTAATCAACGTATGGGTGATCCAATGCGAGTATTGGACATGTGCTGCGGCAAAGGCGGGGATTTGCTCAAATGGGAAAAGGCCATGATAACACATTTGATATGCACCGATATTGCCGAGGTGTCCGTGGAACAGTGCAAAAGGCGATATGAAGACATCATTCGAAGAGCAGAACACTCGAAATTTGCCCACAAATTTACCGCAGAATTCTTTGCATGTGACTCTACACTCGTACGGTTGCGGGAGCGTTTCAAGGATCCATCGCTCAAACTGAATTTGGTTTCGTGTCAGTTTGCGTTTCACTACTCTTTTGAATCATTGACACAAGCTGATTGCATGGTTCGAAATGCCGCAGAATGTTTACAACCTGGAGGTTTCTTCATAGCAACAATACCGGATGCATTTGAAATAATGAAACGTTTACGAGCTTCTCCTAATGGTCGCAGTTTTGGAAATGAAGTCTACAATATAGAATTTTGTTCGGATACAAATCCACCGCCATTTTTTGGTGCAAAATATCAATTTCATTTGGAGGGTGTGGTGGATTGTCCAGAATTTTTGGTACACTTCCCAACGTTGGAAAAGTTGTGTCGCAAATATGGCTTGAAGTTGGAAAGAAAAACTACTTTTGCCGATTACTTTAAAGAAAACATGGATAATGGTATGATTCCTATTAATCACTGACTTAACTAATTAACTAATCCCACCTTACTTGTAGGCCGTAATCTTTTGCAGCGTATGAGTGGTTTAGAAACTGTATATCCAAATCGTGTTGGAAATGATGAACAGTATGAACATATCAAACGTTATTGTAAAGGCAACACTGGAAGGCCATATGGTTCACTTTCGAAAAGTGAATGGGAGGCAACTAGTAAGTAATAGAAACTACTTGAAATGTCTGTGTTATTTGTTGCATTAGCTAGTACTATTTTGCCAATGTTTTTGCTACAAATACCGATTTCGGAATTTACTAATGCTACGCTTGCACAAAAAGAAAGGTTTTTCAATTACATATTAATATAATTATTTCTTACATCTATTTCAGCTCTTTATCTAGTATGCGCTTTTCGTAAGTGCAAAAATACTTGGGACTCCCAAGGAAAGCCGGTGTTCGAGTTTGATTGATCTGTCTTTGCTTAAATTAAATAACTATGCCTTACATCGAACACTAGAGCAACCAAAACATTTTTGTTACAAATAAAAAAACAAAGACAAAAATATAAATGTATGTTTTTAATATTTTTTTATTAATGAATGCAAGTCAGATCTACCTAATTAAAAGTTGGTTTTATTTCTAAAAAATCTATTATCATTCTTTTATTTAAATTAACAAAATATTACTTATTTTTTAAAAAATGAAAATTTACTGCAACAATATCAAATAGTGTCGTTAAGTAATTTTAATCCTATCTTCTTTTTGTAAAAGGGATTAATGGGACTGGGCATAGCATTCGGCTTCAAAAGCCCTTTGCCGGGTTTCTTTTTTGCATCGTAAGGTATGTTGGGCGAGCTTTTAATTTGCTGTATATACTCGGCAGGATTCTGTGAGGTGTTGTGTTTAAGCGCGATTTTAACACGTTTTGTGCCACCAGGCGTACTGGGAGTGTTTGCCGTTGATAACGAAAGTTTTTTCGAGTTCAGGGGCGTGGATTGTTGACTAGCACTGAGACGGCTCTTTGCAAGAGGATTTACTACCAAATCAGCGTTGGCTTTCTTTAATTGTAACTTGCGCGATGGTAGAAAATATTCGATTTCACCTTCGGCCAATGGTTCATCCCATTCGTTCAATGGGGTTGAAGTTAGTGATTTTTGCGACTTCTTGCTTTTGGGCGTAACCTGCTCGTCGGGATCAGATATTTTTAAAACTTTTGGTTCTTTAGGTTTGGCTTTAGGCGTTTCTGGATGATCTTCATTTCCCGAAATTTTCAACACATGTGTCAGTTTTACAGAATTTTTTGGCGATCCATTAGCACTTTCCGCTAAACTTTCGGGTTCTCCCTCTTCTTGTTTGAATGCCTTTTCCTTTTTTGATTTTTTATTTAATTTTGCATCGCCATTTATTGCAACATTTTCGTTTGCATTATTTTGTTTAGCTTTTTTCAATTTTTTGTTTTCGGAAGATGTGTTTTCTTTTCCATTTTCCTTTCCCTCTTGTGTGCTTTCCACATCTTTTTTGGATTGTTTATTTACTTTCTTTTCGCCATTTGTAATGCCTTCTAACGATTTATCTAATCGTTTTTGTTTCTTCTGTGGTTCACCCTCTGTTCCGTTTTCTGTCAACAACTTTTGTTTCTTAGGCTTCTTTATCATATTCTGGTTCGTGTCATCATTTTCCTTCTCTGTTATATTTTCATGTTTCTTTGCCTTTTTTGGTTTTATATCTGTCTCATCCAGCTCCTCTTCTATCCATCCAGCCATAAATGCTTTTTGAGACTTCTTCCTTCGTTCTGCCAGATAATCCTTTGGCAAAGCCTTTTCCAATTTCTGTTCATAGTTGCTTTCATCAATTTCATCGTAATTGAGTGATTTTAAAAGCTTTCTACGTTTACGCTTTGTAAGCTGTTTCAATTTCCTATCAACTCCATACAACTCATTCTCCAAATTTTCTAGTTGTTTGATTTTATCCTTAATTAGGGGCACCTCAGATTTCTGGTCAAACCTTGGCATTGTCTTAATACCCAGAGGGAATTCGCCATTTTGATATGTCCTAAATGTCTCCACGAGTTTCTTTAGCACCTTGCGACGTTTAGTAGCACATTCTTCTTTGTATAGGAAATTTTCCAAATCTTTAATGATTGGTTCAGCATCTAAGGGCAATACCGGCATAAACACATCCACGTTACCAGCACGTGGATCTAAATGTTTATTTTGATTGTCATTTTCTTCGTTTTCAGCCTGATTTTCATTGTCGTTCTCCAACTCCTCCCCGGCATCTTCTTCGTCGTCTTCAGATACTTCGCACTTTTCTAAATCATCAATATGTTTGGTGGGGAATCCCATTTCTTTCCATGCATTGTACTTTTCGGAATATTCCCGGCCCAAATCGCTTTGATACAATAGATGATAGAACACTCTGGTGCGACAATGGGAAATCAGTTGATAATCTTTTTGTGTAGTTGTGAACGCAACAAATGGTTTCACAAACAGAGCCACTTGCTCTGCCGAAATATTCCCTTCAGAAACTTTGGCCAATTCTTCAAAGAAAATATCCAAATAGTGCATAGTCAAACCTTTCGCAACCACATTCTCGAAGAGAACAGTTTCGGTAGCATGCTTGTTGAAGATTTCGACCGCATCTTTACCCCAATTACTCGCTTTCAATATTTCGAACATATAACGTAGCATACGTCTAGTTAACATCATAAATTTATCAATACGCCACTGATCGATGCCGAACCAATGAATACACATGGTGTTAAGGAATGCGCCAAAGAAATTCACACTCATTCCCAAATTTCCTTCAAAGCAATCCAGCAGTTTGCCATACTGTTCGGCCAAGTCTTCTTGTACGAGCGGTTTGTCGGAATACCACATATTATAGTAGAGACCCTTCCATATTCTCATAAAATCCTCTTGTTGAAAGGGGAAAGATGACTGAGAGCGCAACTGCAGCCATCTGCGTAACTTTTTCATTTGTTTATTCCTTTTGTTAAGATCATTGCAGGCCAATGATTTTACAATTTTCACTTCTTGAGCAATAATTTTTATTTCTTTTTGCACTTCATCCTCCTGTTCGGCACTGTCGTCGGCACCGCCTTCATTGTCCGATTCCAATTGTGCAGCAATATCCTCGGCGTTGAACAACTCACGTTTAGGTTTTTTAACCTGGCTCATTACTACCATTATTTGTTTGACTTGGCCAGTTAGTATTAATTTATTATTATTTTTATTTATTAAAGAACGAGGTTTTATTTGGACACGGTACACCAACACGTGTTCTCTAACAATCAATACAATAAAATCGCCTCAAATTGGTGCGTTCAAGGGTTGCCACACAGGCCAAATGCCGATTATGATTATAGGAATCGTAATGCAACGTTGTTTTATTGGCAACATTGTCCAATTCAAGAAATGTTTCTATCATGGTACAATGAATTCAAGGTAGGACAAAACTACCATATGATTTAAATTTTTTTATTTTTCTGGCTTAATATGTCAACTTCATTTTCTCATTTGTGTGTCTTCTTTTCAATAATAAACAATTGTTCAGAAAATATTCAAATTCGGGTGTTTTTAAAATGCTTATTGCAACGAATGCATAGACAAAATCTACAGTTTTTGTCGCGAAATAAACCATAAGAGATATATAGAACATGATATTGAAAAGAAATGTTGACCATTCATTCAGTTTTAGCGGTTTTAAATTATTTATTCAAAATCAATGCAACAAGTTGTTTGCTTTTTTATTGTTTTGATAGTAATTCTGACATTACAAGCCAAACAGATAGACCTCTATACTTGCAATTTTTTTAAAGTTGACCTACCTTCTCTTCATTGCACCATGGTTTCTATATGCTCGGTTGCAGAACTTGAAGGTTCTGCTATTTTCGATATCATAAAGAAAATCCCTATCGTAGTAACAACAGGGCAATATAAAATACATCAGTCTGATCATGGTACAATGAAGAGAAGGTAGGTCAACTTTAAAAAAATTGCAAGTATAGAGGTCTACCTGTTTGGCTTGTAATGTCAGAATTACTATCAAAAAAATAAAAAATCAAACTACTTGTTGGATTGATTTTGAATAAATAATTTAAAACCGCGAAAACTGAATGAATGGTCAAAATTTCTTTTCAATATCATGTTCTATATGTCTCTTATGGTTTATTTCGCGACAAAAACTGTAGATTTTGTCGATGCATTCGTTGCAATAAGCATTTTGAAAACACCCGAATTTGAATATTTTCTGAACAATTTTTTTTATTATTGAAAAGAAGACACACACATAAGCAAATGAAGTTGACATATTAAGCCAGAAAAATACAAAAATTTAAATCATATGGTAGTTCTGCCCTACCTTGAATTCATTGTACCATGAGTCTGATAAATCATGTTACAATAATTTACAGGGTGAAAACCACTAAAAATATATAGACCCGTGCCCTAACAATTGTGTTGCATACAAAAAGACCATCTTTCTCATTATAATCGAGAATTGTGTACGTCTGGCGTTTTACGTTTTCCGGTATATATACACCAAGTTATTATTATACTATTATTAGTTTGATTGAGCCAAAAATTATGTAACAACTCGAAATATTGGTTTCCCACATAAGATCTTTCTATATCGCCGAGCGCCGTCCGTCTGTAAATGTTAATTTGTAATCACTCTACAGGTCTCAATTATGGCTCGATCTTCACGAAATTTAGTGGTTGAAATGGACAAAAGTCAAATTTTTCATTAAACCGCGGATATTTTTAATCCAATTCTGACCGTTACGTAGATGCCGATAGTAAATATATCGGATATATATAGCGAAATATATACAATGTGTATATACAAAGGAAGGGGATGTTAGCTAGAATGCTTATATCTCAAGAATGGCTGTCCTCTTATAAAAAACCTAAGGGTGCAAGCACATAAAGAGCTTGAAGTCATGGCTAGGCATATTTTGTGACATTTTATAAAGGGATTACAGAGCCGCACTAAAATCCTGCCTGTTTTCCATTATAATTTGACATTAATATGCCTAGCCATGACTTCAAGCTATAATGATGTTAATATTGAAGTATACATTTTGTAATATTTTTTTCACCTTACAACATAGGTTGGAGTTATTATATATTATTATAGATTGCAATTATCGTCCGATCCTCACGAAAAAATTCAAAAATCCCAAAATGGATATGGACATAAAGGGGCTTCTAACATATTGGAGTTTTGGTAGGGTATCACATGGTCGGCTCTGCACGACTTTAGCCGTTTCTTACTTGTTTTTTTTTTAAGGAAAAATCTGTTATCGTAGTGAAATTTTTTACATTCTTGCAGTCCTGGAACATGCAATTTACTTACAGCTTACGTTTTGAGTTCTTCGGAACACTGTTCGTAAAAGTAAATGTTACCATACTTTGTTTATTTGTTTTTGTTTTCAATAACAAAAATCAGCTGTTATGTGTACAATTACTAGCCACGTTTGTTTATTTTTACGCTATTTAAACAATTAATGAATTTATCAATTAAATTATTTAATTCCCTAAATCTACAACTAAAAACTAAACGTTTTTTAAACATTGGAATTTCAATGGCCTGTAGTCGATATGAATATGTCAAGGATTATGAACGGGATGATAGTATACTACCAAATGTGTGGATTGTGATTCGTGTTGATGGAAAGGGATTTCATAAATTCTCCAAAGTACATGATTTTGAAAAGCCCAATGATGAAAAAGGTAAAGAACATTGTTACAAAGACATCTGTTAAATTAATAGACCTATACTTCTAGCCTTGAATCTTATGAACAATGCCGCTCAGACTGTGATGGAAGAATTTCGCGATATAATATTATCTTAC
The DNA here is from genome assembly GCF_030504385.1 of Musca domestica. NCBI lineage: Eukaryota > Metazoa > Arthropoda > Insecta > Diptera > Muscidae > Musca > Musca domestica. The sequence goes on along the minus strand of NW_026712249.1, from coordinate 48,401,033 downwards.
GGACAAAGCGATGAGTATTCATTTGTGTTTCGCAAAGAAACTAATGTCTTCAATAGGCGATCCTCTAAATTGCTGTCATATGTGACGAGCTTGTTCACCTCCTCATATGTCATGAACTGGCCCAATTGGATGGGTGATATGAAATTACAATATCCACCATGTTTCGATGGACGAGTTGTCTTATATCCTTCAGATCAAAATCTTCGCGATTATTTGAGTTGGCGTCAAGCCGATGTTCATATAAACAATCTATACAATACAGCATTTTGGAATCTAGTGTTAAAAGCCGGTTTAACAAATCAACAAGCAGAAGCGGAATTAAGGGGAACTTTTTCAGCAGATAAAAACGAATTGCTGTTTTCACGATTTGGCATAAACTATAACGACCTACCTGCCATGTTCCGAAAGGGTACAATATTATTAAGGAAAAAGGTAGTAGTGAACAAAGACAATGCTAAAAGGCAATTAATTGTACCTATTCACGAAGATTTAATACGTGAAAAGTTTTGGAAAACTCACAGTGAGCTGTTAGGAAAATATAAACCAGGTGAATATGACAATGACGAAAGACCCAATGGCGACAAATTGCCTGAACTAATCTCACGACAAATAGCAAATATAAAATTGGATGATAAAGAAAGCTAGTATCTAAAACTTATGTAAAACCAAATAAAAAATAACTTTATTAAAGTCGAATATCTTTTGGCTTCTTATTTTATATAATAAAGTATAAGAAATATGCCTGTGCCGTAAATGAGGTGTAAATGATCAATTGATTATTTAAGATATGGTACTAAGTACGGAACTCAAATAAATTGTTAGTATTTGTTTCATAATGAATGCCAGTTTTATTGAATACTTATATAAACCCAAATAAGAAAAATTATTTTATTAAACTAAAACCCTCGGCCTCTTCTGCTTTCTTATTTTGTAAAATAAATTAAAAAATATCTTTTGGCTTCTTATTTTATATAATAAAGTATACGAAATATGCCTGTGCCGTAAATGAGGTGTAAATGATCAATTGATTATTTAAGATATGGTACTAAGTACGGAACTCAAATAAATTGTTTAATATTTGTTTCCTAATGAATGCCAGTTTTATTGAATACTTATATAAACCCAAATAAGAAAAATTATTTTATTAAATTAAAACCCTCGGCCTCATCTGCTTTCTTATTTTGTAAAATAAATTAAAACATATATGCCTGTGCCTTAAATGAGGTGCAACTCAAATACATTTTTTAATATATATTTACAAATGAATGCCATTTTTATTAAATTCTTTCTTTAAATCATAGAAAAATGTGACTTTTACATTATATTTTACGTATACCAAAATCGATTTTACGCAAATTTATCTATAGAAACTGTAAATCTACTTAATTCTTAGTACTATTCGTTCTTAATCATAGGCACGCTTCTAATAATCATCGTCGTCTTCGTCATCATCCTCTTGCATCTGTCGACTTTGTTGTACCGATGAAGCTTGCATACTCATCCACTGTTGTTGCTCCTCTTGGGCTTGTTCCTCTCTGGCCTTGGCAAAAAGTTCCTGCTGTTGTCTGAGTAATTCCTCCTCTGGTATGCCCAAATTTTCAAGACGCGTGCTTTGTCGACGCCGTTTTGCTGCAACTTCTTTACAATCGTTGAGCACCGCCTCTGCTTCCTGTTTATAATCTTTAAATCCCAGACGATCGAGCGCTTCCAAAACATGTTCGGCATTAATAGTTTTCTTATTTCTAACATTGCATACTTCATTAGCTTCGGAACTAATGAGGTGTATAAATTCAGAGCAGCAATTCAACAGAAGCTCGCGACTTTCGTTTGCAACACGCACACATGGAACTAATTCCTTGATTATTTTGTTAATGCTAGCACGTGGTAATGTCAGTTCGTCATCTTCCGATGGTGGTGGACACAATTCATCCTGGGGATTGCTCATATTTACTTTACTTACTTGTTTTTTATGTTTTTTAAATACAAATGCAATCAATTCTTCCAATTCTTATAATAAAAAAAAACGTCCCAACGAAGCGAATATAAAGGCCAAAAAGCAATGCTTGATAAAAAATAAACAGAAAGCAAAGACTCCGGGTACTCTGTTGTTTACGAATGAGACATGAGAGAATTGAACATCTTCACTAAAGAGCTCAGAACTATCGGGACTAGGTACGGCAAAAACGACTACAACGATAACTCAAAGATACACCCTGTGAAACAGGTTGGCTTTGTCGTATGGCGCAATAAATAATATAAGGCAATTACTATGTCAATGAAAAAGACACAAATTTTTTGTTTCTATGGACAAGTAAAAAGTTGGAAATTCATTTCACAAAATTCTGCATTCTCATGAAATGAAAAAATATATTGTGTCATGGTACAATGATACAAAGACCTAAAATGGTAAAGACTAGACAAATTGCATTCTGAGTAGATGGTTTGTGTCTATACTCTATAGAATAATAGCTCATTACAGGGCCATGTTAATATAAATACCAAATTTATAGAAAAATATGACAAATAAAAGTTTGAAAAATCCAAAAATAGGATTTCAAAATTCTATTCCATAGACTTTCCCAATTAATTACATATCGCCTAAGCGGTTTAAATCACCTAACATTGCTAACTATGTTGCATGGTAGAAGAATATAGGTAGACGCGTCGACACAGCTGCTGGGACAATGAACTGTCAAACCAATTTTGGAATTGAAAATGTTGAATGAAAAATTATTTAAATTTGCAAAAATTGATGAAAAACGCGAATTATAATAGCCTCCGAATGACGTAGTATAAGAAAACATATAAAAATTTACTTATATTTGAAAAAATATTTAATTTTTTTTGACATATCAATGCTCCCAAGCGTTGTTGCATCTACCTGTATTTTTCTGCCATGCTATGTTGTTACGATATCATAACAACAGAGGTATTTTCACAGGGTTGCCATATTTTGACTCTGTCTTGTCCCATCTTTATACTTTTATGTCTTTGAATGATATCAAGATAGGGCTATGATACCAAATATTTTTATATTTATACCATATCTTTATTTCCAAATTCGGGTGTTTTCAAAATTTTTATTTCAACTTATGCATCGACAAAATCTAGAGTTTTTGTAGCGAACTAATCGTTTAGAGATATATAGTACATGATTTTGAAAATAAGTGTTGATTTTTCATTTAGTTATCGCGTTTTTCAATTATTTATTCAAAATAAATGCAACAAGTTGTTTAATTTTTTATTGTTTTGATACTAATTCTGTCATTACAAGCCAAACAAGTAGACCTCTATACTTGAAATTTTTTCAAAGTTGACCTACCTTCTCTTCATTGTACCATGCATTGTGTAACGTATATTCTATATGAAATATTTTTGTATTTTCACGCCGAAGCCCCGATTTAAGCTTGGATTTACTTTAGTCATCGGCTGCCTTCTTCATACAAAAAAAGTAAAAAAATTTAGTTCGACCAGGACGAACTTTTAATACCCTCCACTTTGGGTAAAGAAATAAAGCGTTTTATGTATTGCCACATTTGCACATATGCAAATTCATGCCAACATCGTTCGATGCGAACCAGAAACTATTGTACATAACAATAGAAGAGAGCTACCCCCAAAATACAATTTTTTTCTTTTGGTGCCCTCTGTCAAAACCATGGCAGAAGAATACAGGTAGATGCATCAACGCTTGGGAGCATTGATATGTCAAAAAAATTTAAATGTTCTTTAAAATATAAGTAGATTTTAATATTTTTTCTTATACGACGTCATTCGGAGGTTATTATAATTCGTGTTTTTCAACAATTTTTGCAAATTTAAATAATTTTTCATTCAACATTTTCAATTCCAAAATTCCAGCAGCTGTGTCGATGCGTCTACCTATATTCTTCTACCATGGTCAAAACATATACACATTTTGTGTATATGTGTGTATTGTTTTGAATATTTCAAATTTGGTTGCAAAATAAATGCATATTTCGACATTAAGGATGACAGTTTGTATAATTTTTGATAAAACTGTATTGCCCTACTATTTTAGATTCCATCTTATGAAATAACCCCTAAATTCCATCCATGTTTCGCGGGTTTTTTTCCCAATATAAAAATTTTGTAAAAAAAAAAACAAAGCCAACTGTTGCATATTTAAAAGTCTATTTGACTCTATAAGACTCTAGCACAGAGGTGCATTTTTCTAGTTTCTTTGAGGTAATTGATTGATTCAGGTGATTGATATGCCCTACCTTTGAAATTATTGTACCATGGGTTCTAATACTGATATGTAGTAAGTTCCCGATCTGCAAGAATGTAAAAATGCAAATTACTACGATGAGTTTATGATATCGAAAAAATTGTAAAATATTAGATTCTTGTAGGTTTTCAAATGGAGCAATAACAAGTAATACTTATATAACTGTGGCGATTTTTTTCCAATACCGACAATGACTGTAACTTTCAAACGCAAAATGTTTATATAAAATATAACAGCAATTTGACAACATTCTGACATTTAGTAAGGCAATAGCAATACGGTTTAAAAATGAATTATAAAATATATATGTAAACAATTTTGCAATATCTCATCTCGTCTGTTCTGTTTCTAAATGGCTTTTTAAATTACTACTTCAACTACCTATTTTAATATTTCTTGGTTCAAAGTTGTATCCCCTGATGTCTTTCACACAATTACTTTCAGCTTTGCGTTCTGCTTTTATTTTGATAGTAAAGTACATTGTTATGCATTCGTTCACGGTGGAGTACAATAACCAGTTGCAGTATTAGGTATTGAGCTCATTACAGGGCCATGTTAATATAAATACCAAATTTATAGAAAAATATGACAAATAAAAGTTTGAAAAATCCAAAAATAGGATTTCAAAATTCTATTCCATAGACTTTCCCAATTAATTACATATCGCCTAAGCGGTTTAAATCACCTAACATTGCTAACTATGTTGCATGGTAGAAGAATATAGGTAGACGCGTCGACACAGCTGCTGGGACAATGAACTGTCAAACCAATTTTGGAATTGAAAATGTTGAATGAAAAATTATTTAAATTTGCAAAAATTGATGAAAAACGCGAATTATAATAGCCTCCGAATGACGTAGTATAAGAAAACATATAAAAATTTACTTATATTTGAAAAAATATTTAATTTTTTTTGACATATCAATGCTCCCAAGCGTTGTTGCATCTACCTGTATTTTTCTGCCATGCTATGTTGTTACGATATCATAACAACAGAGGTATTTTCACAGGGTTGCCATATTTTGACTCTGTCTTGTCCCATCTTTATACTTTTATGTCTTTGAATGATATCAAGATAGGGCTATGATACCAAATATTTTTATATTTATACCATATCTTTATTTCCAAATTCGGGTGTTTTCAAAATTTTTATTTCAACTTATGCATCGACAAAATCTAGAGTTTTTGTAGCGAACTAATCGTTTAGAGATATATAGTACATGATTTTGAAAATAAGTGTTGATTTTTCATTTAGTTATCGCGTTTTTCAATTATTTATTCAAAATAAATGCAACAAGTTGTTTAATTTTTTATTGTTTTGATACTAATTCTGTCATTACAAGCCAAACAAGTAGACCTCTATACTTGAAATTTTTTCAAAGTTGACCTACCTTCTCTTCATTGTACCATGCATTGTGTAACGTATATTCTATATGAAATATTTTTGTATTTTCACGCCGAAGCCCCGATTTAAGCTTGGATTTACTTTAGTCATCGGCTGCCTTCTTCATACAAAAAAAGTAAAAAAATTTAGTTCGACCAGGACGAACTTTTAATACCCTCCACTTTGGGTAAAGAAATAAAGCGTTTTATGTATTGCCACATTTGCACATATGCAAATTCATGCCAACATCGTTCGATGCGAACCAGAAACTATTGTACATAACAATAGAAGAGAGCTACCCCCAAAATACAATTTTTTTCTTTTGGTGCCCTCTGTCAAAACCATGGCAGAAGAATACAGGTAGATGCATCAACGCTTGGGAGCATTGATATGTCAAAAAAATTTAAATGTTCTTTAAAATATAAGTAGATTTTAATATTTTTTCTTATACGACGTCATTCGGAGGTTATTATAATTCGTGTTTTTCAACAATTTTTGCAAATTTAAATAATTTTTCATTCAACATTTTCAATTCCAAAATTCCAGCAGCTGTGTCGATGCGTCTACCTATATTCTTCTACCATGGTCAAAACATATACACATTTTGTGTATATGTGTGTATTGTTTTGAATATTTCAAATTTGGTTGCAAAATAAATGCATATTTCGACATTAAGGATGACAGTTTGTATAATTTTTGATAAAACTGTATTGCCCTACTATTTTAGATTCCATCTTATGAAATAACCCCTAAATTCCATCCATGTTTCGCGGGTTTTTTTCCCAATATAAAAATTTTGTAAAAAAAAAAACAAAGCCAACTGTTGCATATTTAAAAGTCTATTTGACTCTATAAGACTCTAGCACAGAGGTGCATTTTTCTAGTTTCTTTGAGGTAATTGATTGATTCAGGTGATTGATATGCCCTACCTTTGAAATTATTGTACCATGGGTTCTAATACTGATATGTAGTAAGTTCCCGATCTGCAAGAATGTAAAAATGCAAATTACTACGATGAGTTTATGATATCGAAAAAATTGTAAAATATTAGATTCTTGTAGGTTTTCAAATGGAGCAATAACAAGTAATACTTATATAACTGTGGCGATTTTTTTCCAATACCGACAATGACTGTAACTTTCAAACGCAAAATGTTTATATAAAATATAACAGCAATTTGACAACATTCTGACATTTAGTAAGGCAATAGCAATACGGTTTAAAAATGAATTATAAAATATATATGTAAACAATTTTGCAATATCTCATCTCGTCTGTTCTGTTTCTAAATGGCTTTTTAAATTACTACTTCAACTACCTATTTTAATATTTCTTGGTTCAAAGTTGTATCCCCTGATGTCTTTCACACAATTACTTTCAGCTTTGCGTTCTGCTTTTATTTTGATAGTAAAGTACATTGTTATGCATTCGTTCACGGTGGAGTACAATAACCAGTTGCAGTATTAGGTATTGAGTATTGACAGTAAATATTAGTAGTTTTGGTGAACATAACATATTGATAAAAGTTATATTTATTTGTAAGTAAATAACTTTTTTTTTTCCCCATTGATTTCAAAAATATTGTATTGTATTTACTGTTATTTGGAAAAAAAATCAGATCAATAAACATTCACCGTTAGCCGGCTTGACATTTGACAGCAGATACTTTGCAAATATTTCATGCCCAAAATATCATCGCTGCCAATTCCACCTATCTGACTTACATAAGAGTAGCCTCTGTCAGTGTGTCAGTCGTGTCGTGAAAAATTCTGGTAAAAAAATTCCAATCTGTGTTTTGCATAATCAATTTTTTTTTGTTTGGAAGAAAAATTACCTAATTAAACGAATTTTACTGTTTCATTGCATTTTAGCCAACCACACGGAACCTTCGAGCGATAAACAAAATGTTTTCCCAACGTGCTGCAACTTTATTGGTCCCTTTGGCCGTTGAGGCTACTTTGCAGGCTCAACAACAGCGTGGTATGGCTACCTTGAAAGCCATTTCCATTCGCTTGAAGTCTGTTAAGAACATTCAGAAGATTACGCAATCCATGAAGATGGTATCAGCTGCCAAGTACTCGCGTGCTGAACGTGACTTGAAGGCTGCTCGCCCCTATGGTCTTGGTGCCCAACAGTTCTTCGAAAAGACCGAAATCCAATCTGATGACAAGGCTGAGCAAAAGAAGTTGTTCATTGCCATGACTTCTGATCGTGGTTTGTGCGGTGCTGTCCATACCGGCGTTGCCCGTTTCATTCGTAATGAAATGAACAAGGATTCCTCCAACACCAAAATTATCTGCGTTGGTGACAAGTCACGTTCCATTTTGTCTCGTCTTTATGGCAAGGATATCTTGTTTGTCGCCAATGAAGTTGGCCGTTTGCCACCCACATTCATTGATGCTTCTCGCATTGCTCATGAAGTTATGAAATCCGGTTACGACTTCACCGAGGGCAGCATCGTTTACAATCGCTTCAAGTCTGTTGTGTCGTACCAATGCACCACACTGCCCATCTTCAGCTCGAACACAGTTGAAAAATCCGACAAGTTGGCTGTCTACGATTCCTTGGATGCCGATGTTATCCAGAGCTACTTGGAATATTCCCTTGCATCTCTCATTTTCTACACCATGAAGGAGAGTGCCTGCTCCGAGCAATCTTCTCGTATGACTGCTATGGACAACGCTTCCAAGAACGCCGGTGAAATGATTGAGAAGTTGACATTGACATTCAACCGCACCAGACAGGCTGTCATTACCCGTGAATTGATTGAAATTATCTCTGGTGCTGCTGCCTTGGATTAAACATCCAATTTTGCTGTTACTAGCCAGCCTTAGGCATAATGTAATTCGAAACAAAAATCCATAAACATAATTTTAAACGAATTCCAAATTCGAAAAAATTCTATGCCAAACATTGACTGCAATTTGCCAACAAGGTTTGGTTAATAATAAATGATTTATTCACATGAGAAACAAAATACACTGAGTTATCACCACGTAAAGTTTAAATAAATATAACATGAAATGTGTAATACACCTAAAACAAAAAAAATTGAATTATTTCCAATGCTGTGGTTATAGTGAAATGTAAATACAATATGATGTTTTGGATGGGTAGTATCGGTATTACTATACCATATGAATTTTTTGTGAAAAACTGCTTAGCTGCTTAAATATTTTATATGAAAATTAGTTGCGACAATAGTGAGCATATCTTTTGTTATATAAGATTAATTAATTCATAACATATTTTTGCTAGATTTTTGCAAATGTTTTCCACTTTACTTAATGTTTGCTAATAACTATCCCACACCACTCTGTGGTTAAGGTTAAAAATAACGCCTTTTACATGTAAGTAGGAATCGAAATACTTAGAAAAACGTTTACGTTCATGTTCAGAGAATTCAGATAAAATTCCTCTATATATCTTCCTACCATTTCCGTTTAACATTTAATGATTACAATTCAACTATTGAACAGTAAGCAAACAACAAAAATGCACCTCAACATTATGGGTATTCTGTGTAAAAGTGGTCTTCGTCTAATTCGTACTGGCTGCTTCCTGTTTCTTCGTTGAATTATTTTTAATCCAATCGTTGCGGCAGTACCTCTCTCTGCCTATATGTGTTTTCGGTAGAAGCAAGCAAGCCAATCATTGCGATGGTACCCTATGCCCTCCACAATGATATATAAAATATTTGCATTTATTATCCAAACATGTTCCACCGTATTCCCGAAGGAACCGTACTATAGTAAAATGTAGACAGTATGGAATCCGTTACAAATTCTAAACACCAAATTTGGAAAGATTCTGAGCAAAAATCCTAAAATAGCGAATATTAAGAGGACGCTATAGGAAGAATGTGCCTATGTATGGGTGAAACCCATTGCAAAATCTTACCATTAAATTTGAAACAATTTTTTGAAAAAAAAAATCGCGAGGTGCCTTTGTATATTCTGCCAACGATCCTAGATAACATTAAGAACAACAAATACCGAATTTTAGACAAATCCGATAGGAAATGTGACTTAAATGGTCAAAATAGGAGGTATCCGAAGGAATCATTGCACGGAAGCTGCAGTAAACAGTAGAAATACAGGGTGAGATAAAAAAAACTGCAACAAAAAGTCAAACGCCATAAGTTTTACTTTTTTTTAATTTTATTTAATGGAAGCAAAAAATGTCGGAAATAGCATCAAATTTTAGAATAAATTTAGATTTGTTCGAATTTGTCACCTTTGGCACGAATTATGGCCTTCAAACGGCCAATGAAACCGTCACACGCTGCCCGAATGTTGCTCTGCGGCATTTTGGCCCATTCCCGGCGAAGCGCTTGCTTGAAGTGATCGACACTTTGGTAGTTTTTAGTGTCAACCTTGTTTTCCAAAATACTCCAGACACAATAGTCCAACGGATTGGAATCCGGAGATTTTGGTGGCCTGGAAATGAATGAATGCCCAAGACACCCTTTAGAATATTTCGCGATATTATTCAGCATCTATTCTGATTAATACGAGCGCAGAGCGAACATCGGCTGTTATGGCGGCCCACACCATCACCATGTCCGGCGCTTTAGTTCTGGTGGCCAACCGAAGGTGCACATTTTCAGCCGACCTCTTCGGCAAGTAAACACGATCATTTTGTTTGTTTACAAACTCCTGGACAACGAATGTTTTCTCATCGGAGAAAACCAAATTCGGCAGTTCACCACTTTCGGCCAATCGAAGCAACTCTTTAGATTTTTTGAGTCTATTTCTTTTTGTTGCGGTGTAAGATCTTGCACTTTTTTGAATTTCAATGGCTCGGGATAAGTTCATTTTTCAATATTTGCCGAATGGAATATTGCGATATGTTTTCGGTCACTGCGACGTGGGTTTCGGTCAAGTCGCTTCTTTACTTTTCTAACCATTTCTGCTGATGTTGCTGTTTTCTTACGTCCACTTCCTTGACGACGGGCTACGCTACCAGTATCACGGCAACGAGCGATGGTACGAGACACAAAAGATTTTTTCACATTTAAATTCTGGAGTGTTCTAACGATAGCCACTAGTGGTTTTCCAGCCAAATATAAATAAATCACACTATCACGCTTGAATTCCATCACGAATAACATTTTTTCTGGAAAATTCTCACCACAATGCCTTTATACGCTTGTAAACAATATAATGAGCTGTCACTGGAATAATTTTAACAGCTGTCGGACGAGTGGCAAAGAAATGACAGTAGTCTGGAGTTGGTTCCAGTTTTTTCATCTCATCCTGTATAAGACAATTAATTGTCCGTCCGATTCTTGTGGCAACAGAATAAATGCCGAATATTATCGCGAAAATATTCTGGAGGGTGTATTAAAGTCTTGGGCACGCAAACATTTTGGCCGAAGACCTTGGACATCCCAACAGGACTCAGCACCATCGCACTAAGAACGCGCTTTCATTCAATAAAATTTTAAAAAATGTAATAACTATGGCGTTTGACTTTGTTGCAGTTTTCTTTATCTCACCCTGTATAGACAAATAAAAAATAAAATCATCTTAATTTTAAATAGAAATGTATATATCTTATCCCACTTCCACCCACATACACAATGAAACACCAGCTTATTAAACAGTCTATCTGTACTTTAGCACATATATTAAAATAAAACTTCATATAAATCATTTTCAAGTCCAGTTGGCATTATAAAAAGTTGGATTTGTGTTTTCTTTTTATTATTTCTTAAAATTACTACTAGGAATATACATAGTATGGAACAAACTATAACACACAGAAAAAGTACAAATGATAGAAGTGGACAGATGTTTCAAAGGAAATGGAAACGTAATATACCTAGTGTTGTAATAAAAGCACTTTAAAAAAATGATAAGGATGTGTTTTAGGTTGAAAATGAGCAATTTACAATCGCTAAAATATTTGTTTGTCATAGAGTAGAAGGGGGTTTGATTAGAAAATATTGTTGGTTTTTGTGCCACACAAATAATTTGTATAAATTTGTTGTTTTTGTATTTTAACAATTTTATATCCTTTTTTATTGAATTTTATTCCCATTTTATGGTTTGTTTTGTAAAAAAATTAAATAATTTGTAGATTTTATTTTTTCGCTTAACAGTTTTAGGTCAAATTTTAAAACAAATACAAACACAACAGAATACAATTAAATTATTTAAAAAATATAAAAACTGAGTGAATTTTTTCGTCGTGTTTATAAGTTTTGTCTTCCTCTTCGTATCTTCTTTATAAATATAAAGTTCACAAACCAATTAAAAGTATAATAATAAATGGTACAAAATAAAGAAGAATTTTATGGATGATGCACATGGTGGTTGAGGCTTTCATTGAACATCTTTCACGTCTACCATTTCTTTTTGTGTTCGTCCATAGATACACCACCGGGACCCAATGATACAATCATCAATAAACCACCAATAACTGATAGGGTCTGCAAAAAAAATTGTTTTTGTAATATTTAAAAGTTTGTTACGGTAGCAGTTTTTTGTTTTTAATTTTCTTACCTGGAAGAAGTCATATTTAAGAAAATCTCTGAGAGGCTTGTATGAAGGAATGGTCCACCACGCGTTATGGTACAAATTTAAGATAGTCAAGAGGGCAACCAAAATCAGGGCGGACAATTTTGTTTTGTAACCAATTGTTACCAAAACCATCAAGATTGAGCCCACAATGTCTTGAAGAATCTGAAAAAATACAAATATAAAATATATATTATAATGCACAAAAACAAGTTCAAAAGTAATTGTCGGTTTAGCCGACAGATGAATACCCTCAGCCAATGTACGATTAATTAATATATTTTTTTTGGTGTAACACCGAAGTATTCCGTTTTCATACATCATCGAATACAGATCGAACATTTATATCCAATTTGTGGAAAATCATAAATTCCATATTCATCTCAGATTTCTGACAAAAAGGGATGTATTTCAATATAGCAAGTTGTAAAGAATGGCTGACTTGTTCCGCAAGTTCTGACATATAAAGGAATTGAAAATTGTGAACCTTTGTGGGCGATATACAAGAATGGTCCGATTTCTACCGACTTTATTACATATCCTGTGTTGATAGATATATTCATATGTGTCAAGTCTAAATGAAATCGGATGTTTATTTCGCGTTTTATGGGCTTCATGAATATTCAAAATGTCGAACTTTTGTGTGTGGAGGTTCCAGAAGGAGTGGACCGATATATTCCATCTTAACGCCCGACCTTGGGTTAATAAAATTATTGGGATGTGTGAAATTTGAAGACAATCGGACTCTTACATCACATTGCACATAAGAGTTGTAATGAGTGGATAGTGGACAGATATTGTCCATTTTCGCACCTGACCTATCACTGACGCAAATATTCGGATTTGCAAAGTTTGCTAGATCGACTCTAAATGTCCTGAAACGGACCTGGTTCAAAGAGACCTGAGTCCTAAAACTGTTTTTTCGCCATATGGCTGAGGGTATAAAAGACACTGAAAGTTTATTAATAACTATGACCATACTCACTTGCAAAAAGCTTAGCTCAAAACGAATCAGTGTAATAAACATAAATGCAAGCAAGATACGTCCAGCGAGTTGCATAACATTTTTAGGTTTATTGTCACCCAATGTGGGCACACCGGCGAAAAGACTTCGACCTTCGACGCGCGACTCTGCCAAAACCAAGAGAAGTGCACCAATTAAAGCTAAATTGCGCAGCAAGAATTGAATATCCCAAAGAATGGAGTAGGCAATTGTCTAAAAAAGTCAACATTTACATTAAACATTTAATTGTTCAAATATTAAATTGTTAACAGTGACTTACCTGCAGAACTACGATGAAGAACAGAATACCAACAGCAATGTCAACCTTAAATCTAGCAATGACCATAACACAGCCTCCCAGTTGTCCAATTAAGTTAACTAATACAAATACAGTAGCCAAAAATTTTCCACAACCCCAACTCATGTCCATGTATTCGCGTTGTTCATTCCATTGGAAGTACATACGAAGACCATCTTCGAAAAATGTAGCTATCAAACATAGACGGGCTACTGTGGGCAGGATGTTTTTACCGCGACGAATGACCTAAAATAAGAAAATTTGGTATTAAAAACATAATTTAACTAGCGATGAGGAAGTTTTCCAAAACCAAATAAATAAATAAAAAAAATACAAAAAATTTATAAAAATGCATTTAATCTTTATTAGAATTTTTAGTAATGTTAACGCCTAAAATGGTCCATCCGTTCAGTCCAATTTTGACATACTTCAATCAGTCAATTGAAACGGACTTGTTTGTATAGACACAAGCCTTAATATTACCCTACAACAAAATAGTCTAAAGGCGTTAAATCGAACGCTCTAGGCGGGCAATTGACCGGTCCTAAACGAGAATTAAAATGTTAACTTAACTCGCCATTGTTAAGCGTGCTGTGCGGCGTGTAGCACCGCCTTATTTTGAGATCATGTCATCCTCTTGTATTTTTGGATTTAGAGCAGTTATAGTTTTATTTCAGGGAACTAATATACAGGGTGATATGAAAAACTGCAACAAACTTCAGACTGCTGTCATTTCTAAGCCACTCGTCCGACAGATGTTAAAATTATTCCAGTGACAGGTCATTATATTGTTTACAAGTGTACAAAACAAAAAAACAGCAAACATCAGCAGTAATGGTTCGAAAAGTAATGAAGCGACTTGATAGAAACCCGCGTCGCAGTGGCCGAAAAATGGCTCGTGACCTGAACATATCGCAATATTCCATTCGGCAAATATTGAAAAATGAACTTACCCCGAGCTATTGAAATTCAAAAAAGGGCAAGAACATACACTGCAACAGAAGGAAAATAGACTCAAAAGAGCTAAGACTTGCTTGGCCGAAAGTGGTGAACTGCCGAATTTGGTTTTCTCCGATGAGAAAACATTCGTTGTCCAGCAGTTTGTTAAACAACAAAATTATCGTGTTTACTTGTCAAAGAGGTCAGCTGAAAATGTGCATCTTCGGTTGGCCACCAGAACTCAAGCGCCGGCCATGATGATGGTTTGTTTCGCCATAACAGCCGATGGTCGCTCTCCGCTCGTATTAATCGACTGTGGCATCAGAATAAATGCCGAATATTATCGCGAAAATATCCTGGAGGGTGTATTAAAGCATTAGTCACTCAAAACATTTTGGCCGCAGATCTTGGACATTCCAACAGGACTTAGTACCAGCGCACTCAGCACGCCCCACCCAAGAATGGTTACAAAATGAAGTTCCTCGCTTCATTTCCAGCGCACAATGGCCACCAAAATCTCCGTATACCAATCCGTTGGACTATTGTGTCTGGAGTATTTTGAAAAGCAAGCGCTTCGCCGGGAATGTGCCAAAATACCGCAGACCAGCGTGTGACGGCTTCATTGGCCGTTTGAAGGCCATAATTCGTGCCAACGGTGACCAATTCGAACAAATCTAAACTTATTCTAAAATTTGATGCTATTACCGACATTTAAAAAAAAATTAAAATTATGGCGTTTGACTTTGTTGCAGTTTTTTTTTATCTCACCCTGTACACTCATCAGTTGGTTTGTTTGCACATGTATCATTTGTAACATCTCAAATATATAGTCGACAAAATATATCACGCAAGTTTTAATGGTTTTAAATGTATAGGATGACTTCTAGAGGTTGTATGCAAAGTGGATCCATATTTTACTACAACCGCTAAATAACTGTCCTGATTTAGGGTATTTTAGACGGGGATTTGCACATTGTTGGCTATAATGCAGCGCATTACGGTTTGAACGATAAAATGACCAATAAAGGTCAACAGCATTTTGCACATCTCAATATAATAACAACTCCACAATTAGTTCTTGTAAATGACTAAGTAACACTCTCCATCCATTACTTAATGTAGAATTTTATATTCTTTATATTATTTTCGCGGGAATAACGAATTGCACTCTCTTAAATAGTTATCACAGTAGGTCCCAAAAAATTTTTTCTTAACAAAAAATTGTCCATTGTTTACCTTGTCCATGGTTCACAAAAAATGAGGCAACTATCACGAACTCTTTTCCAACACACGTCTCCAAACAATAAATGATGCGAAACAAATTGAAACCATACATATCGAAATCTTTAAATTTTTATGGGAGCCAGCCAAGTCATTGAATAACATTGGTTATCTAAGATTCATAGACAATTTTCAATTTTAAACAATCATAAGTAGACACAAAACAACGGTTATCTGAGTTCAATGGTATTCCCACAAGCGATTCGTCGTACCGAACACACGCAAACAAACATCAATACAAGCTTTTCGACCTTTACCGTGTAGTCAGTTACATGCATGAGGAACGGTTCGTACTATCATTTGTTATCGGTTAACCAAATTCAAGGTGAATTTTTACAAGAAGTGGGTACATAAACATGATCTATGTCAATTGCCATGACTTTCATAGGTTACAATGTTTTGAGAATGTCATTGATAAGGTTATTGTTTGTAATTGAAAAGGGTAGGTTTTGTATGAATTTAAATATAATTGTGTAAAACAACAATAAAACAAAAGCTTTAAATTAAATTGAATTTCTGTTTTAAGGGAAATACCCAAAAATTTCTTGGAAGGCATGCCCTAAATCTTATCTTTTCCATACACAAGTAGCATTTGTTTTATTGATAATGTCAGCATCTAGTTCTCATTTAAGTAAATTAAACAACCGTGGCAATATTCTGCCAATACAATATTACTATCAAATGGTGATAAGACGTAATTCACTAAGAGTAAACTTTGATTTGGTTATGAAACCATAAAAGCTGAGAGCATTTCTCTTCAAATCAACCTTAAGAGACAGATGGAAGATGGCTTAACTTGAAAGACATTAACAAAATAAATTTAATAACAATTAACCCACATATACAAATGTATTTTTATTTTCTTCATTCGTTCGTTTTGCCTGTTGTTTAATTCATTCGCAAGACATCAAATAAATGCCGGTCTTAACAATAACACAATATGTACCGTAATTGTTGTTTAACATACTCTACTTCTCTTATTTATTTATGGAAATAAAAGACAACGTGTTCAAGAATCATGACGTGTCTCGAATAGTGTTTCTTTCTCTCTCTCTCTCTCTCACTCACTTTGTGCTCATGTTTGGAGTTTGAAAGTGAAACTTAAAAGTTATGCTGTTGCTGCTGACTGTTTCGATTGAGTTGTGTATAAAAATGTTGTTTTTTCGATTTTTTTAAAGATACTATTCAAAAAATACCAGGTTATGTTGGAGAATTGATAAAGATGGCTTATTGAAATATTGAACACGTAAACATATTAGCATTTGTTGTAAAACCGCTATATCTAACATTTGGCTAATTTCTTAGCATTCGAGGAGAAACACGTTCGCATGTGTGGTAACCTAAACATAAGGAAATTGAAAACAGGTTTACATCCGAAACATGCACTATTGACATTTGTTGCATTTTTTGGACACAAACCCGAAATGAACAGTGGTTTGGCATAAAAAGTAGTTGAAGAGTAGACAAAACAACTTGTATAGAAAACTTATAACATTACATAAATGTACGTAGGGTGTGGCCCTAGGGCCCGGGTCCCCTTTGAAATGGTAATTTTGCTGACATTGTTTGTATATTTTACATGGAAACATTATTTAGCCCTCGAAATGGTTTCTAAATGTATTACTTTGAACTTCCCTGAACTCTTTACAGATAACTAAAATATCATCAGTGTTAGATCTCTAAAATCAAGAAGGTTTGGTATCAAGTGAGACCCTGGATGTCGATTTTCTGCTGATTTTCAAAATTTTCATTATTTCTTGGACAAAATTACCAAACAAAACATTACACATCGCACTAACTTTTTAGCTGCACCAGTTTGATGTCAAAAAGCATAATAGGAAAATTATTACTTTCTGCACCAAAAACTCTTCAAAATCTTTCGTTTAAAGTTAACCGAAGAGCATAGTAGTTAATCCCTTATTAATCCAATTTTTTGTCACTAAAACCATTTCAACGTTTTTTTCATAATAAAAATTGGCCACCAACATACCAAAATTCAAAAAAATCAACAGCGACCTTAATATCATACGTCAAAATTCGAGCTCTATCCATTCACTCATCGACAAATTTAGTACTTTTCGAACAATCATAGTACGCATTCCCAAATTCACCTGCTTCTCTCAAAACAATATACCAATCGTTGATTCTATATCAAATATCAGAATTGCCACTCTATCCTAAGACCCAATCTCAAATGCATTACCCTACTTTTCATACAGTTATACTACATATGTCCAAAAGCACCTCCTTCTCTCAAACAGTGACCCCCATACCAAATTTCCGAATTCCAATTCTATCCCAACACCCAACCGCACCTTCTTCTCTCAACCACAGACACCAATAGTGACATCCACCTCATATCCACAGACAGCAACAGAGTCCTCAATATCAAATTTGATGATTCCGGTCCTATCCCTTCACCCAATACCAAACTTAGTACTATTTAGTACTTTTCGTACAAATATAAGACGCATTTCCAAAACCACCGCCATAACTTAACCACAGACAACAACATTCACCTTAATATAAAATTTTGGGATTCCAGCTCTATACGTTCACACATATCATATTTAGTACACATAAGTACAAAATTTCCACAACTACCTACATACTATATTCCTACACTTTAAATTTCCAAAACTACCTTAATAACTCAAACGTACAGCCCCATCGAAATCTCATTTCCAATTTCATAATTCAAACTGTATTGGTTAACCACAATTCCAATGTGTACCAAATTTAGCACCATTTAGTACATAATTACAATTTTCCATATCTACCTATATCATACGGTCCAATAGCATTTTTTTCCAAATTCCAGGAGTTCAACTTCACAGGGTGAGATCAGACTGCTGTCAATACTAAGCCACTCGTACGACAGCTGTTTACATGCGTACAAAAGCATTTTGGTGAGAATTTTTCAGAAAAATAATTATTAGTGATGGAATTCAAGCGTGATAGTGAGATTTCTTTATCTTTGGTTGTTAGAGCACTCCAGCATTTAAATGTGAATAAATCTTTTGTGTCTCGTACCATCGCTTATTACCGTGATACTGGTAGCGTAGCCCGACCGTAACCTCAAGCAAGCGCTTCGCTGGGAATGGGCCAAAATGCCCGAGAGCAACATTCGGGCAGCGATTGACGGTTTCATTGGCCGTTTGAAGACTATAATTCGTGGCAAAGTGGACCAATTCAAATCTAAAATTATTCTAAAATGTGATGCTATTTCGGACATTTTGTGCTTTCATTCAATAAAATTTAAAAAAAAATGTAAAAATTATGGCTTTTGATTTTGTTACAGTTTTTTATCTCACCCTGTACCTTTAAATATTCTTATCGAGTATGCAAAAATTGTGTTTACCTACAGCTTACAGGCTTTTGTGACAGATTTATTTTTTTGCATTAAATGTTATATCTATTTATATTAAATATTTTGTCAGTTAAAATCAATTATAAGAATTTGAATTCGCTCTCATCAGCTAAATGACTTGGATTAAATTGAAAATCAAAGTATTCAAAATTTAGGATTGTAAAATTAATTATTTGAGATAATGATTTTTTTAGAATAAATCCATGGCTTTTCATATGCTTTAAAAAATAAATGGGTCATCTCCAATTCCTTAGGGTGAAAAATCATTTTTCAATTGACCTTGAAAATGCATCAGTTTTCAATTCACTTCGAAGCAATGTTAGCTTCTGACAACTTGAAATAGACCTGCCACGAAAAGCACGTCTTAACAGCATTGAATGAATTATAATTCAACACAATGTCTTCGAACTGGTTCCGTAACGCTTTAGAAACTAATCGAAAGTAAAGAAAAGGTAAATGATGAACGCTTTTAATTTCACTTTGTTACAGTTAGGTAATAACGACATAGAAAAACACGGTCACCAAAAAACTTAACATTAACTTGAAGCAACAAATGGTCGAGTGGAGGGGGTAAGAGATTTCCAATACGCAACGACATGAAGACAACAACAACAAAAAGAGGAAAGTGTGTACTTTTGTTATTTGTATTTGATTATACAAAGTGCATTTGAATACACACAATTGGAATGTTGTTTCCAAAATAGAAAGAGATTACCGTTGCGATATAAACATTATTCTTCGGAATGATTAGCAGTAATTGTTTTTGGAATATTATGGGAAAATAAACTATGCCATTGCAAGAAAACACATTTAAATTATCTTTGTCCGACAGAAAGGACTACAGAAGCCGAATAAATAATTACGAAATACTAAACATTTTACATTTCTCCTAGCACTTGAAATTAAGTACATCATGATTTGCCAACAAGTCCATTGTTTTTTTTTTTTTTTTTTTTTCTTAATAATCTTAATATTAACATAAATTTAAACAGTAACCCATGTCTCAGTCGGAAACACACGACTGGATGACGTTGACAGTTTTTTCATTCGTATTTACTACAGCTCGCCTATTTGTCAGGTCTCCCTTATGTTGTTCTCTTAACCGTCTTTTTACGCCATTAAGAGAGTGAATATTGTCAAACAAATGACCACTATGTTTTTTTTGGCAATTTTTGTCAACGTATGTTATTGTCTTCTACTAACATCCAAAGGCATAATATTTATTCCTTACCTGATCCGCCACATCCTCTGTTTTTGCAATATATTCGTTTGGGATGTTCATAGTTGTGTTATCTTCCTCTAGCTATTAATACCGATCAACAATCCTGGATTTTTAACTGGTCAGTCTATCCAATTGCGGAACTTTCGCTTGTATGTCAATATGGAGTGTGTATTCCGTGTATTTGGTTGAATGGAATTATTAATGTTTGTACTTTAACCCTTGTCACTTTATATTTCATAAAATTTCGGGAAAAAGTCAAAACTATTACTTTTCTAATAAAACTTAAAAAAGAAAACGACAGAAATATCCACGTAAAACACCACGGAAAGACAAGACAAAAATTAGGGATATGTAAGTTGACTTTTGACAGCAGCTCCCAAAATGCAACTCGATTATGAGAAAACAATCGATTGTTCCGATCATGACAGATGCTCGTTCAAAGTAGCGTACACATTTTTGAACTTTTGTCGCCTTCTATTTTAATACTACAGGCATGGTACAAAAATAAGGTAAAGTAGAGCCATTAGCTTTTTACAATTTCTTTCTAAGTGTACCTGACTTCTGCCAATTTTGTGTATGTATTTATTGTTTTAAAAATGGAAAAAAAATATTTTCAAAACCAGTTATTGGAAGACATGTACAATGCGACCCGCGCATTAAATCTATTAGCCATGAAATTAAAGATTGAGCGGTTTGGATCATGTTTTTGCGAAAAGAATCCGGTCATTTCATTCATTGTTTACGCTATTTGACTTAAAATACGAGGAAAAGTAAGAAAAAAAATGAAAACAACTTGTTTCATAAAATTTTGAATTAGTCTGACAGAAAGCAGGCATAGCTTCAGGGCTGTATTTCTGTACTTTTATAAAGCTTTTCTACCTCCTTATTGTACCATTGGTACAGGTAGATGCATCAACGCTTGAGCACATTGATATGTTAAACTTTTTTAGATATTTCTTGAAAATAAGTAGTTTTGTATGTGTATTCCTACACAACGTATTTCATTCAAAAATTTCGGTTCCAAAATTGATTTGAAAGTTCACTGTCCCAGCACCTGTGTCAATGCAAATACCAGTATTCTCTTGCCATCCTATTTCTCATGCTGCAATCATGGCACACGAACTTTCTCCATGTAGGTCCACGTTTTGGTATAGCCCCCATATAATGGTGCTACCCTATTTTCGGTATTTTGATGATTTTAGCGACATTATTCACCGGAATTTTTTCAAATTTGGTATTTGAAGTTCGTATTGGATATTACAGCCCAGACAGAAAAGTTGCTTATGCAGGTCAACGTCTTCGTCTAGCCCTCATGTAACGGTACCTCCCGATATATGGTATTTGATATTTTTAGCCACATTATTCATCGGAATTGTTTTAAATTTGATATTTGAAGTTCATAATGAATACTGCAGCATATGACAAAAATTGTCTGTGCTGGTCCACGTTTTGGAATAGCCACCATATAATGGTACCTCCCTATATTCGGTATTTTCATGATTTTAGCTGTATTATTTACCGGAATTTTAGTATTTGAATATTGTAATGGCTTATGACAAAAGTTACTTGCATAGGCTTCAAATACCACGTCGTCGTATATACCCTATATAACGGCTAAATTTTTTAAGATGTTAACAAATCTTTTTTTTTTTGAAAACTGCTAAATGGGTATTCAACCGCTTTTTACTTGTTTTTTTTTTAGTAACTTTGCGTTTATGAAAGGCAGGATAATAACCATAACCGATTTTCTGACTTTCTTTTTGGGATAAAAAGAAATTAGTTAGGGGCACGATGTTGTGAAAAATATTGCGAGTGAAGTATCAAATAAAAAAACAACTTATTGCATTTATTATTCGAAATTTGAAGTTGCAAGACTTAAGCTTCAGGATTGTGTTTTTTAGAATTAATTATTCTGCCCTATCTTGTATTTAGTGTACCATAGTTTTACAACTATCTGAACACGTACGTCACAGAAACAACTTTAGATGTTTCGGCAATTAATACAATATGTGCTTTGTTCCAAAACCATGAATCTACTATTTTTTTTTTCGATATCATAAAGGGAAAATCGGTTAACGTTGCAGTTCTGGAACAGACCATTTATGTATCTTCAGCTTAAAGATGAGAATACATAAAACGCTTTTCTGACTTTCTTACGTCAAAGTGGCGGTTGATTAATTATAAGTGTTAACAACGCCTGAAATTTGGTATGTGAACATGCTATCAGAATGTCATGGTCATCCATCGGAACGTGTTGCCAATTAAAATAATAAGTCTTGCCAACTTTCCGTCAGGCCAAAATCGATTATCGAGCCCTGTTTCATTTCATTTATAAAAAAATTTTCGTGCTGAAGAGGTGTGTTCTCGAAAGTGTGTCGTTTCTAGCCGAAGGTGTAATATATAAAATAAAATATTTATATATTTAAATAAATTATATCAAGTTTGAAGTTAAATTAAGGTAAGTACTTTTTGTTTTATAGAAATTACTTAATTTTAGCAAAAACATAGTGAAATTATGCAAATCAGTTGGGAGGAAATTCTGTATACCTACCAATTTGACAAAATGGTCGCCATCTTGACAAAATTTTTCTGCTGGCAAGAAAACACAAGTTTGTGTGTGTGCGTAATTTCTTTTAAAAACTTAATACGTAAATATGAAAAGTTAGGCAATTATTATCGCTAATAACCATAATTTATATGTCTTTCTCTTTGACAGTTATAAATACTAGTAATTAAATATGCCACGCTATCGTGAATGGGATTTGGCTTGCAAAGTATATGTGGGAAACTTGGGCTCATCTGCATCAAAATATGAAATAGAAAATGCATTTAGCAAATATGGCCCACTACGTAATGTTTGGGTGGCACGTAACCCACCCGGATTTGCGTTTGTTGAATTTGAAGACAGACGAGATGCTGAAGATGCAACCCGTGCTTTGGATGGAACGTAAGTATTGAGTATTATATGGTATTTGATTGCATGTAATTAACGAAAATGTTCTCACAGACGCTGCTGTGGAACCCGCATTCGTGTCGAAATGTCCTCCGGACGTTCACGACGTGATAGTAGACGTCGTGGCGGAAACAGTGGAGGAGGCGGAGGCCGTGGAGGTGCTAGCGAATCTGCCAGTGCCCGCGGAGCAGGTGGTGGCAGTGCTCGTTATAGGTAAGTTTCAAAACTTTTCCAACAATTCGGTGTACTATATGAAAGTATTTTATTTGTATCCATGTATAATTGTTGAAGATATGGGTCGCCGTCTTAGCAATTTCTTTGTTATAATTATGTTGGCTAAATCTGAAGTGGAAAAAACAACGAAAATAAGACCCCATACCTTAAGCTGGCGTCCATATCTATATGTGCACCTCAATATCTCCCATTTTAACGAATTTAAACATTTCCCTTTATATGCAAAATAATAAGCTTTTAAGGTCAATCATTTCAAATAGTAGAAAAGTTGCTTCATCTGATTGTCCTGAACATGCGCAGTAGTTTATTGTTCAAAAAAATATTTGTATACACGGAACGTATATACTAAGAATCAATGTATTTCCTATTCAAAGGCAATATGTGACTTACAATTTTCAACAATAATTTTATTTTACATTCATGTATTTACATCGAACCATAGTCATTGATCGGACAAAACAATATAAGTGAAAATAAGTATCTTCAGAGATCGCATTTAAGTTAATTATTAGACTGGGGATTTTCATTTTAATATATATCGATTCCTAAAAAGCTTATTATTTTGTATATTTTATTTTTCATGTCATTTGCATGTTTATCTTCCACTACCACTGTGTCATTAATGACTTGACGGTATCTACGACTGTACAAACAGTATGTCTAAAGATACCTTGTATTGTTTATGGCAATGGTGTAAATATTTTTACACAGAATACAATTTCCGTTCATTTTTTTAACCACAATGGCTCGTTGTTTGTGTTATATTTGTGTATGTCAATGTTTTTACACGTGTACTATGAATGCGTCTCCCTTCTCGGATATTACGACTTGACAAAAATATTTGTTTTTTTATTACACACATATCCCTTGTTTGTATTTTTGTTCACATAGAAAAAATCGTTTTTTTTTTTTTTAATATTCTTAGTTCTTTTTTGTTATAAATTTTTTAAACGTGGTATACGCTCCTCATTTTTACAGGAATATAAAGTCGTCTTCTGCTTCAGCTACTACTACTACTACTACCTCCACTATTTGTTGTACCTCAAGTACATCTGTTACTACTACCAACTACTCCTCTTCCAATTTCTACTACAAAAAATCAACCAACAACTTCAACAACAACTACAACGACGACTACAGCGATCTCAGCAAGACAACAAGAAACGACATTATTATCAACACAACAACATCAATAACAACAACAAAACTTCCAACACAGTCAACAACAACATTACACTTCATCATTACAAATCGTTTGATAGCCAACACATTAACAAACCCCAACAAAGTTCTGACTTTTAGTTTGACATTGAAAGAACACACATTTTTATATGGACTAATTCAGGGACTTGACACGACCAATAGAATACATGGAAATAATACAGTACGACCAACTCTTACAAGAACAACCAAATCGCTGAGTTGTTTATTGACAGTAGCTGTTGTTGTCGTCGTCGTCGTTTGTAAACAAATTCATCAAAATCTCAACCATCACCACCAATCAAATCACAACCACAACCACCTCAACCACCACAATCAACAACAGCAACACCACCACTACCATAAACATCTCTGCAGTTGTTGTAGTAGTCATCTTCCACAACGATTTTGTTGTATACTGGCGTCCTCAACAGCGTCAATGCCTTCAACGTTGATGAGAAAATTCCGATCTTCCACTACTACTACTACTACTCCTTCTACATCATCAACAACAACAACGACGACAAGAAATTGCAACAATGTTTCTACTACTTCTGCTACAGAGGCGTCGTCGTCATTATTAGCACCATCAACACCACAGCTACTACTACTACTACTTCTACTAAAACATCACAACAGTCACCAAGAAAACGACAGTTATTGTATTGCCCAATTCAGCCAACGATCTCCTCCTCAGTGCTTATCCCAGCCAACATCAACTTTATATTCGTCCCCTTCTTTGACAGTAGAAAATGATATATTAACAACACTACCTCCAAACTTACCACTATCACCACCACCACCAACTTAACCACCACCACCACCACGACCACCTTATTGAATCAGCTTGATGAACTAGTTCTCCTGCAGCTTGTTCGATTTGAATATCTTCAAAAAACTTACTGCAACGCAACGCAGTGCATTTGGTTATTGTTGTAAAAATACTGGTAATCATCAGTTTATGTAGCTGCATTATTTGTTTTTGGCTAAATTCTATTTTCTTGTCTCTTTGAGCAATATTTTACCAACAGGTTTGAATAGAGGTAGCAGCAACGTTAAATTCTCCAAATCAGCAATCACAACAACTAACCACCACCCACCCACAATCATCATCTCAAAAATGTCGCTATTGCTGATAACAATTACGAATTATGGCATCATTTAAATTTCTTGACAAATCGAAAAGAATGTCCGTCCCTATCACTTTCTGAATTAGACAAATGCGCATTTCGAAACCTCCAGGGGGCGGGTAGGCTCCGAGAAACCGCGATAAAACAGTCAAATGAATCTGTCTTTAAGAAGGTTTTCAAATTGGGTCATTGATTCAGTAACAAATGGGAATAATTGTAGAGAAATTGCGAATTTTTACATACGATATGTACTTATAAATGGTCGGTTTTTTTCGCGGCATAAATGAATACTAAGAAGAACTTTTAAGAAATTATATTAATTGAGTAGGAAATTCTTTGTTTGTAACGTCATTAAAACAAATTAAATTTGGGACGATAAATATGCGGAACATCTTTAAAACAAGTCACAGACAGTTTGGTTGGCCATCAATAACAACAAAACATCATTGACGTTTCATCGAAATTCACCTACAACTGAAATATGGGTATAGTATGATGTTATTTATACTTTTGATATTTCTCTAATATTGTTAATAAACCAATGTCGTCTTGAAAGCGGTAAAATACCTACTCTTTTTTAGAAGCAAAATAGTAGTAGTGACGATTTTTCAATTGTTCTAATACTTGTTTAATCTACTCTCAATTTTTTTTTTATTTTTTTTAATGAGTTCAACCTATATGCAACTTTCGTTAAGACAACAGACAACATCAACAACAAAACAACATCTTCAGTGGTAATACTGCTACATTGTTGTAAATCTGTCGGGAAAAAGTTGGTCGATCGGTCAATCAACAGTTTGGGGTCAGTCGTCGCGTGGTACGCATAATGGGCGGCGGTGATTAACTCAATGCAACTAAACCATGTTTTATGTGAATTGGAAAAGACCAGTGACCGTGGCCACCATCAACAAACAGCCTCCCTCATCTCCTTGTCGTCTATCAACAATGCTGCCTTCATCAAGATTATTTCAAAATTTCAAAAATATGAATTTTTGAAGTTTGTCCTTGTTTTTATTTTAGAAAGCAACAGCCTTTGTTCTTTGTACTGTAATCAGCAACTACTAAAGCAGCATCTTCAAAGGCCATCATTTTGTTATGTAGAAATTTGCACCACTAAACATCTGCTACTATTCCATCCACCTAGCCACCACAAACCAACTATGTTCAGCAAAAATTTAATGAATTTTCCTCGTGATGATACATCGTCGTACCTCAGAAGCGTGCCATCATTGAATTAGTCTCCATAACTCTTAGAGTACCTACCGATACCAACAACAATCATCATTTAATCAATCAGATCAACCAACCAACACCACCTATCAGTCAACAGTCGTTTCTCAATCAGCAACAAGCCCAAAACTCTTGCAATAATCGGCATCATTGTTAGACCAAAAAAATAAAAAAGACAACTTCTCACTGCCACAACTTTTCCAAATTTCAACAACCAACCATTTTTACAAGTAAACAACCAACCAACAAATCAACCTCCTCAGCCATACAAAAATCGTAATCAGCAACAAAAATAATCAGCCCAACAATAAGTGCAACATATTGTGGTTTGTTTTTAATTTTTTTAATAGTAAACATCTGATGAAAAGTGGACGTTTATATTTTTTGTTAGAAAATTTATGTTTGTGTTTTTGTATTTATTATTTAAAAAGTAATTTATTTTTGCTTCATTACAAATTACACATTGCAACTAGTTTGGCTCAGCAAATAGAGCAACCTTTGAGAAATGCAATTTCAACTTCTTGAAAAATAATGAAAGCCTATGGCTTAATGGAAAACTGTTGCGCTGTGTAATTTATGGCAAAGGTGTAGAAATGTAATTATTTTTCAGTTTTATCAAGTAGCACCATTGTGTTATAGCAATTATTTATTCAAATTTCTTCCTGTCTCTTTTTGTCATTCTAATTTATTTTCTAGATCTCGTTCGCCCAGAAGGACACGCAGCCGCTCCCGCAGTTTTTCACGTGACAGACGCAGCAGATCGGATTCTCGTGACCGCCATTAAAGTTTAGCAATTGTATATTGTGTTTTTTGAACAGAGAAATCACACATTTTGTTTTATTTAAAAAAACAAAACAACAATTTTAAGGAAAATCAATCCCTCATCCCCATTATCTATCTCTCCCACCAAAAAACTGAGCAAAACAATTTGTTTGGCGCTTCCTCCCAATATATTCTTTATGTTTATGAACATATGCATACATATATTGAAATGCTTATTTTCACCTTGGAAAATAACCTTTTAATTGTATAAGAGAAGGTGTCGATATGATTTTGTACATGAATTATGTACAAGTACACAAGGATACTTTTTACTTTTTATTATCCCAAGACTATCTGTTCCCAAACCCCCTTATTATTTTTCAATTTGGAATAATTGTGTCTATTCCTAAGGCGGCTATAGTGCATCTTGCTGCGTAGATGTATTGAAGATAACTCAACCAAACATCATTGCGTATCTGTTATTCCAACCTTACAACCAACTACAACTACATATATCACAAAATGTATATCTGAGGTAAATTCTTTTTTGAATTTCATTTCTATATTTTTTTTTGCAAATAATATTTAGTATATGCAAAGATAAACAGGCAGTTGAAAATATATTTTTTCTTAATCTTAGCGTATAAATATGATTTATTAATTACAATTTTAAGAAACAAATAAATAAAAGTTAAAATTAAAAATAGTAATTACTTTTGTGATGTTTTTTTCTTTCGTAACTTTGATTGTGGTAAGTAATTGCAGAAACAGGAATGAAATCTCTATTTGTGCTTAAATATATTTTTAAACCCTCTACCACACATAGTATAGAGGGTATATTAAGTTCGTCATTCCGTTTGTAACTCATCGAAATAATAATTTTAGACCCAACAAAGTGTATATATTCTTGTTAAGCGTAAAAGACGATTTAGCCCTGTCCTCCCGTCTGTTGTAAACACGCTACAGTCAAAACGAATTAAGATGGGAAGCTAAAATTCGTCACCGATCTGTCTTTTGCCTGCAGGCAGGTCAAGTTCGAAGATGGGCTATATCGGTTCACGATATCGTATAGCTTCCATATAACGGTACCGACGATTTTCGGTATTTTGATGATTTTTGCCACATTTTTCAATGGAATTGTCTGAAATTCTACACAAGGATTTCTTTGTGACTACTTTACCCCCTAAAAGGTTATATAGGTCCACGATATCATATAGCCCCCATATAACAGTACCCCCGATATTCGGTATTTTGATGATTTTAGACACATTTTTCATTGGAATTGTCTGAAATTCCACACAAGGAGTTCCTTTACCCCCTAAAAGAATTGTTTATATAGGTCCACGATATCGTATATCCCCCATATAACGGTACCTTCCGATATTCAGTATTTTAAAGATTTTAACAGAATTTTTAATGGAAATAATTTTTTCGAAAATTTCCTTATTCGTTCCAAATGGTGGAGAGTTTTCAAAGTTCGGCCCCACCGAACCTACTGCTTTTTACTAGTTTTCCAATTGCTTCTTCTTTTATTATGGGTATTTGGCAATAAGTAAGTAGTAACAAAAATTGCATTTAAAGCAAAGAAAAAAAAAATCATGACATTGTTTACTTTATTAATGAAACAAAATATAGAGATAATTAAATTATAGGTAGATTAAAAACTATAAAAAACAATTTGCTCACTGAGATCCTCCACCGGGAATAATTGGTACTTCATCATTGTTTATGTTCATCTCTTCGCCAGGTGAATATAAACCACCAAGCGCTGATCGTTCCGGCATACCAATAGCACGATCATTGGTGTCATCATCCTCGTTAGTATCCTCAGAATCGTCGCTATCATCATTTGCTGCAAACAAAACAAATTTTATAAAAACTGGAGGAATTTTTTACTTCAGGTTTTGTACCGTCTTCGTCATCAGTTTCAAGACCTGGCATCGTTAGCACTTTCCCCAAAGGATGTACGTTAACTGCAGCATTTTTTATAGCATCTAACTGAAATGAAATTGATAAGAATATTTTAAACATTCAGCATTCTAAATTGGTTTGTGTTTTTGATTGGGGTTTCGCGAAGCTCGCTAACCCAGAAACTCTAAAAAAACTTTCTTTTAAATTACAACACGAATGGAAAACCCTCATAGAGTTAGTTAGACCCAAATAGCGGACGACATGAGCTTAAAATACCTTTCCCAGCTGAACTTTAAGTTCCTCTTGGTATATACTGTTCTTAGGGCTGACTGTGTTTAGGATGGTTAGTATTTTCTACGTGGAATGACAATTTTTACATCCTATATTTATTTCAGCCTGATTATTAGAGGTCTTCCGAGTAAGGCCGCGAGCCAATCTGAAGCAACCCACAAAAGACCATCTCAAGTCCAGAACTGCAGATTAGTTAACAATATTACAGCCCATTGCTAAATTAGATGTGTAACCTTCAATCATAACAGTTAGGATAACAGAAGTCCTGATAATAACCTTTGTAAGGATGAAACTGGATGAGAATACATTTTCTGTCTGACATTATTTAACCCCTTTCTTTGTTTAGCATATCTCCCACTTTTCTATCTTAAAGGCTTTCCTGGGTTCCCAGGAATACCGCAATATATCTATGGTCTCCAAGTGAAGTGGCTGCCGTTTCGGCTTGGTACCCTTCAACCAAGCCAATCGCCATGTTTCATTTCTATATTAACATGGAATGAAAAATTTTCAAGGTTGTAAACTGATACCAGAATGAGTGAAGAAATCATTTTACAATAAATAGTATACCTGTGCTATACATATTTTCCTCTAGATATCCCTAGAGAAATGTTTTTTTCCCACTTTTGTATTTTGCCACATTTGCTTTAGATGGGTTCATATTTTTCGAATTATATATTTTCCTACACCGAGTTTGACTAGACATGGACCAATTTACTTTCATTAACCATTCATTGGTTGAACCATCATTTAAATTGCAGGAAAATCTTACCCAGCTATGATGTTCCCTTTCATATTTCAAAACTTCTGCCTCTTCATTTGCGGCACTGTCGAACCATATTCGATTGGCAATTGGTGGTCGAAGAGAAGGGAAAAATGGTAGCATTGACATGATGTTAAATGTATTATTAAATATAATTTAACTTTAAAAACGAAATTATTTTCCGGAGACAAGGTAAACAATTTTTGGCTAATAGTGTTGGTAAGAGAGAAGTTGCTTCTACGTAGATAAGCCGCTTAACAACACTGGATATTTATCGAAAATCTAATCAATTAGTGATATATAAATGATTTAATAATGGAGCTTTTTAAGTTTTCATTAATTTGTTAAATTGGATTTTGGAATAAAGTTTTAGTGGTTTATACATATTTAAATATATTTTAAATGGATGCGTGGCATACTGTAACTTTTTCATTCTGATTTGAGCGTAACATTTTGCAACAATTGGTCACTTCTACATATCGAGTATTTGGTCATCGCATAATCGATAAACAAAAATCGATACTATAATTCATAATAAACACAACATTGTGCTTGTGGAACATTTCTTCAGGATCAGGAATTTCTAGAAAATTATTTGCAATTGCAAACTACCGAGGAAGCTGAGATTATAATTCTAAAATGATTGAAATTACTTGCAATGATCGTTTGGGCAAGAAGGTTGGTATATTCCTCAAATATTTTGTTCATTTTAAAAACTGCAATGTGTTACATTTATAGGTTCGTGTGAAATGTAATCCAGACGACACAATTGGTGACCTCAAGAAGTTG
This sequence comes from Musca domestica, assembly GCF_030504385.1. Classification (NCBI taxonomy): domain Eukaryota; kingdom Metazoa; phylum Arthropoda; class Insecta; order Diptera; family Muscidae; genus Musca; species Musca domestica. The sequence goes on along the minus strand of NW_026712249.1, from coordinate 48,369,500 downwards.
ATAGCTGCCCAAACCGGCACAAAATATGATAAAATTGTTTTGAAGAAATGGTACACAATTTACAAGGACAGCATAAAGCTATCAGATTGTAAGTGCCGTAGTATATTTTGAATAATACTTATGCTATATAATATTTTTTATGTGTATTAGACACTCTGAACCCATAGTTCAAATGGAACAGGTCATCCTACCAAATCAATATATGTGTTATTTTTAAGCCCCAGTGGTCCCGATAAAATGGAACAATTTGTTTCAAATGGAAGTCACATTTCCGATTTTCGGTTCACAACGGTTGGTGGTCAGTCTTTGGCCGGGAATTTCAGGATTTGGCCTAAGGGCAAACCCCAAAAGCGGTAGGATGACAAAATTTGCTCTGCTCATATTGATTCATATTCAGAGAGAAAATCCTACCTGTGGCTATTTGAGCATAGTCCCTATACTCATCTTGAACCGTTGTTCGAACGTCATATGACTACAGAGGGTATAGAGAGTATATATCATTTGATATGTCATGGAAGTAACGGTTTTGATCTCTCCTAGATCGGTTTGGACGAAATCTGGCACATCGTAATATTATTATATATTATGTCCCCACAAAAGGTCAACATTCTCAAAGAAAATAATCTATCCTGTTGAAAGAGAATGGATCATACTAATTTGTTACAAATTTTGTAAATTCTAACATTTGTAACTGTACTAGGTAAAGTGTGAAAATGGACAATATCAGTCCACTTCATTCAGTAGTCAAATTTTGAATAATCATTACTCTTATAAATTGTAAAAATCTTAATATGTTGCACATCCCAACATCTAATATGAAGAACAAATATAACGGATTACTTCCTCTGGTACCTCCCTTACAACAGTTACAAATCTTGAATAACCATAACGCTCATAAAATGTGAAATGAACATCCGATTCTTTTAAAACTTGTCACGTCCTAATATGTTGACTTGCAGATGATCTAATGTGGAGATGGAATATATCGCTCCACTCTTTCTGATAGTTTTCATACAGAATGTAAACATCTTGAATAATTATAACTCTCGTAGCATGTGAACCAACCAGAGATCTAATTTGACCTTTTTTTTTGTCAAATTATGTCAAAATTATTAATAAATACTAATTGTTTAACTTAAACATTCCTTCAAAAACTGAGCTAATTTAGGACTATAATATGTCGTCTCTCTATTACCTCTTTTGTTAAATTCAATTACATATTTTTGTATTTTCAGACGAAATTCATGACGGAATGAACCTGGAACTTTACTATCAGTAGATAATACAACTTAGTTTAATTTTTGCCAACAGCTAAAATTTTATACATTTGCTAATTTATTTTAAATATGAATGAAAAAACAATTAACAATAAACATTTGATATATTTGTGTTTGTTTTTTTTTTTTGGAAAACGATGAATGGGTTATGATAATGGTTTCAAGAAATGAGTCCACAAGAGAAAAATCTTGCACTTTTTTCGAGGAAAAGGTGACTTCAACTATAATTTTTTATTCTTACTATTATTAAAAGACTATAGTATTAGAAATAATTTAATCAATAGACTACCCTGTTATCGACTTATTAACTCGCAAGTTGCCATAATATGCGTAAATGAACATATACGCTTTACATTTCTTAAAAGTTTGCTTGTACAGTACATTATGTTCGACAAACGACTATCGACAATAAATATAATGGGAATAGTAGCTTCATTACAATCCACAAAATCCGTAAAGCTTTATAAAGCACCGGGGCGAAGCTTTATGGTGCGTTATAAATACCAATACTTATACAAATATATTATGTGTACAAATTTGAGATCTAACAAAAAGATGGAACTGGTTTTAAGTTGTGGGTCCGGAAATACTGGCCAAAGAACTTTGTATCTCTATTCTAACAAGAGTATAATTTCGCTATTGTAAGGCGAGTTTCATCTCGGTGTTCCAACAGGAGCTTCCTTTTTGCTGTTCTAATATAATCATTGTCTCGCTGTTCCAAACCATGAACCGTAGTGGCAATAAACGAATGTATTCCTTAAATTTTGTTTATCAAACATTCATGTGAACACAATTGATACTATGGCATATCTTCACTTCTTCGTACACCTATAAATATGTATGTGCACCGTTTAGATTGCAATTGCTCAATTTACCACAACAAAAATCACTCAAGTATTCATTCACCCACCAATTGAACATGCAGTACAATCGGAATCAATTTACGATGAACAAGTAAGAAAGCGTTAAGTTTGGCCGGACCGAACTCTTAATACCCTCTACCATGAGGTACGGAAAACCTTTAAAAATAAAAGTAGCTGCATTTAATATTCAAATGAATTTTATTTTAAACTACAAATTCTAGTATCTGTTGGAAAATACATAAAATGAGGTGTTCAGAAATAGAGGGGTTATACGAAAACGTTAATATACAGGGTGAGATAAAAAACTGCAACCAACTTCAGACTGCTGCCATTTCTAAGCCACTCGTCCGATAGCTATTAAAATTATTCCAGTGACAGCTCATAATATTGTTTACAAGCGTACAAAAGCATTTTTCTTTATATTTGGCTGGAAAAGCACAAGTGGCTATCGTTAAGCTGCAAGTACATAAAAAGCTTGAAGTCATGGCTAGGCATATTTTGTAACATTTCATAAAGGGAGTACAGAGCCGCACTAAAATCCTGCCGTCATTATCCATTATAACTTGACATTAATATGCCTAGCCTTGACTTCAAGCCTTTTATGTACTTGCACCCTTATGCCCTGTTTACGTTAGAACTTTTTGTAGGGTTAACCTACTTTGAGAGGATTTATTTGAAGTAAAAGTAATGGGTATGACAATTTAAATCCAAATCCAGTGGGTTAACCCTCATATATATAAACGTACTATTAGAGCACAAAAGAAGCGACTTGATCGAAACCCCTGTCGCAGTGACCGAAAAATGGCTCGTGAGCTAAACATATCGCAATATTCCATTCGGCAAATATTGAAAAATGAGCTCGGGGTAAAGCCATTGAAAGTCCAAAAGTACAGGAACTTACACCGCAACAGGAATAAAATAGACTCAAAAGAGTTAAAGAGTTGCTTCACTTGGCCGAAAGTGGTGAACTGCCGAATTTGGTTTTCTCCGATGAGAAAACATTCGTTGTCCAGCCGTTTGTAAACAAACAAAATGATCGTGTTTACTTGCTAAAGAGGTCAGTTGAAAATGTGCAAATTTCGTAATGAAGCATAAATTTCTAAGTCGATTTAGCGAAGCCCATCTGCCTGTCTGTTGTAATCACACTATCTTTCGAACGAATAAAGATAGAAGTCTAACATTTTGCACACATGTGTGTGTTTTGAAAGTAGGCACGTTTTGTTCTTAAATGGGTTATGTCGGTCCACGTTTTCGTATAGCCCTCATCTAACGGTACCTCTCAATATTCGGTATTTTGATGATTTTTACTACATTATTTGCCGCAATTATTTCAAACTTCGTATTCAACGTTCGTAATTGGTACTGCAACCTATAAATTGCGTATGCAGGTTCACGTCTTCGTATAGCCCACATAGAACGATAGCTCCGGTATCGTTTATTTTGATGGTATCGTTTTTTTAGACGATTTTAGCGAAATTATTTTCGGGAATTGTTTCAAAATTCGTATTTGAAGTTCGTAATGGATAATGCAACCCATGACAGAAAATTGTCTGTACAAGTCCAGGTCTTTGTATAATCCCCACATAAAAGTACCTCCCTTTATTCGGTGTTTTGATGATATAAGCGACATTATTCACCAGAATTGTTTCAAATTTCGTATTTGAAGTTCGGAATCGGTACTACAGCCAATGACAAAAAATTACTTATGAAGGAGCTCGTCTTCGTATAGCCCCTAGGTAATGGTTTTCATTTAGCTGGCGTTTTTCGATGATATTTTTTCAAGTTCGTTCAAAATGGTTCAGGGCATTAAAAGTTCGACCCGACCTAACTTTTGCTTTCACTTGTCCTTTTTTACTTGTTGATTTTTTGTAGGTTAGGACTTTGGTGACGATAGACCCTACTAATGTGAGCTACAAACGGAATAACGAAGTTAAAATACCATCCATAGTATGGCGAAGAGTATAAAAAATAACTACCTTGATACGTCCAGCAAAAGGAGCTAAAAGAAAATACCTGAGAATACACAAGTGAGCGGAAGAGAATAAATGCGACGATGACGTCTGGAGGATTTTGGAAAAGTTATGGTTTTATTTTTAAATCGATTGCATATTCTTTAATTTTATCATTTGTTTTTAGAATATATAAATCAAAGTCCATTTGGAGGTATTATTTGTACAATTCTTAACAAATAAATCCAATATTCACTGATGCCTCGCATTTGTAAATTGGGATTCCACAAGTAGATATGTATATGTATATCGATGGCGTTTTTTCTATCTACGTTCTGAAGAAGTTCCCACGAATAAACATCATTCAGTTTTTCCAATACACGTAGCAACATGCATAATATTGTAGGCTTGTTGTATAAACATGCAATCCTGAATCCTGAAAAGCATTCTAGAGTAATAAAGACATACATACATGCTCGTATGTAGAAATGAATGCAAACATTTTAACAAATGTTTGATTAATTTTTTGCTGCTTTAATCGTATGTAAAGCAAGAAGTAATCGTCTTGTGAAAGAAAACATTACATCTGTATATATAATATTCAAATGTCGTTCGTTCGATTTTAATTATACCCTCCACCATTCCTGGTATGGAGGGTATATTAAGTTCGTCATTCCGTTTGAAACTTTAGACCTAACAAAGTATATATTCTTGAAACTCAAAGAGCTTCGAAATATTGAAAAATAAATAAAAAAAAAAACCAAAAAGTTTGACCTCAAGCTCAAATAATTGTTTTTATTAACAATCCAAAAGGTCGAAAAACCAGAGAAAATATTTATAACCAGAGAAAATATTCTTGATCAGTGTAAAATTCTGAGCCCTGCCCGTCCGTCCGTTATAATCACGCTAGTGTCGAAACGAATTAAGATAGGAAGCTAAAATTTTGCACATGTCAGTCTTTTGTCTGCAGGCAGGTCAAGTTCGAAGATGATATATAACGCTACCTCCCGACACTCGGAATTTTCATGATTTTACCCACTTTTTGTCTGAAATTCTCCATAAGGATTTTTTTGTGAGTACTTTATCCCCTGAAAAAAATACGATATCGTATAGCCTCCATACAATGGTGCCCCCGATATTCGGTATTTTGATGATTTTAGCCACACTTTTTAATGGAATTGTCAGAAATTCTACACAAGAAGTACTCTGTGAGTACTTTACCCCTTGAAAGAGAATTGTCTACATAGGTCCACGATATCGTATAGCCCCCATACAATGGTGCCCCGATATTCGGTATTTTGATGATTTTTGTCATATTTTTCAATGGAATGGTTTGAAAATACACACAAGGAATTCCCTCTGAGTACTTTACCCCCTGGAAGAGAATGGTATATGTAGGTCTACGTTTTAGTATAGCACCCATATAACGCTACCCCGAGATATTAGGTATTTCCAGGATTGTCGCTACATTATTTACCGCAATCATTCACGGGAATTGCGTCAAATTTTATATTAAAAGTTCGGAATCGTAACTACAGCCTATCACAAAAAATTACTTATCCAGCACCCCGTCTTCGTATAGCCCCCATATAAAGTTTTCATTTCAGCGGTATTTTTCGACGGATTTTTTTTGAAATTGTTTATGTTCCTTCCGAATGGTGAAGGTTATAAAAAGTTCGGGCCGACCGAACTTAACTGCTTCTTTACTTGTTAATAATATAAATTCGATATAAGTCAAGCTAAAATTTGAAAGTTTGCATCTGTGTTAAAGTTGGTGTGCGAGGGTGTAATGAGTTAAAATTTTTGGAAATTCGCATTAAATAAAAATTTTACACATATCTTGTGAAAACTCTAAACTTTAACCTTGATTCCCAATTGATACTAAAATTTTATGTCTTCTATATTCAATTTGTTTGACATGTGATTTCCCAAACATCTTTACTTTATATTCAATTTGTAAATCCATTTGTTACTTTGATCTAATCAATTTTCTCCTACGTTTTTTTAGAACCGAACATACATACGATTTGGCAGTAAATATATTCAATTCATTTCAAAAATTTCCTTTTCCCAGTAAAACAAAAAAAAAAAAAAAAAAAAAAAAAAACAGTATAAAAGTATGTTGTTTTTATAAACCACCAACTCATTCTGAAAATAACACAATATGTCAATAAATTGAAATACTCATATGTATGTGTGTGTGTGTTCAACTATGCATAAACGAAACAACTTTTAATAAATTTCTTTATTGGCAAAAAAAAAAAAATGTTATTATCGGTTATATGAAATAAAACTACTGGCTTTGATCGACCATTAAAGCTTTTAATTCATTAAATGCTAGTTAATAGCTGCACTGCAGCGTTTGGTGTTTTCGGTGTTACAGTAAATATAATATTTAATTATTATGGTAGATAAATTGTATTGCAACGTGTATGGATGTTAGGATGGTGCGAATATTATTTTAGGATTTTAATAATACGATGCGAATTGCCAATGGAAATGCTGGTCTGTAAAATAGGAGTCTTTTATCCATGAAACTCAGATATGGACGGATTACTCAAACAAAGAATGAACATTTTATATTATTGTTTATTCTTTTTGGTACCTCCACCAAATTGATCAACCGATTTCGGGTTAATTGTGCACCAAATGGTGAATATAAGTCCAAATGACCTGAATTTTGGGACAACCGAATTCAGTCTAGAAGCAAGTACATCAAATTTAGTGAAATTCGGTTCAGATATAGCTATAGCTCCCAAATCCGATTTGGTGTTAAAGTCCCCCACATTCGTAATATGCATCCCACAAGAATGATGTTTGGTATACAGCCCATACATATCTAAGCCAAATTGTATCAAGATCGGTTCAGATTTGGATATAACTCGCATACAGGGTGAGATGAAAAAACTGCAACCCACTTCAGACTGCTGTCATGTCTAAGCCACTCGTCCGACAGCTATTAAAATTATTCCAGTGACAGCTCATTAAATTGTTTACAAGCGTACGAAAGTATTTTGGTGAGATTTTCCAGAAAAAAAAGTTATTCGTGATGGAATTCAAGCGTGATAGTGTGATTTCTATATATATGGCTGGAAAACCACCTGTGGCTATCATTAGAGCACTCCAGCATTTAAATGTGAATAAATCTTTTGTGTATTGCACCATCTCTCATTACCGTGATACTGGTAGCGTAGCCCGACGTCAGTGGACGGAAGAAAACAGCAACATCAGCCGAAAAGGTTCAAAAAGTAAAGAAGCGACGTGATCGAAACCCGCGTCGCAGTGGCCGAGAATGGCTCGTGAGCTGAACATATCGCAATATTCCATTCGGCTAGTATTGAAAAATGAGCTTACCCCGAGCCATCCAAAAAGTGCAAGGAATGAAATGAATGGCACGCAAGCCTTGGACATTCCAACAGGACTCAGCACGTGTCAAAGAAAGAATGAGGTTCTTCGCTTCATTTCCAGCGCATAATGGCCACCAAATCTCCGGATACCAATCCGTTGGACTATTGTGTCTGGAGTATTTAGGAAAACAAGGTTGGCACTAAAAAATACCAAAGTGTCGATCATCTTAAGCAAGCGCTTTGCCGGGGATGGGCCAAAATACCGCAGAGCAACAATCGGGCAGCGTGTGACGGTCTCATTGGCCGTGAAGGCCATAATTCGTGCAAAAGGTGACAAAGTCGAACAAATCTAAACTTATTCTAAAATTTGATGCTATTTCCGACATTTTTTTCAATAAAAATTAAAAAAAAAATGTGAAAATTATGACGAAAATTATGAAATTTGTCGGTATCGATATTTACCAATGTTTTCAACAATAACTTCTTTTTTATATCAAAATGTTGGGTTACCGATTTTTGTCGGTAACTCAAAAATTAGTTAAAGAATTCCATTACGGGTTAAGAATCTCGGAATATATAAATTTTGATTTCTCTGGTGTCTTTTGTTTTGAATGAGTTTAATTTAAAAACAAGTAAGCAAAGGCTACAGTCGAGCGGGGCCGACCGTTGAATACCCTACAACACTATAATAAATGATACAGTTTATATAGGCGAGATACTCGAAAGAATTCCACAAGATATTGTGACAAATAATAAAAGAAAACGATCAGGTTTCGTTCTCTAATTTTCGAGTAATAGCAACTTAAACTGCGTCTTTCCTGTATTTGTGAATTCTCCAAAAAGTCACTGGAATGGACATTTTCGTATTTTGTCTACAAAAGTTGGCAAAGTATTTCACACATTGAATATTTTTGGATGGCCATCCAAAACTGCTTGGCTTTTGCAATGTCCGGTAACCCCCATTCAAATGTGCCTGAGGATCGGGCGATAATTACGACCTGCCGACAATTTTGCAGTTTTTTGGTCCATTTCAACCCCTAAATATATGGCGATCATCTCCAAAAAGAGTAGGCTTCTATTCTGACCCTCATCTTATCCCCATGCAAAATTTCGTAAGGATCGGGCCATGAATGCGATCTGTATATGACATCCTGATATCCTAACTTCTTAGTTTTGTTAGCTGTAGAAATATTACCAAATGTTTCATTCAAAATGAAAATATGCCAAAAATATGACAAAATTGAAAAAATATGAAAAATGTTACAAAATCAATATTTTAGTCTTTAGAGAGATATTTTTATGCGATTTTTTAGACTTTTTTTCTTTCCTGCCCAGAGGCCATTCTGAATTAATGAGAACTGTCGAAATCAGTTCAGCCGTTCTCGACATAAAAGAGATCTTTCAAGCATATCTTCTTTGATAGGCATGTATATCGCACATATTTTGCTATATATCCGATTTGTTGGGTGTTAACATCAAAGTAAAGATCAGAAGTAACCTTGTCATGGCTTTGTGATTTCGCCGGGATTTAAAATATTCGCGGTTTAATGAAAAATTTTGAATTTTTTCAACAAACAAGATATGGTCTTTTTTACCCGCTAAATATTATCCGATGACCATCAAAATTGGTAGGCTTCTTCCCCGCTAGCTACATGCGAAATTCCGCGTCGATTGGTCTATAATTGCGACCTGTATTGCTACTGCAAAATCCGACATTTTTTCAGTATTTGGTATATTTCAACCCCTAGATATTATGCGATCATCTCCAAAAGAAATAGGGTTCTATTCTGGCACTATCCCCACCTCCATTCTTAATTTCGTGAAGATCGGGCCATAATTGCGACCTGTAGAGTGATTACAAATTAACATGGACAGACGGACGGACGGACATACATAGCTAGATCGACTCAGCTCGGCGAGCTAGGAAGATCCATATATACTTTCCTATGTGGGAAACCAATATTTCGAGGTGTTACATAATTTTTGGCCCAATCAAACTTATAATACCCCCAACACATAGTGTTGTAGGGTATAAATATATATTTAAGAACTTCTTTGAACAAAACCAGGATTTTAAAGGACTTTTAAGGACAAGAGAATTTTTTAACAACTTTCGAGAAATCTTCCTGGACATAACATAGCCAACTTTTTTAGGAATTTTGTGACAAAAAAAAAAACTTTTTATATGAGCAATAACTAATAATATATAAATAATTAGTAACATTGAACCACCCTAATGTGTATATCTGTATGTACAAACGCTATGCTAAAAATATGTTCATACATATTCCACAAAAAAAAAACCTGCACTTAATTCCACAAATTCAACATGATGCTGAAGAGTTGTTATGCATTTTAAATGAATATCAACGGCATATTAAATGTTTCTTTTTTGCAATTTTAATTATATATTTTTTCCACACGGATACGATAATAATGTTATGTGAAACAATATCATTTAATGTTAAATCGAAAATTAACAATCTTTGAGGAATTTGAGGAAATTTTCCATAAGTATCATATATTGGCAGCATTTTTGTCTGCGTCGATATCTGAAAAATTTTGAAATGTTCCGATGGTGTACATGTTAAAACTTCGTTTTTGATCATGTAGCTAAAAATACAATAAGATTTTTTTAGTTTCTGAACGGAGAAATATTATTTTTCAAAGGAGGAACATTAAAAATATTCCATTGCCGCACTTTATCTAATTTCGGGCGTCCTTTGCAAAAGAGTGATATCTCGTTCGGTGTTGTTGGTAAAACTTCGGTCCTTGTTGTGGAGTTATGTAATCTTCGTGAAACAAGTGTCAAATAAGACGGATTATTTACTTAAATCTTATAAGATTCTGTGTATGTACAACCGCGTGTGTGTTGATTAAGTAGATAAATAGATATGTGCGAAGTTTGCGAAAATCAGTGACTTTTTTAACTTTTTATGAAAGTTATGAAAGGTATATTCTGCTTTACTCCCTGGCAATAATTTATGTTTTTCTCCATTAACAAATATACAGTGTTTCATAAACACAACAATAATGCCATTAAGCCTGACTACTTTGCGACAACAGAATAACTTAGACATCCCAACAACAATTCGATAACTTAATCCTTACGTTTTTATTTAAATTTAGTTAAGAAGCGTTACAATTAGTAACGTGCCGTAGAATGTGATCTTTAGGACATTAAGGGTTTAAATGTAAACATGGTATAAGCTTTTTACGTTGATTACTTCTTACTAAATCGGCAACACTGTTCTCTTCATTTTACTCCTTCCTTTAGTTGCATTTAATTTTAACACCGGCCGGTCGCGAATCATTATCGTTTAACAAAATTGTTAAAATTAAGTGAAATATAAATTTAAATATAATAAAAAGATTGTAAAATGTTGCTGCTTTAGTGATAAATAATATAGCTACTGCAATATTTAGGTGTTTTCGTGTTGAAATATGTAAAAAATCTCTTTTTTTCCACAATAAATTCTAATCCCACTCTTGTTGCCGCCTTTTTGCTATTCCGTGCTTTTCGTTCGTGTCTAATGTAAGAGCGGCCACCATCGTGCGTTCATATGTTCTTATTACTTGTTGTTATTTCCTGTGTGCAAAAGAGTGATCTCTCGTTCGGTGTAGTTGGTAAAACTTCGGTTCGTGTAGTGGCGCTATATAAATTTCGTGAGACAAGTGTCAAATAAGATGGCTTGTTTGTTTACTTGGATCTTATTAGATTCGGCTGTGGTTCGCTTTTGTTTTTCTGTGTGTGTGCAACCGTGTTTGAGTTGATTAAGTAGATACATAGGTATGTGCGAAGTTTGGGAAAATCAGTGACTTATTATTATAACTTTTTATGAAAGTTATCATTCAAATTGTTAACACATTTTTGAGAGATACGCCGAGGAGTTGACCCATATATTTGAAGACAAGTAGGCGTAATTATGGAGCAATAATTTGATTGCCAGAATATTTTATTTTTTGAACTCAAAAAAGTTTTAAGAAAGAAAAATCGTCAAATATATTAACTAAATCTTAAATTACATATTTAAATTATAAATTATTAAATGGTTTTTAAGATTAAATCCAAGGGAATCTTACTCTCTGGCAATAATTGGTATTTTTCTCCATTAACAATTAAACGTTGTTTTATAAACACGACAATAATTTGATTAAGCTTGACTATTTTACAACAACAAAATAACTTCGACATCCCAACAACTCGACAACTTAATTCTTACATTTTTATTTAAAACTAATAAGGAAACGTTACATGGCATAAAATGTGATCATTAGGCCATTAAGGGTTTAAAAATGGTATAAGCTTTTTACCTTGATTACTTCTTACTAAATTGGCAACACTGTTCTCTCCATTTTGCTCCTTCCTTCAGTTGCTCGTAATTTTAATACCGGCCGGTCGCGAATCATAATCGTTAAACTAAAATATAGAAAGAAAGTAAAATATATTTTTAAAAGTGATAAAAGAAGTGTTAAACCTAGTTGCTTTATGCATAAATAACAGCGTTATTCCAATATTTAAGCGTTTTCGTGTTGAAATATGTGAAAAATCAAATTTTTTCCACAATAAATTCCAAGCCCACTCTTGTTGCCGCCTTTTTGCTATTCCGTGCTATTCGTTCGTGTCTTATGTGAGAGAGCCACCATCGTTCGTTTGTATGTTCTCATTATAAGTTGTTATTTCCTGTTTGCAAAAGAGTGATCTCTCGTGCGGTGTTGTTGGTAAAAATTCGGTTCGTGTAGTGGTGCTAAGTCGATTTCGTGAGACAAGTGTCAAATAAAATGGCTTGTTTACTTAAATCTTATTAGTTTCGTTTGTGGTTTTCTTTTGTTTTTCTGTGTGTGTTTAACCGTGAGTGAGATGATGTAGTATATTTTTTGTTGTTTGTAAAATTATCAAGTGTTTGAATTAAAAAATATGTAAACTGTACGTAAATATAGGCTACGTGTAATTATATTTATCGGTGTAAACTCTTTTCAGTAACACAATTGTCAAAAATAGAAAAAAAAATGTTTTTTTTTACTGTTTTCTTCAATTTTAAGTATTTGGTGTTTTGAAATAACTAAAAAATAACGAACTAATAACTAAAAGCAATATTACTCACATATTTGAACGGTACGGTGGAGCACGAGTCCAAAACAAGCAGTAATGGCACGATATCAAATATGATGATGTTAGAATTGAATTGGACCTTTTGCCAATGAAGCGATGTCGTGAAAAATGTAAGTTTATGAATATTTTTGTTTTTAATTAATTTATTGTGTTGGAATTTATGATAACATTGGAGTGTATTTGGTAGAACATTGTAAAAAACATTCTTAAAAAATCTACGATTTATATATCGTTGGGAAATCGTTGAAAAATAAATTTTCACCAAAAAATCCTTGAAAAAAAAAATTCATCGAAAAACCCATCTATATGTTTTATGATTTTTCAAATTGTTGTTATTTTGTTGGGCCTCGATCTTGTTCTATGAAAATGTGAAATGTCAAATGAAAAATTTTATAAAGGAAATATTTTTCATTTCATATTTTCATAAAACAAGAAACCAGACCCAGGTCAGGCAAAAGAAACGCCCTTATATTAACCAATTTTAAATGAAATTATTAAAATAATGATATTTTAAGTTTGGAGCCACAAGAAAGAAATATAATAGAAATATTAATTTCAACATAGCACCTTAATTTCAGAAAATCATGTGCTAATGCAATTATACCCTCAGCCATATGGCTAGAGAGGGTGTCTAATTTGGTCCAAACTTGGTATGAATAACTAAGAATCATTCGATAATTTTCAAACTTAGCACATTCCAATATTTCTGCTAACACAAGATCTGGCGCGACATATATCATATCGGTCCACACCTTCTCGTGCCTCTACCACAAATGAAAAAATTTTGAATAACCAAAACGCTTATAAAAGCGTAGTAGGCATCCGATTCCCTTCAAATTTCACACATCCCACCAAAAAGGGCCCACCCCTTTTGGTATCTTATCCACAAAGGGTTAACATTTTCAATATTTATGTCTCCTATAGTTTGCGAAAGAAGTCAGCGAGTCTTTGAAAACTTGGTAACCTGAGATCTGATGTGAATATATACATATATAATGGTTTTATTAGACAATAGTGACGTGAGAGAAAGGGAAATATTGGAGCACTCTTTCTGATCCTCCCTGGCAATATGGCATAAGTTTCAATTATAATCAAACTCTTAAAATGGCCAGGCTGAACTTTGAATACCCTCCACCATTTGGAACAAATTTGGAAATTTTCAAAAAATAGAACCCGTTAAAAATTCTGTTAAAATCTTAAAAAACCGAATATAGCATTTATATCATCAATATAAATCGATAATACTGTTTATTTACGTATCCATATATCAAAAACTGAGCTTCGTCCCTGAACAGAACAAACGTACGATGAACTTTCTTTACAGAGCACGCATTTTTATAATAAAATTTAATAATTCGTGGTTAACTTGTGCACCAGACTATAAGATGTTTGACAGTGAAACAAAACTCGAAAACCTATGATAACAGAAAAAGATAAATTAAGATAATTAAATTTTATTTGGTTCAGATATAGCTCCCATACATATGTTTCATCCGAACAACCATTCAACCGAATTGCTCCGATATATTTTTTTAATATGGTCCTTTTCGATGTCATATCATGCACTCTATAGCAATGTTATTTGGGCCGAGATGGACAGATGTTCCCGTCAAATTTGGTAAAATCCATTTAGAGTTCGATATACCTCGCACATATAAGTTGCCTCCGATTCCAAGTTTTAACTGCTCTAAAGCCATAAATTACACATAAAATCCCAATACTAAATGTACGTAGTGTTGTAGGGTATCATATAGTCATATAGCTGGTACTACAGAAGGTAGTTTGTTTGCGTTCCCTTATAATGGGTTATTTTTACCTCAGGCTATTAATTTACATTTTGAAAGGAAATCGAAATTGATGTTAAAACTTCCCTTAATGGATTCCTTCAAAATCTTTACCTTTATAACCAATATCCTTGTTTGTAGTGCATTCATCAACACGGTGGTATGAATATCTAAATAATTTACATTCAGAAAAATCGATATCGTACCAAAACGTCACAGTTTTTCGCAATTTTTCATGAAGTTTTCACAATTGTGTTTAGCGCCAAACAAATATTATTATTATAGAATGCAGTTATTGCTTCTATCATAACAACTGCCCCAGTGGCCCAATGGATACGGCATCGGCCTCCTAAGCCGGGGATTGTGGGTTCGAATCCCATCTGGGGTAAAGATGAAAATGATTTTTTTCTGTTGTTTTTTGAGTTGTTTTAATCAAAATTATAACACATACACAGTTATGCTTGTGTGTGGTGTGGATAATTATAATCCATTTGAAACATTTAAGTGTAGACGTATTTTGAAAAAGAAAAAAATAACGCTCTGTGAAAAATATACAAAAGTGTTCTTTCAGATGTCAACTATAAATTTTTGAAGAAGGTTGTATTTGGGAATATCGTTGCGTATACGTGTTGTCAACAATTACATGTCTGAATGTATTTTAACCAGAATGTAAAGGGTGTTGTGGGGGTGGCCGACCATGTAAAATCCTACTCAACTATAATTTGTGGTAAAGTTCTCATGAACCAATAAATATTAATTTATTACGAAATGAAGTAGGTTCATAGAAATTTAACCAGCTGTGTTTTAGGTCTGCAGAACTTTTGGTATTGAAAACAGGTTATATGGGTCCATTTTGATATAACCCTCATATAACTGTACCGACAGATTTAAGGTTTTTTTGAGTGTTTTAGTCACAATTTTAAACCTGTTTACTGTAAATTTGCAGTAAATTATTTACGAAAAGTCTTTACATAGAAGTGTCAATATAGGTCTGAGTTTTGGCATAGTCCCCATATTACTGTACCCCCAGATATTTGGAATTTTGATGATTTTTGTCACAATTTCCAGGGTATTTGAAGTTCCTAATGGGTACTACAGCCTATGAAAGATTGCTCATGCGGTAGTCTTCGTATAGCTTCCATAAAACGGCACCTCCCTATATTCGGTATTGTCATGATTTTAGCGACATCTTCGGAATTGTTTAAAATTTAGAATTTGAAGTTTTTGATGGGTACTTCAGTCTATGATAGGAAATTGCTCATGCAGGTTCACGTCTTCGTATAGCTCCCATATAATCGTACCTCCCAATATTCGGTATTTTGATTATAACTCTCATATCTCCCTCTATTCACTATTTTTATGATTTTAGCAGTATTTTTCAACGGATGTTTTTTTTTTTTTAATTTGCAAATTCCTTTCAAATCGTGGAGGGTATTAAAAATTCGGCCCGGTCGAATTTATTACCATTTTACTTCTTTTTCTTTTTTTAACCATTTTTCTTTATATAATTTAATATCATCTTTTTCATGCCTGTTCGATTTTAACTGAATTCTATGTACATATGTAATCAACTCTTTCAATAAATTTATTTTGATTTAAGTTAACTTTCCCAATACTTATTCCTATCACCTGTCATTTATTTTCAACATTTTTAACACAATTGTATAAGTTTACCCTCCATCTTCAAGAAAATACTTATATTATCAGGTACCGACATTGATTGCAGCAGGGCTCTATTTAAGTCTGTCTGATAGTGTGACAAACAAATCTCAGCAATAAGAACTTCTCTAAATGTGTCAATGGAAAACAAACTATTTTCCACACACACACACAATCACATCTTGGAAAACTTTTACGAAACATGTACACACACACGGACAAACAAAAATTGCAACAGATAAAGGACAACAACTTTTTGAACGGCAATGGATGTATTGTAATATCATATGGTTAAAGAAATTCAAAAAGAAACAGAGATAAAAGTAAAACAAATGAAAAAAAATATTTTTTTATAATAAAATTATTATAAACCCAGCAAGGAAAAATCAAAAGTCGGGCGGGGCTGACTATATGATTTTTTTTGAAAGAAATCATACCAAGAACGCATTAAACTTTGGCTTTAGTGAAGCTATAATTTGGTTTTAGACATTTCATCCAACTGTGAATCGATTTTCACCAAATTTGACGAAGACATATTTTAATTTTTTATACCAAATAATATCACCACAGAGTGCATGATATCACTTCGAGAAGGATTGTATTAAAAAAATAATGTATATACGTCCCGAAATTCACTCCATTTGGATATTAACAATATTTGCACAATAAATCTGAAATCGGTTTAAGGTATATATCCAAATCTTAGCCGATCTCGATAATATCATTCTTGTGGAGTGAATTTTATGAATGTGAGGGACTTACACACCAAATCGGATGATGCATATATATGGGATCTCTAGCTAAATCTGAACCACTTTTCACCAAATTTGATGTACATACTTGCTTCTAGACTGAATTCGGTCGGATGTGCCAAAATGCAGGTCATTTTGACTGCTATTGACCATTTGGTGCACAATTTACCCGAAATCCGTTGAAGATATATATTGCAGCTATATCCAAATCTGAACCCGATCTTGATAAAATTTGGTAAAGGTATTTCCGAGCTCTATAAGATATCATTCTTGTAGAGTGCATTTTACGAATGTGAGGGACTTAAACACCAAATCGAATGAACATATATAGGGTAAGATGAAAAAACTGCAACCAACTTCAGACTGCTGTCATTTCTAAGTCACTCGTCCGACAGCTGTTAAAATTATTTCAGTAACAGATCATTATATTGTGTACAGGCGGTGAAAATTTTCCAGGAAAAAATTTATTCGTAATGGAACTCAAGCGTGATAGTGTGATTTCTTTATGTTTGGCTGGAAAACCACAAGTGACTATCGTTAGAGCAGTCCAGCATTTAAATGTGAATAAATCTTTTGTGTCTCGTACCATCGCTCGTTACCGTGATACTGGTAGCGTAGCCCGGCATCAAGGAAGTGGACGGAAGAAAACAGCAACATTAGTAGAAATGGTTCGAAAAGTAAAGAAGCGACTTGATCGAAACCCGCGTCGCAGTGCCCGAAAAATGGCTCGTGAGATGAACATATCACAATATTCCATTCGGCAAATGTTGAAAAATGAGCTCGGGGTAAAGACATTGAAATTCTAAAAAAGTGCAAGAACTTACACCGCAACAAAAAGAAAATAGACTCAAAAGAGATAAAGAATTGCTTCACTTGGCCGAAAGTGGTAAAGTGAGGAATTTGGTTTTCTCCGGCGAGAAAACATTAGTTGTCCAGCAGTTTGTAAACAAACAAAATGATTGTGTTTACTTGTAAAAGAGGTCAGCTAAAACTGTGCACATTCGGTTGGCCACCAGAACTCAAGCGCGGGCCATGTTGAGGGTGTGGGCCGCCATAACAGCCGATGGTCGCTCTCCGCTCGTATTAATCGACCGTGGCATCAGAATAAATGCCGAATATTATCGCGAAAATATTTGGGCCGCAGACCTTGGACATTCCAACAGGACTCAGCAACCATCGCACTTAGCACGCGTCAACCAAGAATGGTAACAAAATGAGGTTCCTCGCTTCATTTCCAGCGCATAATGGCCACTAAAATATCCGGATACTAATCCGTTGGACTATTGTGTCTGGAGTAATTTGTAAAGCAAGGTTGGCACTAAAAAATACCAAAGTGTTGATCACCTCAAGCAAGCGCATCGCCGGAAATGGGCCAAAATACTGCATAGCAACATTCGAGCAGCGTGTGACGGTTTCATTGGCCGTTTGAAGGCCATAATTCGTGGCAGTAAGGTGACCAATTCGAACAAATTTAAACTTATTCTAAAATTTGATTCTATTTCCGGCTTTTTTGCTTTCATTCAATAAAATTTAAAAAGAAAATAAAAATTATGGCGTTTGACTTTTTGCAGTTTTTTTATCTCACCCTGTATATTTATTGTTATCATACAATTCTAAGTCGATTTAACGATGTCCGTTTGTTTCTCTGTCCGTCTGTCTGTTGAAATCACGATACATCCCACCTGATTTGACGTGGAGATTCAAAAATATATAGAATGGTTGGTAATGAAAATGAGAAATCGATTTTCTCTCCATATTTCCTATTTTGTTGATTTTCGCTAGATTTTTGCACATTTTTGTCTAAAAATTGGAATTTGTAGGTCATAATGGATGGGCTTTGATGGTGAAATATTGATTTATAGGTCAACGTTTTTGTATAGCACATAATGGTACCTTCCGATATTAGGTATTTCGATGATGTTTTTCCACGGGATTGTCTACAAATTGGTATTTGTAGTTTGTAATGGGCTCTAGCTCTTGTGGCGGAGAATAGTATGTATATATCCACGCTTTCGCATAGCTTCCGCATAATGTACCTCCCGATATTCAGCATTTTGATAATCCTAGATACATTTACCCACGAAATTGTTTCAAATTTGCTATTTAAGAAGATTTGGTAGATAACAATCCTTGAAGCGTAAAATTGTCTATAGAGGTTTCAGTTTTGGTATAGCGTCCATATAAAGGCCTTACCCACTTTATGGTATTTTGAAAAGTTTAACAGCAGATACTTTTATATAAAAATGTTTTCTTTGCCCAATGGTGAAGGGTATTCAAATTTCGGCCCGGTCGAACTTAATAAAAGTTATTTTTTGTAGGATGAAGAAACCTATTTTCTAAAATTGTTTACATCTCCAAATATTCTTAAATTTTTTCTCGAGTGAATTCATCATATCTCAACATAAATCATTAGATATGCGAGAATATCCATGTATATACATAGATGCCTGTCTATATGTACACCACCAAAGATGATGTTTGTCATACATCGTAAGTGTTTATAAATTGTCAGCAAAGGTAACAACAATAACAGCCGACCAGCAGAACGGAAGAAAACAATAAGAAACAGCCTTAACTAAAAATGGCAATGCCAGTTTTAGTCAACAGTAAGCAGAAGCAAGGACTTGATGACGTTATAATGACAAACTTTTTGTCGTTCCAACAAAAAATTAAAAAAAAATCATAACAGAAAAAGCTCTTCTGAA
The DNA here is from genome assembly GCF_030504385.1 of Musca domestica. Classification (NCBI taxonomy): domain Eukaryota; kingdom Metazoa; phylum Arthropoda; class Insecta; order Diptera; family Muscidae; genus Musca; species Musca domestica. The sequence continues at coordinate 48,350,051 of NW_026712249.1, read as the reverse complement.
CAGTGAGTGAGTGCCACACAATGGCAAATAAAAAAACAAAATGTATTATGTTGTTATTGTTGTCCACCTATTCCTGTGTGTGTGTGTATTGCTATGCGTTCTGTTGCCGAACGCAATAAAACATTGAAATCGTCTGTGAAGGCCAAGGATAAAGTACGGTTAGGTGGTTGTAATGTTAACTTTGCAGCGCTAACGGGGTGTGAGCAAAAGCGGCAAGTTAACATATGAAGTTAATAGGAACCCCAAAGTAAAAATCCAATTACAATGTGTTGAACAGAGACAGAAAGATGGAGAACTACAACTTTGTAGCTGTCGCCGCGCGAGGAGTGGATAGAGCTTTTATAGGAGACAGTCGTTTTGTAGTTGGGAAAATTCGACGATTTATTTGCTTGAAGGGGTGTAATATGAGAGAAGAGACTGGCAAAAGTTTTGCAATGCAGGAATATAAAATTAAGGCATAAATAAGCTGATCTTATGAGGTAAACATAGATCATTGTAACTTACATTTTGGTCTATCTCAATTCTTAAATATGTATTCTCTAAAATTATAGGTTTAAACTCTGATCGTGAGAATCGTACTGGTTGTTGACTATGGGATCGTATTTTTTTTGGGATCAAGTCTCCAACAATTGGTAAAATTTTTGAAAAAAATCAAGCATAACTTAAACTATGTCTCCGATTTGTTAAAATTTTTGTTCATTTTAATAAGTACAGGGTTGCCCATATTCGACGGACCCATGACTCTTTGGGCCCATTCCAATCGACGAGGCTTGTCCGCAGGCAACATTCTTTGCGTCAATTGAATTTTGTACGGGAACAAATGCAAATCAATGCGAATAATCCGTTGTAAAGTGGACCGAGCCATGCCCAACTGCTGAGAACGGCGTTTTGGGATGGTCTTGGGGACCTCTAAACACTGGCTCGTACGGCAGCGATATTCTCGGCCGATCGCCTTGGTCGACTTTTATATGGCCTCTTCGGATTAGAAAGAGCCTTACCAGTCGAAAATTTTTCGTATAAACGCTTAATGGTGTTCTTAGAAGGCGCACTTCTCACATTTTTTAATGTTTTAAAAGCACGTTGAGTTTTCACAATTGACTTCTTCTGTTGAATGTAAATTTCAACTATTTCAGAGCGCTCTCGTGGCGTGTATCGGTTCATGGTAAAAATCTGCTTGGACTGACGCTTCAAACGCGGTATGTCATTAAGCGATGTGACATCTCTGTCAAAAGTAATGGCGTTGCCAGATGGGTCCGTCGAATATGGGCAACCCTGTATTTATTTTTTTTACTATTAACACTTTCTGTCCAAAAATTATTTTGAAAGGACTTCGATTATTTAAAATGATTTGGAAATATAAGGCACATAAGTATTCATCGAGAGCTTTCAATAGTGCATCTATTACAGTTTCTGTGCAATTCAGTTCCCTTCGGCCAAGCCTAGTTTGATTATTCATCCATGTCTGGAAATCTTATTTATCATTTGATACATATTTTTATCATTTGATACGCCCAAAACGTAAATTAATGGTTTCAGACCCTAGGTCCCTTTGGACCAAATCCGTTCCAGGACATTTAGAGTCGATCTAGCGATGTCCATCCGTCTGTATGTCTGGCTGGTGCGCACGATAACTGTCGAAGGGAGTATCCGATTTGGTCCAAACTTGGCACATCGTAATATTATTGTCAAATTTAGATCAAATTCGGAGATGGGCAATATCGGTCCACTGCTTCTGGTACCTCCCCCACAAATGTCGAAATTTTCAAAGAAAATATTTTACTGCACAGAGCAAGAAAGGACAATCCGATTTTGCTCCAACTTTGCAAAGCCTAATACAGGGTGAGATGAAAAACTGCAACAAAGTCAAACGCCATAATTTTTACATTTTTTTTAAATTTTATTGAATGAAAGCAAAAATGTCGGAAATAGCATCAAGCTTTAGAATAAGTTTTGATTTGTTCGAATTGGTCACCTTTGGAACGAATTATGGCCTTCAAACGGTCAATGAAACCGTCACACGCTGCTCGAATGTTGCTCTGCGGTATTTTGGCCCATTCCCGGCGAAGCGCTTGCTTGAGGTGATCGACACTTTGGTGTTTTTTAGTGCCAACCTTTCTTTCCAAAATACTCAGGACACAAAAGTCCAACGGATTGGAATACGGAGATTTTGGTGGCCATTGTGTGCTGGAAATGAAGCGAGGAGTGCGATGGTTTTAATACACCAAGGTTTTAATACACCATCCAGAATATTTTCGCGATAATATTCGGCACTTATTCTGATGCCACGGTCGAATAATACGAGCAGAGATCGACCATCGGCTGTTATGGCGGCCCACACTATCACCATGGCCGGCGCTGTTGGAATGTCCAAGGTCTGCGGCTAAAATGTTTGCGTGCCCAAGGTTTTAATACACTCTCCAGAATATTTTCGCGATAATATTCGGCATTTATTCTGATGCCACGGTCGAATAATACGAGCAGAGAGCGACCATCGGCTGTTATGGCGGCCCACACCATCACCATGGCCAGCGCTTGAGTTCTGGTGGCCAACCGAAGGTGCTGACCTCTTTGGCAAATAAACAAGATCACTTTGTTTGTTTACAAACTGCTGGACAATGAAAGTTTTCTCATCGGAGATAACCAAATTCGGCAGTTCACCACTTTCGACCAAGCAAAGTAACTCTTTAGTTCTTTTGTGTCTATTTTCTTTCTGTTGCGGTGTAAGTTCTCGGAATTTAAATGGCTTTACCCCGAGCTCATTTTTCAGTCACTTTTCGACCACTGCGACGCGGGTTTCGATCAAGTCGCTTCTTTACTTTTCGAACCATTTCTGTTAATGTTGCTGTTTTCTACCGTCCACTTCCTTGACGTAGGGTTACGCTGCCAGTATCACGGTAACGAGCGATGCTACGAGACACAAAAGATTTATTCGCATTTAAATGCTGGAGTGCTCTATCGATAGGCCCTTATGGTTTTCCAGCCAAATATAAAGAAATCACACTATCACGCTTGAATTCCATCACGAATAACTTTTTTTCTGGAAAATTCTCACCAAACGCTTGTAAACAATATAATGAGTTGTCACTGGAATAATTTTAACAGATGTCGGACGAGTGGTTGCATTTGGTTGCAGTTTTTTCATCTCACCCTGTATTGGTACTTGCAAAGTTTGCACAAAATTGGATGATCCTTTCTTGTTTCAAATTATATATACCGTCTGTAGGCGGAGGGCATAAAAATGCAGACGTTATACTATTATTGTATTGCATTTTTACTAGTCCCTTCCGGCAATAACTTTTACGGCTTTGCGGAGGAAATTGAAAACTTTTTGCGGATGTGATAGCCACAAAATCCCCTGTTTAAAAGCTTAACAGGAGTAAATCTGAGACAAACTGTTAGGGCGCAAAATCATTGTTCAAAAGAGAAAGCGGAATGCTTTCAAGTTTTATTAAAACTTGAAAAGAGAAAGAATTTAGCTTTCAAGTTGACAAATAGGGAAAAAGCTGAGACTTTTAACTTTCAAATAAAACTTGAAAGCTATGTATAAAGAAATTGTCTGTACCAAAGCTCTTCCTTTTGTTGCAACACCATCTAGTAAATATTTTAATTTCTCACTCCCAGCTACATCTGGCGCCCAAATGTTCTTTTTAACATATTTTGGGATATTTTGTGGTCCCTCTTTATTTTGGGATAAATTTTTAACACTGTTGCTTCTCTATCTGTATCTATGCCACTAATGAATATTGTTTGTCTTGCAAAAATGTGCGTTAGTGTGAGTGTGTGACGATTACCAATACATAGACAGACATTCGTTCAAGTTAAAATTGTTGCTGTATCCTTGTGAAAGATTCGAAACAACAAAAATGGAATCAACAGTGTCATGCTCGTATCGGCACTCACACAAACGAAACTGGTAACGACGCACACATACACACTCACCTTTATTCGCACATGTACACGCAATTATTTTGTTTCCTATATTAACAGGATACATCTGGAAAATACATTTAGTCTACAGAGATCCTTTGAAGATTGAACAACGCATATTTTCGGGACAAAACACAAGCCACGCCGAAGAAGGATACCAATAAGTGTGTAAAAAACATAAAAAGCTAAGTGAACAGAGCCGAGCAGAGCAGCAACAAGCTGCTGCTGGTGGAATATTTGCAAAGGACAAACAAGCAAACAAGTGTTCAACTGATGTTGATGGCGGCACGATGATGAAGATGACAGCAGCAACAGCAGAGTGACAATCAACAGTTGGATTTGAGAAAATTAAAATTGAAAACAGAAACACAGAAAATTCCTAATAAAAAATAAAATTAAGTGCCAGTGGAAAAGTTAATGATAATTGAAGAACATTTAATGGGATTAAAATAAATGGAAGAAAATGTGAAATAAAATCCAAAAGGAAATTTGAAGCAAAAACGACCGTTGACTAGTATTTAAAAAAAAGGGAAAACCTGAAAAGTAATATAAAAACGTTTTATTGCTCAAAAAAACTTAAATAAATGGACTTTACAAATTGTTAAAATATATATAAGAAATATTTATATATCGTTGAAAAAGTGCAAGGACTGTTATAATATGTGTTGTTATTGTTACGAAAAATTACAAATATTACAAGCGAAAGTACAACAAAAAAACTTTTTTGAGCTACTGTGAAAACGGATTTGAAAAACTACAAAAAAATTGTAAGTTATTAAAATTGGTATTGGTATTTGAAATTATATTTTTAGTTAAGCCAATTCGGGTTGAATTTTTATTAACCCTAACACTGAACTAACATAAAAAATTATTTATTTTTTTATAAAAAAAAATTAGAAAATATATAACAAATTTGTTACAAACTAAGACCTAGAATTTTTATTACCTCCATCATAAATTATATAAATTAATGTAAAAATATTAAAAGTATGGGTTTTCTTTATAATTTAAATAAAACAGTTTTTTCTCCCTGAGAACTCGAAAGGCCGAATTGTATCCATTTCGATTGAAAATCGTGTCGAAACTTTTAAAACTCTCAAATATTTTTACATGGGAGTGATACTTCTGAAGACTTTTTTTTTGCAAAAATGCCTGAAATATTAGGCTTTTGCGGACTCATTTAGAATCCTTGATTGAGTTTTAGAAAATATTTTTAATTGGTAAGAACTACTAATTGATTTTTAGAAAAGATTCTATATTGCAACTGCTTGGAAATGTTGGAAAATGCCATCTTCATAGTGCCAGAGTAAATGCATGATATACAGGGTGAGATAAAAAAAAAACTGCAACAAAGTCAAAAGCCATAATTTTTACAATTTTTTTTAATGTTATTGAATGAGAGCTGAAAATGTCGGAAATAGCATCAAATTTTAGAATAAGTTTAGATTTGTTCGAATTGGTCACCTTTGGCACGAATTGTGGCCTTCAAACGGCCAATGAAACCGTCACACGCTGCCCGAATGTTGCTCTGCGGTATTTTGGCCCATTCCAGGCGTAGCGCTTGCTTGAGGTGATCCAACCTTGCTTTCCAAAATACTCCAGACACAATAATGCAACGGATTGGTATCCGGAGATTTTGGTGGCCATTGTGCGCTGGAAATGAAGCGATGAACCTCATTTTGTAACCATTCTTGGGTGGTGCGAGCTGATGCGAATGCTTTAAGGCTTTAATACATCCTCCAGAATATTTTCGCGATAATATTCTGCATTTATTTTGATGCCACGGTCGATTAATACGAGCGGAGAGCGACCATCAGCTGTTATGGCGTCCAACAGCATTACCATGGCTTGTACTTGAGTTGTGGTGGCCAACCGAAGGTGCCTCTTTGGCAAGTAAACACGATAATTTTGTTTGTTTACAAACTGCTCAACAACGAATGTTTTCTCATGGGAGAAAACCAAATTCGGCAGTTCACCACTTTCGGCCAAGCGAAGCAAATCTTTAGTTCTTTTGAATCTATTTTCTTTCTGTTGCGGTGTAAGTTCTTGCACTTATTGGAATTTAAATGGCTTTACCCCGAGCTAATTTTTCAATATTTGCCGAATGGAATATAGCGATATGTTCTGCTCATGAGCCATATTTCGGCCACTGCGACGCGGGTTTCAATCAAGTCGCTTCTTTACTCTTCGAACCATTCCAGCTGATGTTGCTGTTTTCTTCCGTCCACTTCCTTGACGTCGGGCTACGCTACCAGTATCGCGGTAATGAACACATTTAAATGCTGGAGTGCTCTAACGATAGCCACTTGTTGTTTTCCAGCCAAATGTAAAGAAATTACACAATCACGATTGAATTCCATCACGAATAATTTTTTTCTGAAAAAATTCTCACCAAAATGCTTTTGTGCGCCTGTAAACAATATTATGAACTGTCACTGGAATAATTTTAACAGCTGTCGGACGAGTGGCTTAGAAATGAGAGCAGTCTGAAGTTGGTTGCAGTTTTTTCATCTCACCCTATATATATTCTGGATCAGCGTAAAATTCTAAGTCGAGTTATCGATGTCCGTCTGTCTGTGGGTCTGTTGTAATCATGCAATCTTTCGATCGAATTGACAAGGCTAAAACTTTGCACATATGTGTATTTTGCTAGTAGGCAGGCTATGTTGGTGCACGTGTTCGTATAGCCCCATATAACGGTACCTTCCGACATTCGGAATTTTCATGATTTTAGCTACACTTTTCAGTCGAATTGTTTCAAATTTCGTATTTAAAATTCCTAATGGATTCTTCAACCTAAGACAGAAGTTGTATATTGTACTGTATTTAAGGTGATTAACACCAGCTCCCACATTTGAAGACATTATTGAAACGTATGCATATAAGATTTTAAGAAGTAAGGACAATATTGTAAAATAGTACGGAGCAGGACATTTCGACAGATATTTGAAATATTTTTATTGCCTAATAGTTAAGGAAATCAGAAGTTCACTACGAGTCTAACGCCGTTTTAACTTTTTTCAATGCTGAGAGTGGATGTAGACGGTGCAAAATCTACTCACAATTCTGGGGACATCGGATCGACCAAATACATATGGCAAGCATAAAAAAGAGAAAAATTGTTTTGAGTTTTGTAATTTCTCACTTTTCTGTTCATCATATTCATCGGGTCTAAATTTGGCCGATCCTTGGTCTCGTTGTATGGAAATGTGAAATAAAAACTTTTATTAAGGAAAGAAATGTAAAATTTTTAAAGAAAATAGTATCCATTATAGTCATAGTATAATTTTCATATATTATAAAAAGCTATGTGTACTTACTTAACCTTAAAATGTATCACCAATCAAATGTGTTTGCAATGCATGAATGTTGCTAGTAAAAAAATACCCAAATACGTAATAGATACACAATTTCTTTTTGTTGCAGTTATTTTTATCTCACCCTGTATAAATGAGGAATTCCATACGGAAACCCATCTAAAAACTAAAACCTAGCTTTTATTTATTCATTTTTTTTGAATATTCGAATATATAAAAGAAAACATCAAATTATAGTCCTACTTATCATTTCATGTGTTAAATATAGAAATTCAATTTGAGGACTAGTGTTCTGGCATTTATGGTACTTGTTCAGATACACATAATAATTAAGAATTTTTTTAAACGTTTATTTATTTCTGCTGCAAATCATACTATTATTAATTATAATACTATTTTTAAGTACGCATCTATGTGTAAATTGATTCTTAATTGTTATGCGATGACAAATACCACCAAGGGACTAACATTGATAAACACAACCAAACAATGAAGTAATGGTATATAACGTTAAATATGTATTTCACAGCGATAAATGCCATATTGACATACTTATCTAAAACAAGTAAAAAACATTAAGTTCGGCCGGGCCAAACTTTTAATACCCTCCACCCTAGGGTAAAAGAACACTAGAAGAAATGTGGCAAAAAACATTAAAATGCCGAATATCGGGAGGTACCGTTATATAGGGGCTACACCAACACGTGCACCTATAATTACAATGTTTCGCCACACGAACTAGGACCCATTATGACCCACAAATACCAACTTTTACACAAATCAGTGAAAAAATGTGGCATAAATCATCAAAATACCGAATATCGGGAGGTACCGTTATATGGGGACTATACCAGAACGTGGACCTATACATGCAATGTTTTGCCACACGCTCAGGGACCCGTTGTGACCTACAAATACCAATTTTCAGACAAATCCGTGAAAAAATGTGGCATAAATCATCAAAATACCGAATATCGGGAGGTACCGTTATATGGGGACTATACCAGAACGTGGACCGATATATCTCATTTTCAATACCAACCATCCTAGGGACAATACACACACTTGTGCCAAATTTCAAAGGTCTACGTCAAATAATGTGGGCTCTATCGTGATTTCAACAGACAGACAGACAGACAGACGGACAGACAGACGGACAGACAGACAGACGGACATCGCTAAATCGTCTTAGAATTTTATGCTGATTATGAATATATATACTTTATGGGGTCTACGACGAATATTTAGAGGTGTTACAAACGGAATGACAAAGTTAATATACCCTCCTACCCATGGTGGAGGGTATAAAAAGGAGGAATCTAGTTTTTAATTCAACATTTCACATAATGCCATGTCAATATATGCAATTTGGTCTAACAAAATGACAATTTAATTTATAATGGTGGCTATAAACTATTCATGCCTTGATAAACAATTAATGCTGATAAACAGTGCCACGCCACTATATATCGCGCGAAAAAAATAAACGAATTTTAAATCAATTGTGTGCGTGATAAAATTAAATTTGATTATTTCGGAATGTTTGCTAATATCAAATCAAATTATCAACCATCATTGAATTCGGTTGGTGTCCACAAATTAAATCCAACTTACTTAACACATCTTTAATTATTTAAATGAATGCAAGTGCGCGTGAATGTGTATGTGCAAAAATGTTGGTAAACAGTTTGGAATAAATGTTTTTTTTTTTTTTTGGTATAACAATAAACACTAATTAACTACATCTAAAATAATTTGCATCAATTGTCCGCAGACTTTAGGCAAAACAAAATTTAGTAATGTGAGAAGACTATTGTCCTAACACATGTAGGGATTTTTTTTTTCAAAAGTAGGTAATAAAGGGTGATTTTTAAGAGCTATCGGAAGGACTTTCAAAAAATGCACAGTTAAGTTACGATTTGCTGCACAAAATACGGTAAATTGTCGTCACCTATTGAGCCAGAATGTGGTTCAAACTGAATCTGATCATAAAATGCGCTATGGTTAATTTAGGCATGTCCAACTGTTTTTTCTGAATGTTGATAAATTGAAAATAAGCTATTATGGGTCCATGTTTATCTCCCGATTTTCGGTATTTTGAGGTCTTAATCTAATTTTCCAACAAACGCAGTTTTAACTTGACATTTCGGGTTATTGAGCAAGTAGACTTCACTTTGTCACTTTTCAGTACCTCCTGTTTTTCGGAATTTCAAAGATTTCGGTGCCAATTTCTATCAGATTTAATTTCATATTTCGGGTTCCCAGTGGAAAGTTGAAGTTATACTCAGCCGAATTTAGACGATGTACGTAGATTTTCTCCAAAAGATCTATATATTTTCTCATTGCCTATTGGAAGATGTATTGGGAAAACAGATAGATTTAGTTTTCTGAAATTTTGAATCATGTCACTGATGGGCTGCAAGATAGATGTTCCGAAAGTTATTTGAACTATAAGTGTACTTAAAGTACTAAAACGCCCTATATTTGGAACCATTTGGTATTATGTGAACGGATAGAAATAAAATCTGGACTTTTGAGTTCGTTATGGATATTGTGGTCGCTTGTGTTGAATAGGGTTTTTGAAAATACATAGTACAACTACACGAAAAGTAATAAATGACACCACATTTGGTTTTGGGTGAATGGATACTGCTTGAAATATGTCATTAGGATCACTGTTAGTGTGGAGGGTTGAGGTTTGGAGGTGGTGCTAAAAAGTACAAAATAGTACTTAATTTGGTATTTGGGTATGGGATTGGGAGTATAAAATTTGGCGTTAGATCACCTTTAGTGCAGTTTGGTTGATACATGGCTGGGGATTTGAAAATACGTACCAAAAAGTACGAAAAGTACCAAATGGATTAACTTTGGTATTTGGGAAAGGAATAGAGATGGACGATGGTGGGTGTGTAGGTAAGACAAACTAAGGGGTTTTGTTTGAAATTCTGACAATACGTGTACCAAAAGTACTAAAATGCACTAAATTTGGTACCATTTGGAAATATGAGATAGGATAGATGAAATTTGGTATGAGAATCAATTCTTGGAAATGGTGTAAGGTTTTGGAAATGTGTACAAAGTGTATGGCTGTTCTAAATGGTACTACATTTGGTAGAATTCTGTTTTGGGTGAACGGAAGAAACTGGTAATTTGAAACGTTTATATTCGGGTCCCTGTTAGTAGCAGGTTTGTGTTAAAGAAGTGATTGGAAATGTGTACTACAAGTGTATGAAAAGTACTAAATTGTACTATATTTTGAATTTGGTGAACAAATAGTGCTTGATATCTGAAATTTGGTAAAAAGGTCGCTGTTCATGTGTAGCCTTTGTACGAAAAGTACAAAATAATACTACATTTGGTATTGGATGAAGGCGTAGAGCTGGAATCTTGAAATTTGATATTGGGGTCGCTGTTGCACTTTACAAATGCGTCCTATATTTTGTGTACTAAATGGTACTAAATTTAGTATTGGATCAAGGAATATGGTTGAAATCCTGTGTGGCTAAGATATGGAGCTTGTTTTGGGAATGTGTACTATAATTCTTCGAAAAGTACTATGTGGTACTAAATTAGGTACTGGGTTAGAAACCCAAAATTTGGTATTGAGGTCTCATTTGGTATCTGATGTCGAGATCTGGTTTTGATTTGCAAATGAGTGCTATAATTCTTCGAAAAGTACCAAATGGTACAAATTTTGGGTCACAGTACGAAAAGTATTAAGTGGTACTAAATTAGGTGCTGGGTGAAAGGATAGAGTGGGAATCATCCAATTTGGTAATGAGGTCTATGTTGGTATCTGATTTTGAGTTCTGGTTTTGATTTGCAAATGTATACTGTAATTGTTCAAAAAGTACAAATTTCAAAAAGTACTAGAAAGGTTTGTTGTTTTGCATAAGCGTACTAAATAATATTGGTGATGGAATATAGCTGATATTAAAATTGCGGTCACTGTTGGTTTCTAGGATTTAATATAGAGATTTTAAAATAGAAACGTTGAAATAGAAATTGGATGCGGGTCCATTGCCCAAAGGTTTTATTCTAATATTCTCCTTGGTAAGCTAATTTAGATAGGATCTAATCTAGAAAAATCCAATCATTGAATATCTTCTCTTAAAAGGTGAGAAGATCTTTTCTGAAAAGTTCTCTTGATCTTCTCTTAGATGATTTGTAGATATTATCCCAAAAGAGTTGTAGATTTTCTCATTGAAGATCAGAAAAGCTTCTCAAAAAAAGATCAAAAGATATTCTTGTAAAAAAATTTCCCATTGGAAATCATAAGGTCCTACCGCAGAAGATCAATATGTCTTCTCGCAGAAGATCTATGGATATTCTCTCAGAAGAGCTGTAGCTGAAAATCTGAAGATCTTCTCTAAGAAAATCTTCTTATTGAATATCAGAAGATCTTCTCGCAAATGGTCTGAATATCATCTCATAAAAGAGCAGTATATCATTTCCTAGATTATCTGTAGATCTTCTTTTGGATGATCAGAGGGTCTTCTCGTGAAAGGTCAGTAGATCTCATCTTTGAGAATCTTCTCTTTCGCGATCAGATAATATGCTGTAGCTGAAGATCTTCTCTAAGAAAATCATCTTATTGAATGTCAGAAGATCTTTTTGTGGAAGGTCTTAATATTATCTCATAGAAAAACTGTAGATCATTCCATAGATGATCTGTAGATCTTATTATTGAAGATCTTCTCGTAGGAGATAAGAGGGTCTTCTCTCTTCTCGTTGAAGATTTTCTTTTCTAATATCGGTTCTTATCGTAGAAGGTCTTTAGATTTATTTTTTTAAATTTTTTTCGTAAAGTACCAAAAGATTTTCTCAAAGAAGACCTGTTAATATTCCCAGGAAAATATCTGTAGATCCTGTTTTAGAAGTTTTATTTTAAAAATATATTAGATTTTGTCACATGTTAACAATTGAACATTAAAAATTGTAAAATAACAACGAAAAGACAACAACCATTTAAAATGTTTTATTAAAAATTGTCATGCCAACAACTACAAAGAAAGGTAACCAAATAAACGGCAAGTTGAATTGAAACTAAAGTGAATCAAAACTTTGCCATTAACAAAATTGAAATTGAATTTTTTTTCTCTGTCTGCAGATGATTCGCTTTTAAACAATAAAAAATGTGAAATTTTATTTAGCAATAACACACTCACACAACAGCGAAAAGTTTTTCATCTCCCTCTATCTGATATAGAGGAAAAATTTCAAAATTTACTGACCACTTGGTGAAATGTTTAGAAGGTCATATCCAGCCATAGACGATAATACAATAATAATAAATATGTACATATTACGAAAGGAAACAGAACTTGTAATCGACCTTGTCTCACAGGAGTAGGGAGAGAAAAAAAAAAACGCTTTTGAATATCCTTCAATGAATTTCAAGGTTTCGTCGAAGGCATTCCGCCAGTAACGACGACTGTTGTCTGTGAAACTATTCTATATTCCGAGTGGAATGTTAAATCGTATTTGCAAATATTCAAGTAATTCAATTGCAGCGAGCTGCGAGATGGAATGCTGTAATAAAATAATGAATACATACAAAATTGTGAAAGCGAGTGTGTATGTTTGTTGTGGGAAAAATAAAACGATTTTTATTGGAAAATGAAGAAGGAATTTTCAATTTTCATAATCTCTTTTAATTGGCATCACATTTTCACAATAAATTTTTGATTAATAGTTAGGTTGCACCTGCTATCTTCACACATAAATGAGATCGCCGGAGGAGGGGCAAATCTTTGGTTAGAAATAGCAGCAAAGAAAATACCCCTAAAAAGTGTTACATAAAACAATTTAAAAAGCAGTAAGTTCGGTCGGGCCGAACTTTGAATACCCTACACCATTTGGATCGAATTTGGAAATTTTCAAAAAATATAATCCTTAAAAAATTCTGTTAAAATATTAAAAATACCGTGGACATACATAGGTATTGTTTGTCATATTTAAATATTAGGGAGGTACCGTTACATCGGAGCTGTGCGAAGACCTGGACCAGCATAGACAATTTTCTGTCATAGGCTGTAGCATCCATTACGAACTTCAAATACGAAATCTCAATTAATTTCTGTGGGTATTGTACCTGAACTCGTCAAAATACCGAATATGGGGAGGTACTGATATATGGGGCCTATACGAAGACGTGGACCTGCACAGACAATTTTTTGTCATAAGCTGTAGTATCCATTATGAACTTAAAATACCAAATTTGAAACAATTCCAGTTAATAATGTCGCTAAAATCATCAAAATACCGAATATAGGGAGATACCGTTATATGGGGGCTATATGAAAACGAGGACCTACATGGCCCGTTTATGAACTTAACCTGCCTACTGGAAAAATGAACATGTGTGCAAAGTGTTAGCCTTCTATCTCAATTCGTTCGAAAGATAGCGTGATTGCAATAGACAGATGGACATCACTAAATCGACTTAGATTTTTACGCTGATCAAGAATATATATACTTTGTTGGGTCTGACATGAGTATTTCGAGGAGTTACAAACGGAATGACAAAGTTAATATACCCTCCATAGTATGGTGGAGGGTATAAAAACGTATTTTGCTTTAAATTTTCTTCTTTGTTCCTTCAATGTCTATTGAACTATTTTTGCACTGCAGGTGAGAAAGTTATTTTTGTTTTCTCTTTTAGTTTTTTTTTTCGCTTTTTTGTCTTTTGTTTTCATAAAAAAACGTGCCAAACGGGGTTCCAAGAAATGCAAAAAATAAATATTTGAAATATTGACTTGCATTCATTCACATTTGTTGTTGTTGCACGAGTACGTTCTAATGTTAGGTGCTTGAGATTTGCTTCCTAAGAATTTTTTTCCTTGCATTGCAATGAAGTGCAGGTGAAAAATATATAAGATGTGAAACAAATTGAAAAAATAGGAGGATGAAGAATGAAGAAAATTGATTCCTTTTTAAAATTGAGATATGAGAATAACGAATTTGCTCACAAATGCAGGGTATATTTCTTGGAAGGAAATACTATCCGAGGACGAAATCATTACTTACATTTAAAAACAAATGTAAGCAAAGGCTATAGTCATGTGGGGTCGACAATGAGATACCCTACAACACTACAATATGTTGAAAGTCTCCTTATATCAAAATCGAATTTGGAAAAGTTCGCTTTTAAAATCATGTCATAGAGCCCTGTCCAGATATTACCTTCATAACATTCATAACAGATGTCCTCCATCTTGGACAGGAGGGTATATTAACTTTGTCATCCCTTAATATTTGTAACATCGTACACCCCATAAAGTATATATATTCATAATTAGATGAAATTCTAAGTCGATTTAACGATGTCCGTCTGTCTGTTAAAATCATGATACAGCTCACATTTTTTGATGTAGAGCAAAATTTAGCAGAAAAAAATGTATTGTGTCTAGGATGGTTGGTATTGAAAATGAGATATATCGGTCCACATTTTGGTATAGCCCCCATATAATAGTACCTTCCGATATTCGGTATTTTGATATGCGGTTTGTGTGGCGAAATATTGTATGTATAGGTCCATGTTTTGATGCAGCCCCTATATAACAGTACCTCCCAATATTCGGTATTTTTATGTTTTTTTTGCCACATTTTTTCATGGATTTGTCTAAAAATTGGTATTTGTAGGGTATAATGGGTTCCAGCTTGTGTGGCGAAACATTGTATTTATAGGCTTATATTTTGGTATAGCACCCATATCTCGAGATTCGGTATTTTGATGATTTTTGCCACATTAATTGTAAAGAATCGCTGACTTGTTTCGCAAGCTATGACAAATAAAAGTATTGAAAATTGAACCCCTGAAAGGGGTTCGCAGATATATATCATCTTCACACCAGGTCTTGTGATAGCAAAAATGTGTGTGTGTGTGTGTGTGAAATTGAAGAGAGTTGGATGTTTATTTCGCTTTCTTTGAGCGTTTTGTTTTTCATATATTGAACCCCATGTGGGAGAGGTACCGGAAGAAATGGTCCGATCTCTACCATTTTTGATATTCAAAATTGTGCCTATTATGGGGGAGGTATCAGAAGGAGTGAACTGATATATCCCATCTCCACAACCGATCTTGTGTTACCAAAAATGTTTGTATGTGTGAAATATAAAGAGAACCTGATGCTTATTTCGGATTTTATAAAAGTTTTGGTCATTCAAAACTTTGACCATTTGTGGGGGAGGTACCAGAAGGAATTATAACAGATCCTGTGTTCATAGAAATATTCAGATGTGCCAAGTCTAAATGTAATTTCGCGTTTTAAGAGCTTAATGGATATTCAAAATTTCAACCTTTTGTAGGGGAGGTACCAGAAGGTGTGATCCGATATATTCCGTCTTAATACCAGATTTAGGATTCATAAAAATATTGGGATGTGCCAAATCTGAAGACAATCATATTTTTCTGTGCAGAAAAAAAAAATATTTTTTTACTTTTGTGGTGGAGGTACCAGAAGGAGTGGATGATATACTCCAATATGGATATTCAAAATTTCAACATTTTGTAGAGGAGGTACCAGAAGGTGTGATCCGATATATTCCGTCTTAGTACCAGATTTAGGATTCATAAAAATATTGGGATGTGCCAAATCTGAAGACAATCATATTTTTCTGTGCAGAAAAAAAATATTTTTTTACTTTTGTGGGGGAGGTACCAGAAGGAGTGGATATACTCCATCTTAACACCAGACCTTGGGCTAATAAAATTGTTGAGATGTGTGTAATTTGAAGACAATCGGACTCTTACTTCAAATTTTATAAAAGTTTTAATTATTCAAAATGTTAGCCCTTTCTGGGAAAGGTACTTAATGGATGAGACCGATATTGTCCATTTTCTCACCTGACCTAGCACTGATACAAATATTAGGATTTGCAAAGTTGGAGCAAAATCGGATTATCCTTTCTCTTTCTGTGCAGTAAAACATTTTTTGTGAAAATTTTGACCTTTTGTGGGGTATGTACCTAAGTTTGACAATAATATTAGAATGTACCAAGTTTGGACCAAATCGGATATTCACTTCGAGAGTTATAGTGCGCACCATCTGAAACGGATTTGGTACAAAGAGTCCTAGCGCCTAAAACCGTTATTTCGATGAGACATATCAAATGGTATAAACCCTCTCTAGATATATGGCTGAGGGTATAATTACTCAAAATTTATATATTCTGTGTGGGAGGTACATGATGGAGTGGACCGATATTGTCGATTTTTACACCTGACCTAGAACTGATAAAAATATTAGGTGCAAAATGGGATTATTTTTTGAAAATTCTGACCTTTTTTGTACTGAACTAGGTACTAGAAGAAGGGGACCGATTTTGCCTATCTCCGAACTCGATCTAAGTTTGACAATATCGTCAGGAGACCCTAGGTCTCTCTGGAACAAATCCGTTTCTGGACATTTGGAGTCGATCTAGAGATGTGCGTCCGTCTGTCTGCCTGTCCGTTTTCGTTCATCCCAATATTTCTAGCAACACAAGGCCTGGAGAGGGAATTTCTGATTCCCCTTTGGAGAACCACTGATAACATTTTGCCTCATAATATTAACATGGCTCTCTTCTGAGTATTTCACACACTCACAAATACTGCAAAATGTTCCACACGGTAGTAGGGGAAACGAGCGCTAACCGTTAATATGTTTTAAATTGGCTGGCAAAAAACGCCTCTTTCACTTTTATCAGAATAATGAAAAAGATACATCTCTCCTCTTCCAACTCCTTCTCTTTTGCAAATTGATATAAAAGCGTCGCTTGTGTGTACGTTTGTGTGTGTATTACCCACACAATTCAAATGAGTTTTAAATGCAAGGCTTCAGAGAAAACTTTTTTTTTGAAAATGACTGCCGCTCTTTACGTCCTAACTCACATTTAGGGAGGCGTAGGCAAGCAACTCATTTGTTTATCACCTACAAACCCATAATAGTCCTTTTTTTGTCGAAACTCATACGCACATACACGTATGTATATTTGTAGGTATGAACATACGCACTATGTTGCCAGAGTTTGGAAGAGGGCGGGTTGTGGTGATAAATTGAGAAAGGCTGAAAGTAAAAACTGCCTGTTGCTTAAGCTAGAACATTTTCGTAGGGTTTGCTCCGGCGTTTTTTTGCCTCGCTTCGCATCGTTTTGTTTCAAACATAAACAATGTTTTTTTTTCGTTTCTTTGTTGTTTTCGTTCTGCATTTATTTTGTGTAGTTTGAAAACTTTGTTTTTTTTGTTTTTGGTTTGCGTATAATGGTGGCTGCATTTGTATTTTCAATAAATTGTGACACTCTTAAAAGCTTTTGTATGTCTGTTCGGCAAAAAAAATATATGTCAGGAAAGGGGTGGACGCAAGGAAGCCCATTCGCAGTTTTATCATTTCCCCACAAAAGTGTTTGTTTGAGGAAAAAGAAGAAGATTCCGTTCAACTGGCAGGACATTTTTACAGGATATGTTAGATTTGTTGTTTTATTTTTCAAACTTTTTTTTTTAATTTTATCAAAAGTATTTGGCTTGACACTCTTACTCTCCACAAGCAACGGCTGTGTGAGAGATGGAATTTTTTATCTATGGCTTTTGTGTGAATTTGAATAGCCTTTTGGAATGGCGAAATGACCAATTGGAAGTTTCTTTGTTTGCGTTAAAATATTGCAATATTTTTTTTAGTTTTCTGTTGGTTTTTGTTTGAGTTCTTATGTTTGAATAACTTTATGGGAAAAAAGAAATCCTCATATTTCATCAAGACTAATGGTTTTCTTTTTTTGCTGGCAAATGAAGATTTAAATAAAACTTAGTAAAACTTTGTGAAAAAAATAAAGAGAAAAAATTGAATATCTATATTTGCTTTACTACGTAGGAAAGGTCATATTTGAATATGCAAATCACTTTTGATTTAATAAAATTTGAAAGTTGTGTGGTCCAGATTTTTTACTTTGATTTGCTTCAATTTTATGGGTAGTCCAAGGAATGCATAAAAGTAAATGAGAATTTGCAACTCGAAGTAGTTTTAAGTACATTGGGGTTTTTCAGGAGTAGTTATTACATAGACTTGAACAATAACGCATTGATTTGTTTACTTTGGAGTTGGAAATAAACATTTTATTTTTACGTTTCAAAGTCTATAAAAACCTTGATATCGATACTGTTTAGGGTAGAATTCCATGATGCTACAAGATCTAGCCATGGACTGTGGAAAGATGCCCTCTTGAACAAAAAAGTTTCCTACAATTTCCTTCATAGTCTAAACTTTGATTACAGCCGATTACTATTAAAGTCGAGACTGAGACCATAAAAATTATGGACCCGTCAATTTAGATTTTATTCGTATTAAAAACTAAAAAACATCAGTTGGTTTGTCGAAAGGCTCATACACTCAGCTTATGACCATTTTTGCAAAAAAAAAAAAAAAAAAATTAATAAAAAGTCAGAAGTACTTTTAAGATTATTTTGGAGATTTTTTGTACATTTGTTGAGAAACAAATTTGGATTTTTATACACTACAACACTATGTATTGGGACATTATAAGTCAGATTGGGCCAAAAAATAATCTAACACTTCGAAATATTGGTCTCCGACAACAAAGTCAAACGCCATAATTTATACATTTTTATACCCTACAACACTATGTGTTGGGGGTATATAAATAACTTTCCCATATAGGAAAGTATACATGGATCTTCCTAGCTCGCCGAGCCGAGTCGATCTAGCTATGTATGTCCGCCCGTCCGCCCGTCCGCCCGTCCGTCTGTCCGTCTGTCCATGTTAATTTGTAATCACTCTACAGGTCGCAACTATGGCCCGATCTTCACGAAATTTAGAATGTAGGTGGGGTTAAGGTCAGAATAGAACCCTATTTCTTTTGGAGATGATCGCATAATATTTAGGGGTTGAAATGGACCAAATACTGAAAAAATGTTGGATTTTGCAGTAGCTATACAGGTCACAATTATAAACCAATCGACGCGGAATTTCGCATGTAGCTAGAGTTTAGGGCGGGGAAGAAGCCTACCAATTTGGGTGGTCATCGGATAATATTTAGCGGGTAAAATAGACCATATCTTTTGTGTTGAAAAAATTCAAAATTTTTCATTAAACCGCGAATATTTTAAATACCGGGGAAATCACAAAGCCATGACAAGGTTACTTCTGACCTTTACATTGATGTTTACATCCAACAAATCGGATATATAGCGAAATATGTGTGATATATATGTCTATCAAAGAAGATATGCTTGAAAGATCTCTTATATGTCGAGAACGGGCGAACTGATTTCGACAGTTCTCATTAATTCAGAATGGCCTTTTGGCAGAAAAGAAAAAACGTCTAAAAAATCGCATAAAAATATCTCTCTAATGATGAAAATATTGACTTTGTAAAATTTTCTCATATTTTTCAGTTTTGTCATATTTTTGGCATATTTTCATTTTGAATAAAACATTTGGTAATATTTCTACAGCTAACAAAACTAAGTAGTTAGGATATCAGGATATCATATACAGATCGCACTTATCCTTACGAAATTTTGCATGGGAATAAGATGAGGGTCAGAATAGAATCCTACTCTTTTTGGAGATGATCGCTATATATTTAGGGGTTGAAATGGACCAAAAAACTGCAAAATTGTCAGCAGGTCGTAATTATCAACCGATCCTCACGCACATTTGAATGGGGGTTACCGGACATTGCAAAAGCCAAGCAGTTTTGGATGGCCATCCAAAAATATTCAATGTGTGAAATAGTTTGCCAACTTTTGTAGACAAAATACGAAAATGTCCATTCCAGTGACTTTTGGAGAATTCACAAATACAGGAAAGACGCACTTCTGACTATTTCGTTAACGCTGATTTCGTTGAAGAATATAGTCAAATGTCTGTATCTCATATAGATGCGTTTCAGTCAAAAACCAATAATAAATGTTAATCTTTTGCCACTTCTGAGAGATTATGGGTCTTTAGGAAATATTGTTCCAGATCTAGGAAGACCATTTAAATTAGTTTAAGTTGTTATTATTCGAAAATTAGAGAACGAAACCTGATGGTTTTCTTTTATTATTTGTCACAATATCTTGTGGAATTCTTTCGAGTATCTCGTTGTATCGTTTATTATAGTGTTGTAGGGTATTCAACGGTCGGCCCCGCTCGACTGTAGCCTTTGCTTACTTGTTTACTTTGATTTGTTTCAATTTTATGGGTAGTCAAAGGAATGCATAAAAGTGAATGAGAATTAGCAACTCGAAGTAGTTTTAAGTAAATTGAGTTTCAAAGGGGTAGTCATTACATAGACTAGAACAATAACGCATTGATTTGTTTACTTTGGGGTTGGAAATAAAATTTTATTTTTAAGTTCCAAAGTCTATAAAAACCTTGATTTCGATACTGTTTAGAGTAGAATTCCATGATGCTACGAGATCTAGCCATGGACTGTGGAAAGATGCCCTCTTGAACAAAAAAGTTTCCTACAATTTCCTTCATAGTCTAAACTTTAATTACAGCCGATTACTATTAAGGTCGAGACTGAGACCTTAAATATTATGGACCCGTCAATTTAGATTTTATTCGTATTAAAAACTTAAAAACATCAGTTGGTTTGTCGAAAGGCTCATACACTCAGCTTATGACCATTTTTGCAAAAAAAATTTTTTTTAATTAAAAGTCAGAAGCATTTTTCAAGATTATTTTAGAGATTTTCGGAACATTTGTTGAGAAACAAATTTGGATTTTTATACTCTACAACACTATGTATTGGGGCATTATAAGTCAGATTGGGCCAAAAAATTATATAACACCTCGAAATATTGGTCTCCGACATAGGAAATTATACAGGGTGAGATAAAAAAAACTGCAACAAAGTCAAGCGCCATAATTTATACATTTTTTTTTAAAATTTTATTGAATAAAAGCAAAAAATGTCGGAAATAGCATCAAATTTTAGAATAAGTTTAGATTTGTTCCCGAATTGGTCACCTTTGGCACGAATTATGGCCTTCAAACGGCCAATGAAACCGTCACACGCTGCCCGAATGTTGCTCTGCTGTATTTTGGCCCATTCCCGGCGATGCGCTTGCTTGACGTGCTCGACATTTTGGTATTTTTTTATTCGGAGATTTTGGGTGGCCTTTGTGCGGCAAGTCTTTTATACACCCTCCAGAATATTTTAGAGATAATATTCGGCATTTATTCTGATGCCATGGTCGATCAATAGGAGCGGAGAGCGACCACTGTTAAGGCGGCCCACACAATCATCATGGTCGGCGCTTTAGTTTTGATGGCCAACCGAAGATGCACATTGACCTCTTTGGCAAGTAAACACATCATAATTTTGTTTGTTTACAAACTGCTGGACAACGAATGTTTTCTCATCGGAGAAAACCAAATTCGGCAGTTCACCACTTTCGGCCAAGCGAAGCGGTGTAAGTTCTTGCACTTTTTGCAATTTCAATGGCTTTATCCCCACCTAATTTTTGAATATTTTCCGAATGGAATATTGCGATATGTTCAGCTAACGAGTCATTTTTCGGCCACTGCGACGCGGGTTTCGATCAAGTCGCTTCTTTACTTTTCGAACCATTTCTGCTAATGTTGCTGTTTTCTTCCGTCCACTTCCTTGATGTCGGACCATGCTACCAGTATCACGGTAACGAGCGTTGGTACGAGACACAAAAGATTTATTCACATTTAAATGCTAGAGTACTCTAACGATAGCCTCTTTTGGATTTCCAGCCAAAATCACACCATCGCGCTTGAATTCCATCACGAATAACTTTTTTTCCGGAAAATTCTCACCAAAATGCTTTTGTACGCTTGTTAACAATATAATGAACTATCACTGGAATAATTTTAGCAGCTGTCGGACGAGTGGCTTAAAAATGACAGCAGTCTGAAGTTGGTTGCAATTTTTTCATCTCACCCTGTATATATAGACTAAAATAATAACGCATCGATTTCTTTACTTTAGGATTTGAAATAACATTTGATTTTTAAGTTCCAAAATGGAGATTGATTGTTTGTTAGAATTACATAATACTGCATCTACCTCTTGGAAAAAATAGCCTAAGGCCTTCAAAATTATGGAAATATGATATAAGACTACATTCACTACTAAAAATTTAAAAATCAACAGTTGTTTTGTCGGTAGGTTTATACACTAGTACTATAATTATTTTTGCCAAAATATTTTTAACAAGTAAGAAGAAGCTAATTTCGGCCGTTCCGAACTTTTCATACCCTCCACCATTTGAACTTGAAAAATTTAAAAAAAAATCCCGAAAACTGGCACTTAAATGAAAACCGTTATATGGGGACTATACGGATGCGTGGACCTGCTTACGTTTTTTTCTAGGATGTAGTACCATTACGAACTTTAAATACAAAATTGTTTACAATTCCGGTGAATAATGTCGCAAAAATTATGAAAAATCGGGAGGTACCGTCATATGGAGGCTATACGAATACGTGAACCGGTACATACAATGTTTCGTCATTGGGATTTTTTGATGTAAATATTTTTGGGGAACCCTTATTGATTTTTTTGTAATATTTCCTTATGAAACTACCAATGTTTTCAGAAAAAGTCAAAGTTAATGGCCTGGTGGCATTATTGGGCTGTATTACTTCAAAGATTCTATAAATCATAACATAATTTTATATATAAGTTTCCTTATATTATTCTCATAAAATCATAACAACATAAATTTACCTTAAAATGTATCTAAAAACCATCGAAAATTAAAAATTACCTTAACATTATATTTCTTCATTTACTGTTGCTACAACGTTGAGTGGCTTAAAATATAAAACTTTTTTTATGAAATACACAAAAGGTGATAAGTTCATAATTTATACTCATGGCAAAGCAATTACCCTCGAGACCAGAACAATGCTGTATCTCGGTGGAAAAGAGTCGGCAATATTTTCTGATCTTTTTTGTTGTTTATTGTCAAAGTTATTTGCCAAGGTTACCTTTTGTGTAAATTTCTATTTCATGCTTCTTTCTCTTAATTTGTCTTGTAATTTTCACTTTTTATTTTCTTAACTTTAGTAATAAATGTGTAATATTTATGGAGAAAGCATATTCATAAATAAAGCAAGGGAGACAAGGTCGGATGTTAATATGAAAATAGAAAATAAGGATAACTAATTTCTTGCAAGAATCTCTTTGCACAAAATTTTAACAAATGTTTTTTTTTCAAGTTTTCAATTTTACCAAAAATATGGATATTTCTTTTAAAAAATACAGGATTTTTTAACAATATTTTTAAAGGATCTCAAAAAATGTTTTTTTAGCAAATATGATTTTCAGTTTTTTTAAACAATCAAAGATTTGTTTACAAAAAAAGAAAGATGTTTTTAACAAAGTTTTATAGGGACTTTTCTGGGCATTTTTTTAATTTATTTTTTTTTATGAATCGTGAATGTTTCAAAAATTTTATTCCAGAACTTTCTGCCTATAAATGATCTTCCTGTCAATAAATAAAATGTAATTTTTAAAAACAAAATTTCGCGGATGTTTGAGAACATTTTTTCAAGGGTCTCTTGAAAGTTTTGTAGATTATTGAAAGTATATTTTTACTAAATGTTTTTAATCCATTTTTCAAGGGAAAACGAGGATTTTTAATATGTTTTTCAAAGCTTCCCTGATTATATATAACATGGATTTTTTTAAAATATATTTTCTGGAACATCCTAGTTCTCTGGTTATTATTTACAATTAAAAAATGTTGGATTTTTCTAACAATTTACTTTTCATAAAACATATTTTAATGAAATTTTCAATGGCCGTTTTGCATAAATGCTGCGGCATTTCCTTAATGCGCGTCAAATTTTCTCTGTTAGTGCTTGACCGGCCTCATTTGCATAAAATGATTATACTTCCAGCCCAAAACCACACCACACAGTGACAAGTTGCGGATGCACTTGCTTCTCATGAATCACTCGAGGAATTTCCTTACCCCAAATTCGACAACTCTGCCTATTGACGAAGCCACCAAGTTGGAAATGGGCTTTGTCCCTGAAGATAATTTTATTTACAAACTGCTCGACAACGAATGTTTCCTCTTCGGAGCAAACCAAATTCGGCAGTTCACCACTTTCGGCCAAGCGGAGCAACTCTTTAGCTCTTCTGAGTCTATTTTTTTTCAATATTTGCCGAATGGAATATTGCGATATATTCAGCTCACGAGGCATTTTTCAGCCACTGTGACGCCGGTTTCGATCGAGTCGCTTCTTTATTTTTCGAGACATTTCTGCTGATGTTGCAGTTTTCTTCCGTCCACTTCCTTGACGTCGGGCTACGCTACCAGTATCACGGTAACGAGCGATTGTACGAGACACAAACATTTTTTTCACATTTAAATGCTGGAGTGCTCTAACCATAGCCACTTGTGGTTGTCCAGCCAAATATAAGGAAATCACACCATTACGCTTGAATTCCATCACGAAAAACCTTTTTTCTGGAAAATTCTCACAAAAGTGCAGTTGTAGACTGGTAAACAATATAATGAGCTGTCATTGGAATAATTTTAACAGCTGTCGGGCAAGTGGCTTAGAAATGACAGCAGTCTGAAGTTTGTTGCAGTTTTTTTCATCTCAACCTGTACTATACATGCTCAAGTGATCCGATATTGTCAATTCTCGAACCTGAAATATCACTGATACAAATATACAATTTGCAAAGTTCGCGTACAATTAAATGATCCCTTCTGGTTCTACACGTTGAATTATTATACCCTCTGTCATATTGCCAGGTGCCTCATCGATATAACGGTTTTAGATCATAGGTTTCACTGGACCAAATCAGTTTCAGGATATTTGGAGTCGATCTAGCGATGTCCGTTCGTCTGTCTGCCTGCTGGCTGGGTCGTATTATAGCTTTTGAAGGGAGTATCCGATTTGGTCCAAATGTGGTACATCGGAATATCATTATCAGAATATCATTATTTTTTTAAAAATGTCCACGTTTGTAGGGTAGGTATCAGAAGGAGTACATCGATATTGCCCATCTCCGAGCTCGATGTAATCTTGACAATAATAAAAATACGCGTTTTGACCAAACCCGATACTTCATCCTTGAGTTATCGTGCGCAGCAGCCAGGCAGAGGAGCGGACACCCCAGAACCGACTCCAAATTTGGTTTTGTTTTACTTAAACACCTGACTTTTGCTTTCGTCCTACGTTCGATTCTTAGCTTACATCGAATTTTTGAACACTTCAACACTTTTGTTTTGCTTTTAAAGTTATTGCCTATCTTAAATCCCCCCCAAACATCCCCCAACAACCCGAAAAGTTTGTTACGTGACTATTGTTTTTTTCTTGACTAAAACAAAAAGCGTTAACCTTTATTGTCGACATGAATTTCAATATTTGCCATATTCATAGCTATTAATTTGTTTGAGATGGACCATTGTCTGCGAACGAGTGTGAATTGGAACGCAAATATTGGAATTTTTGTTCGTATATGTTGCGGGATGAAAACATGGAAAAGAAAAACAATAACCACACAATATAAATATGAATACGAGTATAACACCAAAAAGACAGGCTGCAAATAACCACACACGAAATTGCCAAAGATCGTTTTCTACCAGCTAGCTACTGGCAGAGACCAGAAAACACTCTTTGTACTTGTATTAGTGTGTAATGGAAATGTTTCAATTGTTGAAAGAGGTATGGAGGAGGAGGTGGGGGATGAAAGAAAATTTATTGCTTTTGCTGGTGTCAAAAAAAGCAAAGCAAAAAGGCAAGCAAATAAAACGTATACAAATATCAACGAAAAAGTATTAAAAAATTTCTTGTTAAAAAAAAATAACTCCATTGAAATAAACCCTTTTCGCGTGCCATATTTTCAATATGAGATTTATTTACAGTTAAAATCAAATTATAAAAACAAACAGACAAACAAATACACGTACATAAACCACTTCAAATTGAATTGGTTTCGATGGGGGAAAATAAACAAACTTTGTAAAGGAATGTTGGTACCACACCAAACAAAAAAAAAGTAAGAAAACCTGCCCATTGTTACGAGAATCCTTCAGGTTGAATTCAATTTTTATTGGATTTCTCCTTTCTTGGAAAATGTCTGCAGGGGTTTAAAGGGATTCGTTACAAATTTTTGGAATTATGTACACTTTATTGAAAGAGCAACCAAATTCCATAAAAAAACACACACACTGTTAATGTGTTAACGGATATTGTTGAGGCTTTGTTTGGGCTTCTAACCCAAAAAAAAAAAAAAAAAAAAATCGCAATATGCATAGATTGTTAAATTTTTCTGGGAAAATATTTTTATTTATGAGAAAAGCGCAAATCTGAATGATCTGTAGACTTTTTACAAATCTAAAAGAGCGTTGGCAGTTTCTATGAAGTATTGTAATCAATCCTCAAGAATTAATGATTTATTTCGAGGTAAAACCTCCTATTGTTCGATTGTTCGATTATTTAAATAGATTTTGACTTCTATTATGATTATTCAAATTGTTGAAACTCTATGGAGTAGGTACCCAAGGAATGGGCCAATACTGTCCATTTCCTATCGGACCTAAACACATATGATATAAATATTGCGAGGTGTCAGGTTTGGACCATATTTTTTAATTCCGTCAACCGAGATATTCCATACTACATTTAATATAGATAAACTTATTGGTATGGGCAAAATGACAAGAAAAATCGAACATTTATATTCAATTTTATGCGAAATCATAAGAAACAAGGCAAAACATAAGAAAAATATTTAGATAAAAATTGTAAAAAATCTCTGACTTGTTTCGCAAGCTATGACAGATAAAAGTATTGAAAATTGTGACCCTTTGTGGGTGAGGTACCAGAAGGGCTTGGGAGATATATATCATCTTAACAATAGATCTTGTGTTAGTAAATATGTGTGGAATTTGAATTTCGCTTTGTTTGAGCTTTTTTTTAAATCTTGAACTCTATGTGGGAGAGGTACCAGAAGAAATGGTCCAATCTCTACCATATTTAGAACAGATCTTGTGTTGATATAAATATTGAGTGTACCAAGTCTGAATGGTATCGGATGTTAATTTTGCGTTTGATGAGCCTTATGGATGTTCAAAATTTCGTAGGGAAGGTACCAGAAGGAATGAAATGGTCCGATCTTTACCGTCTTTATAACAGATCCTGTGTTGATAGAAATATTCAGATGTGCTAAGTCTAGATGGAGTCGGATATTATTTTTTGCGTTTTATGAGCTTCATGGATATTCAAAATGTTGACTCTTTGTGGGAGAGGTACCAGAAGGAGTGGTCCGGTATATCCCATCTTCTCAGGATATCCTGTGTTATTAGAAACAATGGGGTGTATGAAATACGAAGAGAACCGGATGCTTATTTCGGATTTTATAATCGTTTAAGTTATTCCAAAATTTTCATCCTTTGTGGGGGAGCTACCAGAGGGAATGGTCCGATCTCTGCCATATTTATAACATATCTTATTTTAATGGAAATATTGAGATGTATCAAATCTGATGAAATCGGATGTAGGGGATGTACCAGAAGGAGTGGGTCATTTTCACACCAGACCTTGGGTTAATAAAAATATTGTGAGGGGTGTAATTTGAAGAAAAATCGTGGTGATGGTGTGGGCCGCCATAACAGTATAAATGCCGAATATTATTGCGCATTCAGCACGCGCCACCCAAGAATGGTTACAGAATGAGGTTCCTCGCTACATTTCTAGCGCACACTGGCCAACAAAATCTCCGGATACAAATCCGTTGGACTATTGTGTCTGGAGTAAGCAAGGTTGGCACTTAATAATACCAAAATGTCGATCACCTCAAGCAAGCGCTTCGCCGGGAATGGGCCAAAATACGGCAGAGGAACAATTGGGCAGCGTGTGACGGTTTCATTGTTCGTTTAAAGGCAATAATTCGTGGCAAAGGTCACCAATTCCAACAAATTCAAACTTATTCTAAAATTTGATGCTATTTCCGACATTTTTTGTTTTCATTCAATAAATAAATGTTAAATTATGCCGTTTGACTTTGTTTTTATCTTACCCTGTATATCCGATATCGTGGCTATCAGCATCACTGTAATGGTGAGAAGTGACCTTTTATGTATTTGTAATTTTTCATATATTTTTATTTAAAAGTAATAGTCTAATTTACCCACAATATATTGTGCGATGAGCAAATGAAATGGTAGGTTTCTGCTCAGCCCTAACATTTGTTTTTGGCCCATTTAAACCCCTAAATATCTTGCGATCATGTACAAAAGCAATAGGCTTCCATTATGACCATAACCCCACCTAAATAAATGCGTGATTACAATTTAACATGGACAGACGGACGGGCATACATGGCAAGATCAACAGAGCTCGGCGAGATAGGAAGTTCCATATGTAACATCATTGGTCTGGGACCAATATTTTGACCCAAAAAAAATTATAATACCCCAACACATAATTTTGTCGAATGTGAAAATTACGACATATTTAGCGATAATTTAAAAGAATGTGTTTAAAAATCCTTGAGTTTTTATCAGGATGCCCTTGATTTTTTTTAAATCAACGAGTTTTTTCTGTGCAATATTAAAAGTGATGTTGTGTGATGTTTTCAGAATATTTTGCTTGAAAAATCTAAATTTTTGGTTGTTAAGCTCTTATCGCCGAAATGGCTTTTAAAGACATTTCTGATTACGTCGGTGTCCTCAGGGAAAACTTTATGCATAATCCACACAAATTTGAAATAAAAATTAATTTTATAAATAATAAATATTTAAATAATTACCATTACTTTATTTTTCTAACATTGAAACAGTTTGATTTAGGTTGAATATCTATTATTATAGCAAAGCCTCTCCCCTAATCCTCATTACCTATTCCACATACTAAAAATATGTTGAGATGGCTTTAATTGAATAAATGTTTTTTTTTTGTATTTTTCTGCCAAATTAACTGCGACAACACGTAGACTGACTCTAATTTACTGCAAACAATTTAACACTACAACAATTGTAATATTGTCAACAAATTAATGTAAAGGCTTAAACATTTATTGCTGGTTTTTTGTCCCATGTTTTTTCTGTTTTCCTAAGAAAAACTAATAAAAGACAAATTGTATACAAAGTTGTTGTTTGCATTCCCTCTCTCTCTCTCTCTCTCTCTCTCTTGCTCGCTCATTCTGTAACCATTCTGACTGTTTTACCCTTTTTAATTAAAGCTCTCAACCCGAACCGAGCAGCACTCAGTTGCAAAAGCAATTCGAGCTACATGCTATCCCAATTTGCAAATAATCAAAGTTCCAGTGGCAACAAAAATTTTGCAAGCTGAGGAGTAGCAGGAGAATGGGGAAAGGCAAAACGCATTTGAAACCAATTTCCAAATAAATTAACAACATCAAGTCAACGAAATGAACGGGGACGGCAGACAGACGACGTGTGGTTGAAAAAATGAGAATTAAATTTTTGAACTTTAATTAAGAATGTGATTGCTGAAGGCCATGGAAATTATTTATTATTGTGAAAAAAATTCGATGACATATTGACAGATGTTTGAAATGAGGGTCAATTTTTGTTTTTTGTTTAAATATTTATTACGGTTCAATAATAAACAATGCTGACAATGTATAAAAATAAAATTCAATAAATCGTTCTAATTTGGTGACAAGTTAGAAAGTATCAGTCACGTTGCTGGCAGAAATATACTAACAGCCTGTGACATTGTATTAATACATTTGTAGTGAATATATGCGCCGTCATGTTAGGATAGATATTATTTACAAAGAACTGTAATTATTCTTATAAAATCCATGAATTTTAGCTTGGAAATCCTTAAAAACAATCCATATTTTTGGTCAAGAAAGTTCTTGAGTAACATCTGAATTATGAAGTCTTTGAAAAAATGAACATTCTTTAGACTAGAAAGTTGTTAAATAACACCCAGGACAAGATTTTTGTTGCAAAATCTAACATAAAATGAAAATGAGTCCCCAAAATCCTTGAAAAAATCTAAGGAGAGAAAGATTTCTAGTAACGTCGTGAGGTCTTATAAATGATTACAATTCCACCACTTTTTGGCAGAGCTTCAAAATCTTTTCTTAAAGAAAATAAAAAATAAAATCTACTAATTGTTAGCAGGTAAAAAAGCTGTGGAACATAATTTTTTAGAAACAATTTTCTTAAATAACATCTGAGACAAGATTTTTGATGGGAAGTCCTAAATAAAAGAACAATTAGTCCCCAAAATCCTTGAAAATGATTACAAATCCACCACTTTTTGGCAGAGACAATTTTCTTAAAAAAGTATTTTCTGTAGGTCAAGAAGTTCTCTAAAAAATTTTAAATATGCAAAGGTAGGCCTTATAAAAATATTTTTTATCATTCACAATGCTGTGTCAGTTAGGGAGGTCCTTATACATTTTCCTTCCTCCTCCTAAAAATCCATGTCTTTTCTAGGTCAGAAGGAGATGAGAGAAAAGTTACTGCAACAATTTTTTAGAAAAAAATTTCTTAAAAAAATTGGTAATTTTCTCCATGTCAAGAAATTCTTTAAAAAATTGCGATTTTTGCAAAGGTAGGCCTTATAAAAATAGGTTTGAAAATTCACGATGTTGTGTCAGTTAAGGAGGTCCTCAAAGAGTTTTCTTCAAAAATCGCAATTTGTTTCCTAAAAATCCATGTGTTTTTTATGTCAGAAGGAGATGCGTGAAAATTTATTCAAACGAAAAAAAAAAATCAATAATTTACTAAAGTGTTGATCACCTCAAGCAAACGCTTCTCCGGGAATGGGCCAAAATACCCCAGAGCAACATTCGGGCAGCGTGTGACGGTTGCATTGACCGTGAAGGCCATAATTCGTGCCAAAGGTGACCAATAGAACAAATCTAAACTTTTTCTAAAATTTGATGCTATTTCCGACATTTTTTGCTTTCATTCAATAAAATTTAAAAAAAATGTAAAAATTATGGCGTTTGACTTTGTTGCAGTTTTTTTATCTTTTCCTGTAATAACTGCCATAACTTATGAAACAAGTCGGCGATTCTTTACCACTTGCTATATCTAAATATTTATCTTAGCCAAAAATCTAAATGAATATGGTATTTATTGAAACTTATGATTTTGCATAAAATTGGATATAAATTTTCGAATTTCTTGAAATTTTGCTCATACCAATATTTTGATCTGTGTTAGATGAAGCTTGAAAATGGAATACTTCACACATGTTTCCACAATTTGCAAATATTGGCACATATCTCATATAAAGTATAGGAAGTAGTCGATATTGTCTAAATCTGGCAAGTTGTAATATTTATATCAGTCTTAGGTCAGATACGAATTGGTCAATATTGGCCAACTGTTTCGGAACCTTCCCCATATAGGGTCAACAGTTTGAATAAGGAAAACTCAAGGCTGGGGGTATACATCTGACGGCAAAACTGACTGATACTATTATTATTATTATTATTGTTATTATTATTATTATTATTATTATTATTATTATTATTATTATTATTATTGTTATTATTATTATTATTATTGTTATTATTATTATTATTATTATTATTATTATTATTATTATTATTATTATTATTGTTATTGTTATTATTATTATTATTATTATTATTATTATTATTATTATTATTATTATTATTATTGTTATTATTATTATTATTATTATTATTATTATTATTATTATTATTATTATTATTATTTTTATTATTATAACTATTATTATTATTATTATTATTATTATTATTATTATTATTATTATTATTATTATTATTATTATTATTATTATTATTATTATTATTATTATTATTATTATTATTATTATTATTATTGTTATTATTATTATTATTATTATTATTATTATTTTTATTATTATAACTATTATTATTATTGATCTACCACCCAACTTAATGCCAGTAGAATAAAACCTGATAACACCAGATGTTTGACGCATCGAATAAAATATATTTGACTTTTAATTTGACGCCCACAACATGCTGGCCAAAATGGTCGGAATATTAGCAAATCAACTTAATTATGATTCAACAAGTCAACATAAACAACCAGAAAAAAGCAATTTCAGTAGACTTTTGACCTTATCGTGTGAATGGAAGAATATGACGAAAATGTCATCATCAACGCAACCACTTGTGGAATGGAAAATAAAAAAAAAAATAAAATGACAAATGGTTGTGAAAGCATAGAAAAAAAAACCAACAACGAACTGTCACAAACACACTCTGTCACATCTTTTGCCAAAAAAAGGAAGAATAAATTAAACGCTCAAGTCAATATTTACTTAAATATTTGGCGTAGAAAAATAGACACCAACAAGTTTGAGATGTTTTTTCTTCTCTTTTTTTGCCAAGGAAAAGAAAATTAAAGACTAGAATAAAGTAAACGAAACGCCCACATTTGTATTTCCCACACACACACACACACACCTTGGAATGGGAGTTAGGCTATGTTTGTAATTGTGTTTGAAACTTCTCGAAATAATGAATTAAGATGTCATTTAGTATGAAAATCTTGTGCAAGTGTAAAAATTAAAGTCTATTTTATTATTCATTACTTTTTATTCGCCAGTTTCTTTTTGCATAAACCCGATTAATCATAATAAGTTGTAATATATGAGTTTCTTAAGATTTGATGATAAAGATGAATGTACTGCCACACCCCTACCAACATACAACGATATATATAATTTTCTCTTGGGATATTCTTTAAAAAGCCCATTCGTCTATGAACGAAGTTGGAAGGTATATTTGTCAGTGCTGTTCTATTTTAAATAAAATCTGTAAAAATTAAAAAAACCTCTATACAATTCTGTATATTTTAATGCCATTGAAAATTGAGCCTAGAAGTATCACAACAGTTAAATGGAAACTGAACCTAAACGTGGACCGATATAGTCGATTTTCCATGCCTATTTTAAAGCTATATACACAACTAGCAAGTGCCTACGAAAAGTCCACCTTAAAAAGTTAAATTCGTTCCAACAGTTCTTTTTAGTTTTTTTTTTATATCCTCCACCATTCTATGGAGGGTATATTAACTTTATCATTCTGTTTGTAACTCCTCGCAATTGCCATGACAGACCCAATAAAGTACATATTTTCTTGATCAGCGTAAAATTCTAAGTTTATTGAGTGATGTCCGTCTGTCTGTTGTACTCACGCTATCTTTCGAACGAATTGAGATAGAAGGCTAAAATTTTGAACACATGTGTACAGGGTGAGATGAAAGAACTACAACCAACTTCTGTCATTTCTAAGAAAACTGCTGTCATTTCTAAGCCACTCGTTCGACAGCTGTAACAATTATTCCAGTGACAGCTCCTTATATTATATTATATAAAAAATGGCTCGTGAGCTGAAAATATCGCAATATTCCATTCGGCAAATATTGGAAAATGAGCTCGGGATAGAGCCATTGAAATTCCAAAAAGTGCAAAAACTTACACCGCAACAGAAAGTGGTGAACTGCACTAAAAAATACACAAGGGTCGATCACCTCAAGCAAGCGCTTCGACGGAAATGGGCCAAAATACCGCAGAGCAACATTCGGACAGCGTGTGACGGTTTCATTGGCCGTTTGAAGGCTATAATTCGTGACAAAAGTGACCAATTCGAACAAATCTAAACTTATTCTAAAATTTGATGCTATTTCCGACATTTTTTTGTTTCATTCAATAAATTAAAAAAATGTAAAAATTATGACGTTTAACCTTGTTGCAGTTTTTTTATTTCACCCTGTATATCATCTTTAGAACATTTTTATAGAGAAGAGAGTTTAATGTTTATTTGGCTTTCTTTGATCGGGTTGTTTTTCAAAATTTTGAACCCCAAGTGGAAAAGTTACCGGAAGAATAGGTCCGATCTTTACCATCTTAATAACATAACTTGTATTGATGTAAATATTGAGATGTCTGAATGAAATCGGATGTTAATTGCGCGTTTTGTGAGCTTCATAGATACTCCAAATTTTGACCCTTTTTGAGGGAGGTACCAAAAGGAGTGGACCGATATATTCCATTTTCACACCAGACCTTATGTTAATAAAAGTATTGTGATGTGCGTAATTTAAAGTGTACCGGATGCTTTTTTCGGATTTTAAGATCGGTTATTCAAAATGTTGACGATTTGTGGGGGATGTACCAGAAGGAATGGTCCGATGTATACAATCTTTATGACAGATATTTTAATGATAGAAATATTGAGAAGTGTCAAGTCTGAATGGAATCGGATTTTAATTTCGCGTTTTATGAGTTTAATGGATATTCAACATTTTTATCCTTTGTGGGAGAGGTACCAAAAATAGTGGACTGATATATTTCATCTTCACACCAGACCTAGGTTAAATAAAAATATTGATGTGTGTAATTTGAAGACAATCGAACTCTTGCATCACATTTTACAAGAGTTATAATTATTCAAAATTATTACTCTTTGTGGGGAGGTACTCGATAAAGTGGACCGATATTGTCCATTTTCGCATCTGACCTAGCACTGATGCAAATATTAGGATTTGCAAAGTTGGAGCAAAGTCGAATTATCCTTTCTCTTTCTGTGCAGTAAATTATTTTCTTTGAAAAAGTTGACATATTGTGGGGGAGGTACCTGAAGGAGTGGACCGATGTTGCCCATCTCCAAACTCGATCTAAGTTTGACAAAAATATTACGATGTACCAAGCTTAGACCAAATCGGATACACCCTTCGAGAGTTGTTCACACCAGCCAGACAGACAGACGGACGGACATCGCTGGATGGACTCCAAATGTCCAAAGAGACCTAGGGTTTAAAACCGTTATTTCGATGAGGCACGTTTAAGCCTTATCAAATGATATATACCCTCTCTAGCCATATTACTTAGGTTATTATTATAACACAGTTCACAATATATATTATAATAAATGGACATAGGCTGAAGGTATAAATCTATCGGCCAAATAGTCACAATATTTTAAGAAATGTATCTACTACAGAAATTGCAGGTGGAATAAGCCCCAAGGACTAATTAAACCCTTCGTCGTAATAATATCTTCATCATCACTTTTCCCACTACCCACAAAAGTCGTCTTTGCGTTATACTCCATTTCAAAGCCAACCTTGCTTGTTTAAAAAAAATTGGGTCAGCAACAGTTTCTATGCAACAAGTTGTACACACAGACACACTTCCACTCACCAAAAACATAACTCAATTTTCGTTTTTGTTGTAATTTTATTCTATCGTAAATTATATGAAATAATTTATTTGCCATTGTAACTTAACCTTATGCTTATGTATTGTTAATGGTTTTCGCACACACAGAAACACTAGCACACACACTCTCACAGTTGGCACAAATGACCCTTTTGGGTATAACTTTGACATAGGACGACCTCTGTAGACATGAACCACATCCTTGATAGCGGGACACTTGATTTATTTTATGTTCTTGCAATGGATTGTGGAAATGTTGAGTGTGTTGTTGTGTTATTATGTTGGCCACACCACATGGTTATTTGTGTGTGTGGAGTGATGTTTGTGTAAGATAGTCACAGGATTCACGTGGCATCCTGATCAACAAACACAAATCCCTGGAAATCCAACACATCCAACACTGCAATGACAAAAATGAAATATCTTCTTTCGTGGTATTACAAATGTCAGGCTAATTTGCCATTTGCACACAATCAACACGCTCGTGCTGGATGTTTGAAACCGGAAGACTGTATTTAATTGAATGTCCAGAGGTGCTTTGTTTGGAAATGCGTTTCCACTTCATCACCTCACATAGGTAAAAGGGACTCTTTGTATGGAGTAAAAAAAAACTAAATGTATGAGTCAGTATTGTTTAATAACTTTTAATTTAACCTATCTATCTATATTGATAAAAGAGAAAAATAATTGACTGACTGAACGATTAATCAACGCCCTGACAAAAGGTCTGCAGCTAGAATCTTGGAATTTTGGGCGAGATTCTCTCTTGGTTCCAAGGGGTCAGATATGGCTGGGTTTTTACGGTACGAAAAGTATTTAAAGGTACTTAATATGGCACCCTTTGTATTTGAATAAGCAGTGGAGCTAGAACTCTTCAATTTGAAATCACGGTCACTGATAGAGTGTATGATAGTTGTATTAAAGGGTTTTTGGAAATTTTGCACATTTGGCACTATTTTGTAGTATGTGACCGGTTAGAGCTAAAAATTGGAAATTTGGCATGGGAATCAAGGTTGAGCAGTAGAGTCGATGTAGGTTAGGTTAGAGGATGGAGCTGTTGCTTAAGCAACTGCTTCACTGGTCCATTGTGATCATCCCGATTAGAGTGAAAGGAAAGAGAGATAAATATTATGTTAGAGAATAAGTATCCATGAAGAGTTTGTCGTGTCAGCTGAAGAATTGTTGATGGCTCAGTATTGGAGAGTGAAGACAGATCATGCAGAGTTTGCTTACCCTAGAGCCTATGTCTGCCTCTAAAAAGAGTTGACAGTGACAGAGTAAAATCACTATCCCTACTCCCCTCACTCAGAAGCCTTGGACTCGTCTTACAGTGTTCTGTGATTAAGCCTACTATAAGTTTTAGGTCAGATTTCGTCATGGAAGTCTGTGGTAGAGCTCTGCTTTTGCTTTTTGCCAGTTGTGCTGAAATTTTTCAGAATAATGTTTATGTATTATCTGGAAGAAGTGGCACCGGGCTCTCAATCACGAGAACAGTTGACACGGAGCCACTTTTTGCCAATTCATCTGCAGCTTTATTGAAAGAGATGTTACTGTGACCAGGAACCCAGCAAAGCTTAATAAAAGACTTCACTTTTTCCAGAGCAGTCTTCCACGCCACGATTACCATAGATATGATGGTGGATGAATTTAACGCTTTAGAGTCGATGTAAGGGGGAAGTTTCGGAAGTGTGTACTCATGTATACGAAAAGTATACATTTGAATTTGGAGGAACGGATGGAGCTGAAATCCTGAAATTTGAAATAAACATTACTGGCGGAGTGCAGAATTTAGAAATGGAGGAGGTTTTCGAAATTTGTACTTATGTGCATGAAAAGTGCTGAATGGTACTAAATTTGGTACAATTTCGATTTGGGTTAACTGATATAGCTATGTGCATCTGGGATTGAGATATGGAGGTGGTTTAGGAAATTTGCGCTACAAGTGCACGAAAAGTACTGAATGGTACTATATTTGTTACAATTTGGTATTTTCGTTTGGTAGTCCTTAAAATCTGAAATGTGACATTAGGGTCGCTGTTCATGTGTAGCCTGAACATAAAGAAATTGGGTACCCTGAATGGTATTATTTTTGGTAGTGGGTGAAGGGATAAATATACAATTCTGAAATGTTATATTTTAATGACTGAATGAAATGCGACCTATATTTTTATGAAAAGTACTGAATTGTACTAAATTTGGTCTTGGGCGAAGGGATAGGTTGGTGTTTAGAATTGAAATATGGAACGGTTTTGCAAATGAGTACTAAAATTATACGACAAGGACTAAATTCTATTAAATGTGGTATTGAGTACATCTATAAATTTGGAATTCCGAAATTTGATATTGAGATCCCCGTTGATGTCTGGTAGTGGTTTTGGTGATGGCGTGCTTAAATTGTTCGAAAAGTATTAAATAATATTAACATAGAGAAGGGAGTAAGGTAGACCCATAGTTCCTTTTGATCATCTGCATAGAATCACATTCTGAGTCGATTTATGCATGTCCGTTCGTCTATCCGTACTTCTGTCCATGTATTTTTCCCAACAAAGTTCAGATCGCATTTATTGTCCGATCGAGTTTAAATTTTTCACAAACCAAATAAGTATGAACCCTATTGAAATATAATTTATTTTATAATTTATTATTATTTTATAATTTAGTAGAAATCGATCAAGAGGAGGATGTACTTCCATTTATTATTTCCTTTCGGCTTTAAAATATATTTCATTTAAAGTCATAATACGCATTCAAAAACGATCATAAATTCTGTAAAAAAGCGTTTATGTGTTATGGGTAGATCTACTAAATATGCAAAGTGATGTAGGGTATCACAAGGTTGGCCCTGCCTCACTTTGAGCCCATATTGGTTTTATATATATTTTTATGGATTGTAAATTACCAAATACCGATAAACAGCTATAGGTTCTTCCAACCAAGTCTTTTTATAAACAAAAAGAGAGAACGGCCCTTGTAAGCCATCATCCACACCAAATATGCCTGATAAGCCGCTTAACCAACGGCGAAACGCGTCGCATAGTGGTGAGTGTGTGATAGTGTCTATCTGGCTTTCCTTTTCACTGCAAATTTCAGATCATTAAGCTCGTCTCGAAAGAGAAAACAAACACATAAATCATAAAACATATGATCTTCGCCTTAACAAGGCAAAACTCAAAAATTCAGCCGAGCCTGGCTGTGGGATTTGAACCGCGGACCTCGGTGTGCAGCCAACTAGAAGTTGCCGTCTCTACGTTCAGAGCCATTAACCCGTCTTCCTAAAGCAGCACTAAAACAAGTGTATGCATTGGAAGCAATGTAGTTGTTGTGGACAAAAAATCCATCACTACAAAAACAAAACTTTGCTGTGAAAAAGATCTGCCAATAGAACTTGAGTCGAACCTGGAGAGTTTCTAGTGTATAATTCGCATATGCTAATTTGCAATAAGTTCGAAATATATACTACTTTCCAGAGAACGGCCCTTGTAAGCCATCATCCACACCAAATATGCCTGATGAGCCGCTTAACCAACGGCGAAACGCGTCGCATAGTGGTGAGTGTGTGATAGTGTCTATCTGGCTTTCCTTTTCACTGCAAATTTCAGATCATTAAGCTCGTCTCGAAAGAGAAAACAAACACAAAAACTTATCTATTTATGGAAGAGCAAATAATTCTTCAATTATGTTTAGTAGATGTTTACAAAAATAGATATTTACAAAAAAAAAAAATGTTTATTCTCATCTCATTGTAATAGCATTATTTTCAAATTAAAACTATATTGAGCTAGTAATCTTTCCTACTTAGCAGTAACGAGACAATAACGCCCGCGACTTAAATTTCATAATTTACGCATTGTTATCGTCTTAATTTGAATTTTTGTTGGCTAACAAAAATTTCGTCTCATAATTACTTTATTAATTTGGAAAATGCTTTGGCAACCGAAAAGCAAAAAAAAAAAAAAAAAAACTGGATTCACCCGAATTCTAAAGCGAAAACATAAGAAATTTTTTAATATTGTTTCGACCTTCTTCTTCTTCTTCTTCTAACTGTTGTTGACCATAAATAAGAGGGAAAATATTTCTTGGCAAATAATAATATTCTGTATGTAGCTATGAAAATAACGAGACGAAATACTTTAATCTACGGACCGCCATAGAGCATTCCCACACACACTCACACACAAACACGCACACAGTCACGCATTTACAGACATGAAAATAAACCCATTTTGAGTAAACCACAATAATAATAAAGAGGCGATAGGGTGGGGTGGCAGCTGAAGACAGCAGTGAAGATGGCCTCAACATAATAAATGAACAGAGGACGAACATCAACAAGATGTGGCTCGTGCCAAACTACACCAGCACACTACCACCACCACATCAACATCATCGACAAGTCAGCCAGGCAGACAGACAAACGGAGGGACAGACAGACAATCTATATAGACTTTAAGACTTAAAGTAGAAAAGCAACAACAACAACAAAAAGAAAACAAATCGAAAGTAATACCCGGGACTCGGGACAAGGCTATGGTGGCAATCAAATTGTCGTGTTGAGGGTAAAAAATATGTATTCAAAGTGGCACATAGACTCAAGACCTTGACAGTAGTAGTAGTAGCTGCCTGCTCGCTGGCCTGTGTGAGTATTAGTGTTTGTATGTATATATTGCCATGATAATGGTATGTGCCCATGAAAGCAACAAGTTTGTAGTAGCCAGATAGCTTGCTATCTACCCAACAACAATGTTTCATTTGTTTACCCAAGAATTCTGTCTTTGCCACCTTTTCCATGCCTTTTCCTTGGAAGCTTTCCAGCCTGTTGCTCCAAGTGTGTGCCGTGGCGTGTCATAATGTTGTTTGGGCTGCTTAGGCTTTCTCTTTTTTTGTTACTGGATATTTGTTTTTCCATTTGTTTATTATTTTTAAACTACAAAAAAAAAAAAAAAAAAACGCAAGAAATGGGTCATTGGATTTTTTAGGGGATTTTAGTTAAGTTCTGGGTTTTTGTCTAAGTTCTCTGTTTTTTTTGGGTGTCATTAATATAAATTAGCCCTATGTCAATAATAGTTTTTTTTGTCATTTTTAGTCACTGACACATGTACTAATGGGATATACACATTAAATTATGAAAATAACAGGTATTTAATGTGACATAAAAACGCACATATATAAGCTAAATAATCTTTTGAAAATAGTTTGCACCTGATTTTGAAAGACCAACGGAAGGATGTAGTTCATGTGACACTGGTGAGAAGGGGTGGCTTACATAAATGAAATAGTCTTATCAAATTAAAACTTTACAATGATCAATGGTTTTCAAGGTAGAAAAACTCCAGAAAATTATCTAAGACTATAGGGAACTATTTAAAAATTTTCAGTCGATGTGCCTAAGGATTTATTCCAAAAAATCCCATATATTAAATCTAATATTAGTAAAAATATTGACAATTTGAAGTTTGATGACAGTTGGGAAATAATTTCGTATTTTAAGAAGGTTATATTTATTATACCCTGTAATGCTATACAAGGTGAGATACAAAAAACCGCAAATTTTATTGAATAAAAGCAAAAAAATATTATAAAATTTTAGAATAAGTTTAGATTTGTTCGAATTGGTCAACTTTGGCACGAATTATGGCCTTCAAACGGTTTCAAATTATGGCCAATGAAACCGTCACACGCTGCCCGAATGTTGCTCTGCGGTATTTTGGCCTATTCGATTGGTATCCGGAGATTTTGGTGGCCATTGTACGCTGGAAATGAAGCGAGGAACCTCATTTTGTAACCATTCTTGGGTGGCGCATGCTGAGTGCAATGGTGCTGAGTCCTGTAGGAATGTCCAAGGTCTACGGCCAAAATGTTTGCGAGCCTAAGGCTTTAATACACCCTCGAGGAAATTTTTGCGATAATATTCGGCATTTATTCCGATTCCACGGTCAATTAATACGAGCGGAGAGCGATCATCGGCTGTTATGGCGGCCCATACCATCACCATGGTCGGCGCTTGAGTTCTGGTGGCCAACCGAAGGCATTTATTTTTGATGCCATCGTCGATTAATACGAGTGGACAGCGACCATCGGTGGTTATGGCGGCCCACATCATCACCATGGCCGGGGTTTGAGTACTGATGGTCAACCGAAGGTGCACATTTTCAGCTGACCTTTTTGCTGGACAACGAATGTTTTCTCATCGGAGAAAACCAAATTCGGCAGTTCACCACTTTCGGCCAAGCAACTCTTTAGCTCTTTTGAGACTATTTTCTTTCTGTTGCGGTGTAAGTTCTTGAACTTTCTGGAATTTCAATGGATTTACCCCGAGCTCATTTTCAATATTTGCCGAATGGAATATTGCGATATGTTTAGCTCACGAGCCATTTTTCGGCCACTGCGACGCCGGTTTCGATCAAGTCGCTTCTTTACTTTTCGAACCATTTCTGCTAATGTTGCTGTTTTCTTCCGTCCACTTTCTTGACGTCGGGCTACGCTACCAGTATCACGGTAACTAGCGATGGTACGAGAGATTTATTCACATTTCAATGCTGGGGTGCTCTAACGATAGCAATTTGTGGTTTTCCCGCCAAATATAAAGAAATCACTTGAATTCCATCACGAATAACGTTTTTTCTGGAAAATTCTCACCAAAATGCTTTTGTACGCTTGTAAACAATATAATGAGCTGTCACGGAAATAATTTTAACAGCTGTCGCTTAGAAATGACAGCAGTCTGTCAGCAGTCTATATCACTTGATACGGCCAAAACGTGCCTCATCGAAATAACGATCTTAGACCCTAGGACTCTTTCAACCAAATCCGTTTCAAGACATTTGGAGTCGATTTAGCGATATACGTCCGTCTGTCTGTCTGGCTGGCTGGTGCGTACGATAACTCAAGAATTGAGTATTTGAGAAAAGAATATTTATATCGATGCTATGTCGGCTGAGAAAATATACAACATCGGTCCACTGCATCAAGTACCATCACCTCAAAGGGTCAACATTTTGAATAATTAAAATTTTTATAAAATGTGATGTAAGAGTCCGGTTGATTTCAAATTACACACATAACAATCTTGTTATTGTGTTGTGAAGATGGATGTTGTAAAGATGGATTATTTAAGTCCAATCCTTGTGGTACCTGCTCCACAAAGGGTCAAAATTTTGAATATTCATGAAGCTCGTAAAACACAAAACTAACATCCGATTACATTCAGACTTGACACATCTCAATATTTCCGTCAACACAAGATTTGTTATAAAGGTGGCAGAGATCGCACCGTTCCTTCTGGTACCTCCCCAAAAAAGGGTTGCAATTTGGAATAACC
The DNA here is from genome assembly GCF_030504385.1 of Musca domestica. NCBI lineage: Eukaryota > Metazoa > Arthropoda > Insecta > Diptera > Muscidae > Musca > Musca domestica. Next base: position 48,307,326 of record NW_026712249.1, on the reverse strand, counting down.
AAAATGATCATAAAATCCGAAATAAGAATCGGGTTCTCTTCAAACTACGCATATCACATTATTTTTATTAACGTAAGGTGTGTAAGGTCTGTTATAAAGATGGTAGGGTTCAAGATTTTGAAAAACAAAACGCTCAAAGAAAGCGAAATAAGCATCCAAATCTATCCAACCATCTCCTCAAATTTCCTACATACAAACATTTTTGCTAACACAAGATCTGTTGTGAAGATGATATGCAGCTGCCAACCCTTTCTAGTACATCACCCACAAAGGGTCACACTGAATGAATATGTAATTTATCGGAATCTATGATTTCGCATAAGATTTAACATAAATGTTCTATTTCCTTCAAATTTTGCATATACCAATATATACGGAATACTTCGGTCCGCTACCTCACGGCATATTTCCATACTATCCAAAAATTTGCGGATTTTTAGGAAGGAAGTAGTCGATATAATCCAAATCTGGCAAGTTGTGCTATCTTATCAATCTTAGGTCAATTGGTCAATATTGTCCAGTTGCTTCGGAGCCTCCCTTATAAGAGGTCAACAGTTTGAATAATTATAACTCAAGGCTGGGGATATAAATCTGTTAGCAAAACCGATTGATATTATTTTACTTCTTTGTATTAGGTCCATTTCAATCCCTAAATATTTTGCGATTATCTCCAAAAACAATAGGCTTCTATTTTGACCTTATCTATCCACACCTCCATTTTCAATTTCGTGAGAATCGGGCTACCTGTAGCGTGATTACAAATTAACATGGACCGACGGACGGACGTAAATACATAGCTAGATGGACTCAGCTTGGCGAGATAGGAAGATCCATATATAGTTTTCGATATCGGGGCTAAATATTTGCAGGTGTTACATAATTTTTGGCCGAATTAAACTTATAACACCCCAACACATAGTATTGTAGGGTATAAAAATTGGTACAGATATATTTGGACATGCTTCCATGATTTTCATGTCCTATTTGTTGACACCTTTTTATACCCTCCACCATAGTATGGAGGGTAATTACGTTTATAATTCCGTTTGCAACACCTCGAATTATACATTTTGGACCCAACAAAGCATATATATTCTTGATCTGCATAAAATTCTATGTCGATTTAGCGATGTCCGTCCGTCTGTGGGAATGATTCTAGCTTCCGAACGAACTAAGGTAGATTGATAAAATTTAACTCAAATGTATGTTATGTCTGCAGGATTTTTGGTATTGAAAATGGGCCATGTAGGTCCACGTTTTGGTATAGCCCGCATATAACGATACCCCCCGATATTCAGTATTTTGACGATTTTGGCGAATTTACTCACCGGGATTGTTTCAAATTTGGTGTTTGAGTCTGTGCAGGTCCACGTCTTCGTATTGTCCCCATATAACGGTACCTCCCGATATTCGGTATTTTGATGATTTTAGAGAATTTATTCACCGGAATTATTTCAAATTTGGTATTTGAAGTTCGTAATGGATACTACAGCCTAAGACAGAAAATTGTCTATGCAGGTCCACGTCTTCGTATAGCCCCCATATAAAGGTACCTCCCGATATTCGGTATTTTGAGGATTTTAGCGAATTCATTCACCGGAATTGTTTCAAATTTGGTATGTGAAGTTCGTAATGGATACTACAGCCTAAGACAGAAAATTGTCTATGCAGGTCCACGTCTTCGTATAGCCCCCATATAAAGGTACCTCCCGATATTCGGTATTTTGAGGATTTTAGCGAATTCATTCACCGGAATTGTTTCAAATTTGGTATTTGAAGTTCGTAATGGATACTACAGCCTAAGACAGAAAATTGTCTATACAGGTCCACGTCTTCGTAGAGCCCCCATACAACGGTGCCTCCCGATATTCGTTATTTTGATTTTATGGACATTATAACCGATTTTTTTAAGTTTCGCATTTGAATATTGTAATGGCGTATGACAAATGTTACCTATGCAGATTCATGTCGTCGTATAGACCCTATTATAACAGCTACATTCGGTATTTTTAAGATTTTAACAGAATTTTTAACGGATTTTATTGTTTTTGAGAATTGCCAAATTCGTTCCAAACGATGGAGGGTATTCAAAGTTCGGCCCGGCCGAATCTACAGCGTTTTTACTTGTTTATATTTAGTGTGGCAATACTCAATTGAAATATATTGTATTTCTGTTTTTCTTTTCAGAATTGACAATTCTAATATTAATCATCAATAACCTACATATACGGAGAGTGTTGAAGAGGTAAGGTATGTATACCAGTAAAAAACCTAAAAAACGATTTTCAATACAGAAATATTATATCTATCGAAACTTAAAATCAATTATAAGTATTCGATATTTTCTATTACATAGTCCTGTATACCCATTGTTACATTGTATTCTTCCCAATAGTAAGAGATAATATTTGATAGCCTTTTAGAAAATTGTCCCCAAAATACTCTTTTCCATCCTGCCACAACCTGGAAATGTTTTCACAGTAAACCTGCTCTTAATTAAATATTATTTTCTGAAAAATTCCAGTGAATTACAAATTTAGCAAAATTGACTTTATAATGAAATGTTAAAAAAAGAGGTTTCCTCTTCTTTCACATTCTCTTCTCTTTTTTGCATGCCTCGCCATTAGCCTTAACTTTAGTAAAAAAAGTGCGGTAAATTAGCATTGTGCAGTGCTGATGAACATTATTTTATAGTTGGAAAACGTCATCACTTGGCGTTCTCAGTTTATTTTGGCAGATATTCCAGCTAAATTTAATAGCAGCTTTTCAATTCGAGTAACATGTTGTGAAAAACGATGTGCACTGCACAGATTTCACTTTCAGCCATGAAGAAAAAAAAAAAACAAAAATGTTTTATCTCTTTTTCTCGCTATCAAGAAAATTAAAACAGCAACAACAACAGTACAGGGAAAGCTTTAAAAATAAAATGTTGTTTAAAGGGATGTTTAAAATAAGCTGCAAAGTGTTTTTTTTTTTAAGTTTGCTACTTTGCCGAGCACTCAAAAGGAAAGCAAAACTTTCCCAGAATCAAGGGAGCACAAAGGGATTTAATTAACAAAAATTATTTCTTTTGAATTCATTCATGTTAAAAGAACTTGTTTTTGATGTGTATCTCAGGGATTGAAGTTTCCAGGGCGAAATTTGTGATAAAGGAATATAAGTTGGATTGTTGATAAGTAAATATTTTGGAAAAATTACATCTCAATTTGACATGGCTTGGAAAAAAATCTTTTAAAAAAGTCATTGATTTTTTGTTGTTTTTTTTTAATTTGAAATTTTGAAAAAAATGTAAGGTTTTAAGAATATTCCCAAAAAATGCAAAGTTTATAAAATTTTTTATAAATTTCCACGAATAGTCTTCCACGTTAGTTTCATTACACGGCTTGAAAATTAAAAAAAAAAATGAATAAATTCATGGTCATTGTTTTGACGTTGCTTGTAGAAGTATTCATAAAACGAATAAGGAAAGGCTTACGTCGGGCAGGACCGACTATATGAATTGACTAGAATGAACGATACCTTCAAAATATCGAGTTTCGTTCTCTTATTTTTTACTAGTAGGGCTAATTTCTAACTTCAATATATAAAAAATATAACAAAGAAAAAAAAAAAATAAAAAAACAAATGTAAAGACAACCAGTAAAGAAAGCTCTAAAGTCAGGCGGACCGACTACATGATATCCTACACCAATACGCATATTTAACATACCCTGACAATAAATATTTTTATATTGGGATTTTATGTTAATCAGATCATGCTCCAACTTTAAATCGATCAAATTTGACGGACCCATTTGTACCTCTCTTAAGAAAATTAAAAGAGAGTGTCTGATATGCCTTCAAGAAGGATTATATTAAAAATATAGATTTATGTAAACCGCAAGAAAATTCAACCATCCAAATCTAAACCGAACTTGAAAAAATTGTCTGAGGTTTTTTACAGCTGTTTCTGATATCAGCTTCAAAATATCATTGTTTTAGAGAGTTATGATCCATTTCAGCCTCTACTCTACATATTATCCGATGGTCATCAAAATTGGTTCTGCCCTATCTTAAACCTTTTCCCCATGCAAAATTTCGGCTTAAAAATATATACTTCGCGGCTTTTTTACTTTTTGAAATAATGCACGGCTCGAAAAAATCTGTGTCTTGAAAAGATACCCCCTAAGACTTAACTTTTTGATTATCAGCGACTCAAAAAAAAGGAGAATAAATTCAATTTTTTAATGTTATTTAATGTTAACGGGGAAAATCCGTCACATTATGAAAGTAGAGCCAAAAATAGAAGACACGTGCATCGGAGTTTTAAAAGAAATTTTCAAGTTCCCTCTATATTCGGATTAAGATTCCTTTAAAGCCATTAATATTAGGTACACAGTATATTTAAAACAGGTTAAAAATTATTAATCGGTTTAGCCGGCAGAGGTATACCCTCAGCTAATGTTCGATTATTGGTTACTTCCTTCATTTTATATGAGATATGTTATGATTTTTAGAAAAAAAAACTTGTTTCGCAAGTTATAACAGTATTGAAAATTTTTACCCTTGGTGGGTGAGGTCCCAGAAGGAGTTCGCAGATATATGTAACCTTCACAACAGGTCGTTCGTTAATAAAGTTGTTTGTATGTGTGATATTTGAAGAGAGTTGGATGCTTATTTCGCTTTCTTTCGTGGATACTCAAAATTTTGACCCTTTGTGGGGGAGGTACCAGAAGGAGTGGATATACCCCATCTTCACACCAGACCTTGGCTTAGTAAAAATATTGTGATGTGTTATTTAAAGGGAACAGGATGCCTATTTCGGATTTTATAATCGCTTTGGTTATTCAAAACTTTAACCCTTATGTGGGGGACGTACCAAAAGAAATGGTCCGATCTCTACCATCTTTATAACAGATCTTGTGTTGATGGAACTATTGAGATGTACCAAGTCTTGAATGGAATCCGATATTAATTTGGCTTTTTCTGGGCTTCATTCATATTTAAATTTTCAGCCTTTGTGGGGGAAGTACCATAACGAGTGGACCGATGTATTCCATCTTCACAACAGATCTTTTGTTAGTGGAAATAATGGGATGTGTGTAATATGAAGAGAATCTGATGCTTATTTCGGATTTTATAAACGTTTTTGCGATCCAAAACTTTGGTCCGATGGTCCGATCTCTACCGTTCTTATAACATATCCTGTGTTGATGGAAATATTCAGATGTGCCAAGTCTAAATAGAATCGGATGTTAATTTCGCGTTTTAAGATCTTAATGGATATTCCAAATTTCTACCTCTTGTGGGGAAGGTACCAGAAAGAGTGGACCGATATATTCCATCTTAACACCGGATCTTGGGTTAATAAAAATATTGAGATCTGTAAAGTTTTAAGACAATCGGATATTTACATCACATTTTATTAGAGTTATAATTATTCAAAATGTTGACCTTTTGCGAGGGAGGTTCTTGATAGAGTTTACCGATATTGTCCATTTTTGCACCTGACCTAGCTCTAACGCAAATATTAGGATTTGCAAAGTTGGAGCAAAATCGAATTATGATTCTCTTTCTGTACAAAAAATATATTTTTTTTTAGTTTTCGGCCTTTTGTGGGGAGGTACCAGAAGGAGCGGTCGATATACTCCATCTTAAAATTTGAAGACAATCAGGCTATTACATCACATTTTATAAGAGGTGTAATTGTTCAAAATTTAGACCTTTGTGGGGGAGGTACTTCATGTTGTGGACCGATATTGTCCATTTTCGCATCTGACGTAACACTTACCCAAATATTAGGATTTGCAATGCTGGAGCAAAATTGGATTATCTTTTCTCTTTTTGTGTAAAAGATATTTTTAAAAATTTCGACCTTTTGTGGGGGAGGTACCAGAAGGTGTGGACCCATATATTCCACCTTAACACCAGACCTTGGGCTGATAAAAATATTGGGATGTGTGAAATTTGAAGATAATCAGACTCTTACACCATATTTTATGAGAGTTGTAATTATTCAAAATTTAGACCCTTTGTGAAGGGAGGTACTTGATGGAGTTTACCTATATTGTCCATTTTCGCACCTGACCTAGCTCTAACGCAAATATTAGGATTTGGAAAGTTAGAGGAAAATCGGATTATGGTTTCTCCTTCTGTGCAGTAAATTACTTTCTTTAAAAATTTTGGCCTTTTGTGGGAGAGGTACTTGATGGAGTAGATCCATATTGTCCATTTTCGCACCTGACACTGTAACACTGGCGCAAATATTAAGATTTGCAAAGTTGGAGCAAAAAATATATTTTTTAAAAATTTCGACCTTTTGCGGGATAAACATCAGCAATGTCTGAAATAGGTGCACGTTCCTCTCAAGTACCTGAAATAAAATTTGGTCGGAAATCAATTATAGATTTTAAATTTTATTTCCTACTAAAAATATAATGTCCATTATTTCCTTACTCACATATTGTCACTTTTCCGCAAGACGTTATAAATTTATGTCCTCCCACTCACACACACATCATTATGTCCTCAATACTATTGAAATACATTTTTGCAACTAATGCAACTGGTATTATTTATAACCAAAGATTTATAAGTCACTTGCAACACGACGTGATGCCGATGATGCCTGAAATGAGGAAAATGTTTTTTTTTTTCATTTTAAGCCAAATGCATGAGACTATACGTGTGTGTGTGTGTGTCTGTTTAAAACTGAATGACTTTTAAGGACTAACAGAGCAGCCAGCAGAGCAAAGATTAATCTCCTGCATTCAAAGAAGATTCTCGATATAAATACACACATGTGTGAGAGTGTGAGTGTGAATGTGTGTGTGTGTACACTAGTTCGAGTTACCATTGGACTTCCATGAGCAGCAGCAGCAACACAACTTAATGCAAAAGATGAATCTTCTTCCATTCACAGAAGAACTTCCTCACATTATGACCTTAAGCACCAGCTGAACAACAAAAAGGGTTTTAAGTTTCGTTTTTCGTTATTGTTCTTGTTACTTACTGCTCTTATGGCAAAGGATCGAACATACGAAGTATGGCTGAACAAATAACAGACTACGGGAGTGAAAGGTGAAGAATTCTAACGATGGGTAAACAGAAATAGTCTGTGATTTTTGAAAATGTCAAAATCATTGTTTGTTATTCCTCCTCAAACAGGACGAGGACCGAGCGACCGACCGACGAACATGAACACAAACACCCTAAAGACAATGGAACTTCTGTTACGGACACCCAAGATAAGTGTTGGTGAGTGTGTGTGTTTCTGTAAAAAGTTAACATGAGTGAGTGTATCATTATTCACAAATACTTCCGATGCATGTTGTTATTGTTATTCTTAGCTTACTGTTCAGAGGAGGAGAAACAAAAATAATTGGTCTGAAATTACTTTCAAACCGTCCTTCCCTAGGCGGGCTATGAAATAACCCATTTTTTATGCAATACTTCCAGCAACAACATTCATTAGGAAAATTAGAATTGAAAATGTGATTAATTGTTACACGGATTGATTTCTTCCAATGAATGGAGAACAAAAATCTGCTTTGGGAAAATTATTGTTAGAATTTCAAAAGGAGGAGATAATTCCTATGTATGTATCTATGGAAGCATATTTAAACTTCGTAGTTTGGTTCCAAAGGTTACAACATTTTCACATAAAGATTTCAAAATGCACAAAGGAACAATTGCATGTTTTAGACAAGGAATGGACATATTCGGTATAAGGCGAGAGTTAGTAAGGAATTTAATGGGAGTAATGGGGTTCTGGTATTATAGATAATTATTCTTAATTCTGGCGCTACCTAGTTACAGAATCTCATTACAAATCTAATAGAGAATACCACCAATTTGAATTCTTTGATGGGTTTTTATCATATATTAGCAAGGGCCCGCTACTTTGTTCGCGAAAAGTACACCTTTACATTTTAGATTCGTTCCAATAGTTCGTTTTAGGCATTTTAGTACTTCAAATACACAATTTGATCAGTTCGACAAAATGTTTAAATTACCTTTCTATACATTGTATTAATCGATCAGACTTTCAAGGTCTTATATATAGGGTGGTTCAGACTGCTGTCATTTCTCGTCCGACAGCTGCTAAAATTATTCCAGTGACAGCTCATTATATTCTCTACAAGCGTAGAAAAGCATTTTGGTGAGAATTTTCCAGAAAAAAAGTTATTCGTGATGGAATTCAAGTTTGATTTCTTTATATTTGGCTGGAAAACCACAAGTGGCGTTAGAGCCCTCCAGCATTTAAATGCGAATAAATCTTTTGTGTCTCGTATCATCGCTCGCCCGTGATACTGGTAGCATAGCCCGATGTCAAGGACTGAAAAAAACAGCATGATCAGCAGAAATGGTTCGAAAAGTAAAAAAGGCGACTTGATCGAAACCCGCATCGCAGTGGCCGAAAAATGGCTCGTGAGATGAACATATCGCAATATTCCATTCGGCAAATATTGAAAAATGAGCTCGGGGTAAAGACATTGAAATTCCAGAAAGTGCATGAACTTATACCGCAACAGAAAGAAAATAAACTCAAAAGAGCTAAAGAGTTGATTCGCTTGGCCGAAAGTGGTGAGCTGCCGAATTTGGTTTTTTCCGATGAAAAACCATTCGTTGTCCAGCAGTTGGTAAACGTAGGGTTGGGGTGTAGGGTGTATTAAAGCCATGGGCACACAAACATTTTGGCCGCAGACCTTGGGCATTCCAGCAGGACTCAGCACCATCGCACTCAGCACGAGTCACCCAAGAATGGTTACAAAATAAGGTTCCTCGCTTCATTTCCAGCGCACAATGGTCACCAAAATCTTCGAATAATAATCCGTTGGACTATTGTGTCCGAATAACAATCCGTTGGACTATTGGAAAGCAAGATTGGCTCTAAAAAATACCAAAGTATCGACATTTTTTGGTTTCACTCAATAAAATTTAAAAAAAAGTAAAAATGATGGCGTTTGACTTTGTTGCATATTTTTTATTTTTTCACCCTGATTTTATACCTTCAGCCATATTGTTAGACCCCAGCCGTATCATTTGATACGGCCAAAACTTGTCTCATCGAAAACAAGGAATTTAGCTAGGTCCTTTTGGACCAAATCCGTTTCAGGTCATATGGAGTCGATCTAGCATTGTCCGTCCGTCTGTCTCTCCGGCTGAGTGGTGCGATAACTCTCCAAGGGAGTGTCCGTAATCGTAATATTATTGTCAAACTTAGATAGAGTTCGGAGATGGGCAATATCGATCCCCTCCTTCTGGTACCTCCCCCACAAAAGGTCGAGAGTTTCAATATCGGTTTACTCCTTCTTGTACCTGATTAGTTCCACAAAAGATCTAAATTTTCGAAAAAATATTTTACTGCATAGTTAGTTTTTGTTAACCTAAGGTCAGGTTTGAAGATGGAATATATAGGTCCATTCTTTCTGGTATCTCCTTCACAAAAGGTCTATTAAAAAAATATATATTTTACCGCACAGAAAAAGAAAGGATAATCCGATTTTGCTGCAACTTTGCAGATCCTAGTATATGCATCAGTGCTAGATCAGGTGAGAAAATGGATAATATCGGTCCACTTAATCAAGTACCTCCCCCACAAAGGGTAAACATTAAACATAAAATCCGAAATAAGCATTCGGTCCTCTTTATATTACATACATTACAATATTCTTATTGACCCAAGGTCTGGTGTGTAGATGGAAAATATTGGTCCACTCCTTCTGGTAGCTGCTCCACAAATTTCAAAATTTTGAATAATATTTCACATATCTCATTATTTCTACTAATACAACATCTCCTGTGAAGATAGGACATATCGGTCCACTTCTTGTAGTACCTCACCCCCAAAGTGTCAAAATGTTGAATATTTATGAAGCTCATAAAACGCGAAATTAACATCTGATTCCATTCAGACTTGGTACACTTCAATATTTCCATCAACACAAGATCTCTTATAAAGATGGTAGAGATCGGACCATTTCTTGTGGTGCCTCCCCCATATATGATTTAAGATTTTAAAAAACAAAACGTTCAACGAAAGTGAAATAAACATCCAACTCTCTTCAAATTTCACACATCCAAACATTTTTGCTAACACAAGATCTGTTTTGAAGGCAATATATATCTGCGAACCCCTTGTTGTACCTCACCCACAACAAGAGCCACAATTTTCAATACTTTTACTTTTTTTGCTATATATGAATGTTTCTCTCAACCACAAACATGAGAAATATATGGAATTTATATCATATACATTTAGGTCCGATATGAAATGGACAATATTGGCCCATTCCTTCGGAACCTACTCCTTAGGGCCAATCGTTTGAATAATCATAACAGAAGTAAAAATGTATTTAAATAATCGAAAATTGACTGAGGGTATACGTCTGTCGGCTAAACCGACTGATACTTATTAATTTGTTTAAAAATATAAAATATTGACCCTTGATGGAGGGCACCGATATTGCCCATTTTCGCAAATATTAGGATTTGAATAAAGCCGGATTATCCTTTCTCTTTCCGTGCATTAATTTTTTTTTTTGCAAATTTCGACCTTTTGTGGACCTAATCAGGCACCGGAAGGACTGGACCGATATTGTCCATCTCCAAACTCGATCTAAGTTTGATAATAATGTTACGATGTACCAAGTTTGAACCAAATCGGATACTCCCTTCGAGAGTAATCGTGCGCACCAGTCAGACAGACGGACTAACAGACATCGTTAGATCGTTTCCAAATGACCTGAGACAGATTTGGTCCAAAGACCTAGGCTCTAAAATCGTCATTTTTATGAGGCACGTTTTGGCCAGATCAAATGATATGTACCCTCTCTAGCTGATTGTATAAATACTTTCTTTCCCTTTGTCAAACTATGTTGCACCAAAACGATTACAATTTGACATTGAACGTTCATTTATTTCATTCGAAAGTTTTTAACATTTGAACTTTAATTTGGGCAAACAACAAAACGTTTGATGTTTCACTTGCTGTGACAATGTTGTTGTTATTGCTGCTGTAGTTGTTATTGGACAGCTTTGAGACATATTACCGTTAACTGTAGATTTTGCTTAGTTGACATAGAAATAATCAAGTCCCAACATGATGGTCAAAAGCTACATGACTGTGTGTTTTTTCTCTCTCACAAAATGGTTTGACACAGGGGTCACCTACATGTGGGGTGGTAGTACTACCACCACAACTACTACTATGAGCGTTCATTTCCTATTCAATGGCCAATCAGTTCAAAACTATTGAACACCAATCATATGGAAGAGAACAAACAATCCGCAGGGGTGCTTTTGTCCGAAAGGTGACTGTGTATGTTTGTATGTGTTATTACGCACGCACTCACACACACACATATATCGTACCATGCCATACCAATCACTGTGATGTGAAAATTGAGATTTCATTTAGAACTATTTACGCCAAAGGTGGACAAATGTACACATATATATTTATATGCACTAGCGTACATTTGTGTATATGTGTGTTGGGTTGCGATTACTCCATGCCTGTTATAACAAACCAATCCGTAACGGAAATATGTGTGCTTTAAGTATTTTTGCCAATACTCCTGATAGTGTTTGTTGGTGTGAGGGTGTGTGTGAGCTAGTGTAAATGAGTCCCCAGTGTGATATTTTCACATTAAAGCTGAAATCATTTTAAATGAGACTTCCGTATGCCCAGGCGTTTGTGTTTCTTTGACGCAAACAAACGTAAATGAGAGCGTGTGTATAAAGAATTGTATACCTCTATCGATACCATCAACTGGTGATGGTATTGAAAGTTGAGATTGGGTCAAATGATTAAATTATTTTAAGATCATTGAAAATATTTCGAGCTTGTCTTTATGCGAGGGTCTTTTATTTGTCGGGTCGTTATCGATATTGCTACATATAACCCTGCCAGTCTGCTTAAAGTGTTTAGAAATTGAAATTTACAAATGTTATAGAGGGATATATTTTCGTCAAAGAGTCAATCCTATTTTCAACAACATTTTAATTCAAAAATTTCGAAATAATAACTCCTGGTACTGACCCACTCTAAGTCCTAGACCCACCACATGGTATATCGATCTTCCTTGCCGAGTTGAGTTGATCTCGCTGAGTTTGTTCGTCTATATGCCCTCTGTCCACGTAAATTTGAAACCCTATACAGGTGGTCGCAGATGTGGTCTGATCCTCACGAAAATTTGCGCGGAGTTAGGTTAGAATAGGAGTCTATTGTTTTTGGAAATGTTCGCAAAATACTTTGGGTCGCTCTACAGGTCACAATTATAGACCAATCGGCGCGTCGTTTTGATTGCTGTTAAAGTTTAAGACTGAACACATGAGAAGACCTTCAAGTCTTATTTCAGAAGATCCCCAGGTCTTCAATGAAAAGACTTTTAGGACTTATATAATAAGACCCACAAGACTTCTGCGTGTAGACCTCCAGTTCTTGTATGAGAAAACCTACAGTTCCAATATGAGAATATCTTTAGGAATCTAAGAAGGCCTCCAGGTCTCCTATGAGAAGTTCTCCAGGTCTTCTAGAATAAGACTTCCAGGTCTTCTAGGAGAAGATCTCCAGGTCTTCTGGGAGAAGACCTCCAGGTCTTCTATGAGAAGACCACCAGGAGGTTTTCTCATAGAAGACCTCTTGGTCTTCTAGGAGAAGACCTTCATGTTTTTTATGAGAAGACCTCCTGTTCTTCTATGATAAAACCTCCTGTTCTGTTGTGAGAAAACCACCAGGTCTTTTATGAGAAGACCCCTAAGTCTTCTATGAGAAAACCTTCAGCTCTTCTAGGAGAAGACCTCTATGAGAAGATCTCCAAGTCTTCTATGAGAAGACCTCCAGGTCTTCTAGGAGAAGACCCCCAGGTCTTCTATGAGAAGACCCCCATGTCTTCTATGAGAAGACCATCAAGTCTTCTAAGAGAGGACCTTAAGGTTTTCTTTTTTTGGGAGAAGACCTCCCGGTCTAGGTCTTCCATGAAAATACCTCTGGGACTTCTATGAGAAGAACTCTAGGTCTTCCATGCGAAGACCTCTTTTAAGAGTAGACCTCCAAGTCTTCAATGAGACCTCTTGGTCTTCATCTATGAGAAGAACTCTAGGCCTTCTATGAGAAGACATGCATCTCGTCTATGAAGACCTCCTGATCTCCTAAGGGTCTCCTTTCGGAAAACCCCCCTGTATTTTATGAGAAAAACTCCAAATCGTCTATGAGAAGACCTCCAAATCTTTTATGGAAATATATCCACATCTTATTCCACTAAGGGTTGAGTATTTTTATTCCTTCCTGTGAATTTTGTTTCTTTCCTAACTTTTATTTCATATTTTCCTATTCGTTCTATTGCAGAATTTTGTGATTTATTTCTCCTTTCATTGTTTACATATATTCATGACCACACTAATTAATGGCCCTGTATTCCGTCACCATGACTTCTAATAACATTAACACCTACTAATAAAATCCAAACAACATCCCCTTCCTCTTAGGGAAAAAATGCTTGTCAAACGCATCTGTCACAAACAGGAATGACCAAAACTTTTCTCAATTGTTGTCAATTACAACAAAGAAAAAAAAAAACACAAAAACCGGAATGGGGGGCGTATGATGATTATTTCTTCAACTATCTGGGCTAATAAAACGTATTCGCCCTAAATAACCGCAAAATAGAAATAAGGAGTTTGTTCGTATATGTATGTTTATGTATTTATATGTGAGTGTGTGTATGTTTGTATGTGTGTTTGTTTGTATGTAATATTATTGCGTGACCAAGAAATACAACTCATGCTGAGATTAATGTCATAACGTCGTCGTTATACCCTTTGACATTGTGGTTGTGGTATAATAATATTTTATTGCATACAAATATTGAAATCATATTTTATTGAAAAATTTCATTTCATTGCCGCCGACCGCGTCCAATGAAGTTGCACATTTTTTTTACACATCGTGAGTTTTCTTTTTTTTTTTCTCTGCCACTTTACAATTTAATGATTTCAGCAACTTTATTTGGGCCAGTCAACAGCAAAAACTTTATTGCTGACCAATGGCCCATCAAAAAAGGCAGAAGCTGTGTTCTGTTACAAATTATCCTTGTTTGCTTTCCCGGTCATTTGTATGGGACAATTTTTCAATTTAAATTTATAGCAATTTTTCTCGACGTCGGTCTACCCACATGAAACTGGGGAAAACCAATTAACTACCGAGTGAATCGATGCACGACCATCTGACCATCAGACATCATTGGATTTAAATGATAGATAGAATGAATGAATATGTTATGTGGACATGAGGAAAAGCTTATCGGAGACACTCATCAGTCAGTGAATAGAGATAAATGTCAAAACAGCAATTAAGGGTATTTTTTCGTGGAGTCGTCAAAGAAATAAAATAAATATATACAATGTTTGTTATACCCTCCATCATTGTATGGAGGGTATACTAACTTTATCATTCCTTTTGTACTCCTTGAAATACTCATAATAGACCCTTCAAAGTATATATATTCTGCACCGGCCTAAATTCAATAAATATATAGACCCTATATAACCGTACCTCCTGATATTCAGCTTTTTGACGACTTTCACAACATTAATCACCGGAATTGTTTTTTGAAGTTCGTAATGGATACTACAACTTATGGCAAAAAATTACTAATGCTTCTGTACTTCCTAATATTCGGTATTTTTAAGATTTTAGAGACATTATTCACCGGAATTGTTTGAAATGTAAAGTTCGATATTGGTACTACTGCCTAATTAAAAATAATATAATAATTATAGCCCCTATATAATGGTATCTCCCAATACTCTATATTTTTATGATTTTAGAGACATTATTCATCGGAATTGTTTGAAATTTCATATTTGAAGTTTGGAAATGGTACTACAGCCCATGACAAAAAATCAAAAAAAAAAAAAGAAATAAATAAATAAAATAAAAAAAACAGTAAAGAAACTCCTAAAGTCGGGCGGGGCCGACTTTATGATACCCTACACCACTTTGCTAATTTAGTAGAGCTCCACATAACAATTAAACGTTTTTATGGGAGAATTCAATCATACGAGACATCATACAAGATATATATGGGAGCTATATCCAAATCTGAACCGATCTCGATAAAATTTGGCAAAGACAATTCTGAGCTGTATTTCATATATTTCCCTGAATATCGTTGTTACAGAGTGCATATTACGGCTGCGGAGGACAAAAATAACAAATAGGATGAACAATATATATGGGAGCTATAGCTATATCTGAACCGATCTCCACCAAATTTGACATACTAGCTTCTAGACTCAATTTGGTCGTAGGTGCCAAATTCCATCCCATTTGGGCAAATATTAAATCTGAAGCGATCTCGATAAAATTTAGCAAATGTATTTCTGAGCTGTATTTGCTATATTTCCCCAAATATTGTTGTTACAGAGGACAAATTATGGCTGCGGAGGACAAAAATAACAAATCGGATGAACAATATATAGGGGAGCTATAGCTATATCTTAACCGATTTCGATCAAATTTGGCATACTTATTTGCAGGCCTAATTTGGTTGTATGTGCAGAATTCCATAGTAATCCGGTTGATATTACACGTTTTGTGCACAATAAAAGGCAAATCTGCGAAGATATATATGGGAGCTATATCTAAATTTTGACCGATTATCTTCAATTTCAATAGGGTTCGTCCATGGGCCAAACAAATGGTTTGTGCAAAATTTCATCTGGATAGGGCAATAAATGCGAACTGTACTTTGTTTACAAAAATACATGGACAGACGGACGGAAATGTATACATCGACTCAGAATGTGATTCTATGCAGATCATCAAAAGGGACTATAGGTCTATCTCGCTTCCTTTTGCCTGTTACAAACGAATGCACAAAGACATAATACCCTGACCACCATGTGGTGTAGGGTACAAATATCCTGGTCCACGTTTTCGTATAGCCCCCATATGACAGTTCCTCCCAAAATTCGGTATTTGTATGATTTTGGAGACATTATACACCGAAATTGTTTCAAAATTTGTATTTGCAAATCGTAATGAGTACTACAGCCTATGACAAAAAATTTCGTATGCAGGTCCATGGCTTCGTACAGCTCCCATATACATACAGAGATCTCCTTATATTCGGTGTTTTTATGATTTTAGCTGCATTATTCACCGGAACCGTTTCAAATTTCGTAGTTGAAAATCGTCATGAATACTTCAGCCTATGACAGAAAATTGTGTATGCAGGTCGACGTCTTCATATAGCTCCCATATAATTCTGGCGGTATTTTTTCGAAATTTTTTGAAATTCCTAAAATTGCTTCCAAATGGTGGGGGTGTATAAAAAGTTTGGCCCGGCCGAACTTAGCTTCTTTTTACCTATGATTCAATTTTTAAGCCTCGATTAGTGTGTTATATGTATTCAGGACAATATCAGGCGGCTTGTCAGACCATCGCATACATTTCTCTATGAGTCATAGAAACTCTATGACTTCTATATGAGTCATAGAAGCCGTAGTGAGCCATAGAAGACCTTGAGCTCTTTATGAGCCAGAGAAGAACAGCAGACCTTCTATGAGCCAGATACAGTAAAATCTCCGAATAGTGGGCAGCAATGTTCGACCGAAATGCTTCTGCCCTGCTTCGCTGCACCATTTGAAATCTAGAGTAGCAACCTAGAGGTAGTCGTAGACCGTAGCATTGCCCGACTAATAAAACTCCGAGTCCCGATATGAGTTCCCGAACATCGACGACCCGAAATCCTGTAAGCCGAAAGCCATTCGGCAGAGTTTCCGATTAGCACCCGAGCATCGGCATTTTCTAAAACTCGTGTAGAGAAATTATTAACAGCCCGAGCGTCATCATCGTGGCCCCCGACGACCGATCACCAGAATTACAGATTATCTTTCAATCCTCTACAACTACAAGATCAGTACACCCGACTACCATTAATACATATATGTCGACCTGCATCCCATTACTTCTACTAACACTCTGTGAAGATGGGATATATCGGTGCACTCTTTGTGGTACCATCCCCACAAAGGGTTAAAATTTTGAATATTTTTATCTGTATTAGATGAATTATGAAAGTGAAATACTTCTGTCGACTATATCTGGTCTAAAAATTATAGCATGTTTCATATAAAGTAAAGGAAGTAACCAATATAGTCCATACCTGACACGACGCAATATTTATACCATATATATTTAGGTCCGATACGAAGTGGACAAAATTGGCTCATTACTCCATAGAACTTCCATAGAGGGTCAACAATTTGAATAATCATAACATAAGTCAAAATATACTTAAATAATCGAACGACCATATTCAAATCGTCAACAACCTGAACGTCAAAATCGTGGTCCCCGACGACCGTTCATCAGAATACCCGGTTGTCCTCGGATCAACCGTAATCCGAACATCTTGATCCTCGACGACCATTCACCAGAGTTCCAAATTATCTTATAATCGCCTACAACCCGCATCTCCTACAACAAATCATCTGCAGCCCGAACAGGGTTGCCGATTATCTTCTAATTGTCTACAACCCGAATCGTCATCCCCGCACCCCCGATATCCATACTTCTTTGTTCCCGACTTACTACTTACTACTAAATATCGAATTTCCGATCATCTATTGCCTCTGAACAGTTGAAGTAGTTGCTCTGAAGCCAATTCGCCAACATACTTATTAAATTCATATTATCGCATTTAACCATGGGTAGATTATAACTTCGTATTTAAATCAATAAAGCAAACGAGGAAAGGGGTAATTCCATTCTTTTCATTTCATAAGTGTAAGTGGGTCCTTATGCAGACACTGGCAGCGTTTGAGATTGCCCCAGAAAAGCCCACGTTACATGTTGTCACCAATTTACCGGCAGCTATTTTGGCATTAATGTTTAAGACTTCCAACATATTCGTATATTGCCATTCGTTGCACTTCAATAACATTTTACCGCAAGAAATTCATTTATTTTTTACATCTATCCGATTAATGTTTTTCCTCCGTTCTCTCAATTGATTACAAAAAAAGAACAACCCGAGCATATGTCACAGAAGAAACCACAATAATCTCTTCATTGGTATGTTGCAAGTTTTTCCCCTCCTTCTTTTAATTACTTGCAACCATATCAATAGCTCTGGCCAAGGCAAAGAAACCTTGACCGTTTGGTACAGATTAACGTTTCTTTTCCAGAACCTTAACAATATTGGAAAAACGGTTATTTTCTGCATCCCACTGCATTGGTATGTGTATAACATTGTTTTATAGTTTGTAATATGTCCTTTTTTCGCGTGATGCAAGTGATGTTGCATTTTACTGACTTAACGGATATTATGCTGTCAATTCTTGTGGACAGGGTATAGTTTTTCTTTTTCAATAACAGAGAAGGCATTGATGAAACCATTGAAAATAAAAACCTCATGTTGGATACGGGGAAATAATATTTGTAAACTGGTCAACAGATCAGAAAATGTTCTTGGCTTTCGTTTTTGTTTAAGTTGTTCTTTTTATACCCACAGCCATATGGCTAAAGAGGGTATACAGGGTGAGATGAAAAAACTGAAACCAACTTCAGACTGCTGTTATTTCTAAGCCACTCGTCCGACAGCTGTTAAAATTAGACCAGTGACAGCTCATTATATTATTTACAAGCATACAAAAGCATTTTGGGGAGAATTTTCCAGAAAAAAGTTATTCGTGATGGAGTACAAGAGTGATACTGTGATTTCTTTATATTTGACTGGAAAACCACAAGTGGCTATAGTTTGACCACTCCAGCATTTAAATGTGAATAAAACTGTTGTGTCTCGTACCATCGATCGTTACGGTGATACCTTATCTTAGTCCGACGTCAAGGAAGTGGACGCAAGTAAACAGTAACATCAGCAGAAATGTTTTGAAAAGTAAAGAAGCGACTTGTTCGAAACCCGCGTCGGAGGTGTCGAAAAATGGCTCGTGGGCTAAACATATCGCAATATTCCATTCGGCAAATATTGAAAAATGAGCTCAGGGTAAGGCCATTTAAATTTCAAAAAAGTGCAAGAACTTACACCGCAACATAAAGAAAATAGACTCAAAAGAGCTAAAAAGTTGTTTCGCTTGGCCGAAAGTGGTAAACTGCCGAATGTTTGCCGATGGTTTTCTCCGATGAGAAAACATTCGTTGTCCAGCAGTTTGTAAATAAACAAAATGTTCGTGTTTACTTGCCAGAGAGGTCAAATGAAAATGTGCACCTTCGGTTGGCCACCAGAACTCAAGCGCCGGCCATGGTGATGGTGTGGGCTGTCATAACAGCCGATGGTCGCTCTCTTCTCGTATTAATCGACCGTGGCATTAGAATAAATGTTAAATGTAATATTATCGCGAACATGTTCTGGAGGGTGTATTAAAGCCTTGGGTACTCAAACATTTTGGCCGCAGACCTTGGACGTTCCAACAGGACTCAGCACCATCGCACTCAGCACTCTCCACCCAAGAATGAGGTTTAAAAATGAGGTTCCTCGCTTCATTTCCAGCGCACAATGTCCACCAAAATCTCCGCATACCAATCCGTTGGACTATTGTGTCTGGAGTATATTGGAAAGCAAGGTTGGCACAAAAAAATACCAAAGTGTCGATAACCTCAAGCAAGCGCTTCGTCGGGAATGGATCAATATACCGCAGAGCAACCTTCTGGCAGCGCGTGACGGTTTCATTGACCGGTTGAAGGCCACAATTCGTGCCAAAGATTACCAATTCGAGAAAATCTAAACTTATTTTAAAATTTGATGCTATTTCCTACATTTTTTGCTTTCATTCAAAAATTATGGCGTTCGACTTTTTTGCAGTTTTTTTATCTCACCCTGTATATATATCTCCTCGCTTTTTCTTAAATCCATTTAATATCCTTCAACAATGTAGTTCTATTTGGCATTTGAAACCCCCTTTAAAGCAATACAGCAAAGTTGCTATGTGTCCCACCCTGCGTATGAGTGACTCTTAATACTTTTTTATACCAAAGCAATACTCATACGCACAACTGTCCGCCTGAATTCGTTTGTGGTTTTAATTAAATATTCAGGGCATCAAATATTTTTTTATTCGGAAATTAATATAACAAATTATTGAAATCTTACACATACAAACATACATACATATATATATATATTTATTTGAAATATAATTCACAAACGTTGCTTTTTTTGTCCCTTTTCTTTTGCAGAATCCTTCATAAAAAAGCTATTCAAAAACAAAGTAATTGAATTTTAACAAGATTTGTTGTAGTTGCAAGGGTATGTAAATCTGTTTATCAAATATAACAAAAAACCAAATAATATTTCTTTTTTGTATATTTAATTCGATAAATCATGAATTTGCCAGAGCAATTAAACCGGAATGATTTTTATTAAATTACATTTTCTCCACACATTTTTTAATGAAATTTGGATTCTTAGAATTGTGTTTTAAGTGAATGCTTTAATTTGGGAGATGAAGAGCAATTGAGTGGAAACTATCGTTGAATAAATTATTTATTAAAGTGCAAATGTCTGGAAAAGATTTCGGTTTGAGACAAGGATAAAATTTTATATTTTTATATAAATTATATAATTTTTTTTTTAGATATATTTTAATAGTTTTATTTTTTTTTTGTTCCATAATCTTTTTATTTATTATCCCACCACTGCTAATGATTTTTATTTGTCCTCAAATCTAATATTAGTTTTATACTTTTAAGAACACATGTATTTTTGTAGTTTACTTTGCAACCTTTATTTAACTTTGTGTGTGTGTGAAGAAAACTTTTTTCAACCTTTCCAACCGCCCTAATTAAGTTTTCAACTCCGGACGAATGAAGGTGATACCATAAGAAGAAGAAAGCTTCCAATTACTTTATATTTACCACTAATGAGGTTTCATTAATTTTTATGGTTGGTTTGTTTCTTATTAGCGGTGAGTTGGTTCAACTAAATTGTTTGGAATAGATGCATTGATTTAAACGTTGGTTATTGGAAAAAAGAACAAAATTGACTAAGTTATATAAAATGTGTCACTAACCTCATTTCGACAAATTTCGTTTTTATGCCAACAGGTATATATTCCCAAAGAGAAAAAATTGAAATTTCCTATTTTTACAATGGATATAATACAAGCAAAAATGTTGAGATGTGTTCACACAAATTTCGCATTTTATCAAAATTATTATAAATCAGTGTACATTATATTTACAATGTATTGTATATATATATATAAATCTTTTGAGGATTTTGAGTTTTTTGAAAGTGGGATTGGCAGGAATTTTGAGGTGTGCGTCGAAAGAAAATCGGGCACTAAGTTCATATTGTATAGAACATTTAAAACCTACAATTCTAACCCACTTTTTAGACCCTCAGTCATATGGCTGCAGGGTGAGATGAAAATACTGCAACCAACTTCAGACTGCTGTTATTTCTAAGCCACTCGTCCGAAAGCTGTTAAAATTATTCCAGTGACAGCTCAATATATTGTTTATAAGCGTACAAACGCATTTTTGTGAGAATTTTCCAGAATAAAAGTTATTCATGATGGAATTCAAGCGTGATAGAGAGATTTCTTTATATTTGTCTGGAAAACCACAAATGGCTATCGTTAGAGCACTCCAGCATTTAAATGTGAATAAATCTTTTGTGTCTCGTAACATCGCTCTCTCTCGTACCATCGCTCTCACGGAAGGTCCAAGGAATTGGGCGAAAGAAAACAGCAACATCAGCAGAAATGGTTCGAAAAGCAAAGAAGCGACTTGATCGAAAACCGCATCGCAGTGGCCGAAAAATAACTCGTGAGGTGAACATATCGCAATATTTCATTCGGCAAATATTGAAAAATGAGCTCGGGGCAAGCCATTGAAAATCCAAAAAGGGCAAGACCTTACACCGCAACCAAAAGAAAATAGACTCAAAAAAGTTAAAGAGTAGCTTCACTTGGCCGAAAGTGGTGAACTACCGAATTTGGTTTTCTCCGATGAAAAAACATTCGTTGTCCAGCAGTTTGTAAACAAACAAAATTATCGTGTGTACTTGCCAAAGAGGTCAGCTGAAAATGTGCACCTTCGGTCGGCCACCAGAACTCAAGCGCCGACCATTGTGCCGAAGGTTGCTCTCTTATTGTATTAACCGACAGTGGTATCAGAATAAATGCCGAATTTTATCGCGAAAATATTCGGGACGGTGTATTAAAACCTTGGGCACACAAGGTTTTTGGCCGCCGACCTAGGACATTCCAACAGGATTCAGCACCATTGCACTCAGCACGCGCCACCCAAGAATGGTTACAAAATGAGGTTCCTTGCTGAATTTCTGGGACATAATGGTCACCAATATCTCCGGATACCAATCTGTTGCACTATTGTGTCTGGAGTATTTTGGAAAGCAAGGTTGGAACTAAAAAATACCAAAGTGTCGATCACCTCAAACAGATGCTTCACCGGGTATGGGCCAAAATACAGCAGAGCAACATTCGGTAGCGTGTGATGGTTCCATTGGCCGTTTGAAGGCCATACTTCGTGTCAAAGAGGACCAATTCGAACAAATCTAAACTTTTTCTAAAATTTGATGCTATTTCCGACATTTTTTGCTTTCATTCAATAAAATTTAAAAATAAATGTAAAAATCATGGCGTTTGACTTTGTTGCTGTTCTTTTATCTCACCCTGTAAATATTAAATTTCTTTTCTTTACGAAAGAGCATAATAGGTATTTGACGTAGTTGGATTTTTTATATATCGTATGTTTTTAGAAAGCACTGGTTCCTGATCCATGGTGATTATTCGAAAAGAGTTTCAACAAATTTAATTCATGGAATCTATATACCCTACACCACAAAGTGGCCATTTGTACATCTGTTTGTAATAGGCAGATGGAAACGAGTTAAACCCATAGTTCCTTTCGATGATCTGCATAGAATCACTTTTTGAGTCGATTTATGCATGTCCCTCCGTCTGTCCATTTTTGTAAACAAATCATTTGTTTGAACCAAGGAAGTATCCAATTGAAATTGGAGAAAATCGGCCAAAATTTAGATGTAGCTTCCACATACATCGTCGTCCGATTTGCCAGTTATTGTGCACCAAACGTGTAATATCAGTCCAAATAGAATGGAATTTTGCACAAACGACCAAATTAGGCTTGAAAATAAGTATGCCAATTTTGATCGAAATCGGTTCACATATAGCTACAGCTCCCATATATATTGTCCATCCGATTTGTTATTTTTGCCCCCCACACCCATAATATGCACCCTGTAACAGTGATATTTGGGGAAATATATCAAATATAGCTCAGAAATACATTTGCTAAATTTTATCGATGTCGGTTCCGATTTGGATATAGCTCCTATATATATCTTTATCCGATTTTAAGTTAATTGTGCACCGAATGGGTAATATATGCCCGAATAGAAAAAGCACAAATGTATCGGCAAATTTTGTAGAATTCGATTCAGAGCAGGAAATTCCTCTCATTTATTAATTCCTTTAGACTTGTAATCATAGTTGGTATCAAATTACCCATAAAAAAAATTTATTTGTTATGTGAAGTTCTACTAAATATGCAAAGTGGTGTAGGGTATCATAAAGTCGGCTTGACCTACTTTAAGATATTATTTACTGGTTTTTCTAAGCAGATCTGCAGAGGCTTTACCGTAAATTGTAGTGTTGTAGAGTATCAAATGGGTGGTCCACCCGTTTATTGCCGTTGCTTACTTGCTATTTTTTAAGCCAGTAAATAGAATTCGTAGCATTGAATATATTTTCATTTGATTGGTTCGTAGTTATTCTCCCTATAAACTACCACGTCCCTCTGCTTTGTATTCAAAAACATTATTCATAATATTCTAAATACCTATTACTCTTTCTGTTGACTATTAAATGGCATTTCATAAGAATTTCTCAAATTACCTTCACAACAAATCCGCATAAATACGATTGCTGCTTTTGATTGGCATAATACCGAACCACAACAAATAGACTACAAGAAAAAGCCATTCATTTGTAGGCATTAGACATCTGTCAAATAAAATAACAAATGTATATTTAAAAGAAAATTTTGACCACAGCTATAAAAAAAGAGTATCAATTTCATTTAACATTTGTCGCCACAGTGTCTCAAAGAGACAGAGAGTTAGAAAGCCTCATCCACTTGAGAAATGAATTTCTTGTGAGTGTGTCTGACATTGAAATAAGTCATTTAATGAAGAACCACAGCTCATCCTAAAATGCCATAAATATCGCATTCACTTTGTATACAAGAACTGAAAAAAATATGATTCTTTTTAGGTATTATTTATAAGAATTTTTATTTGGAATAGACGCAACAAAAAGACGTTGTAAAGAGATTAAAGAAATTTGAATAAATAACAACGTCAAATAATACACAATAAGTTGGTCACAATGAAAGTATTTTCAAAAACCTCAACTTATTTGTCATTTAGATATTTTGTATAGCATTAGGTGGCCAATACCAAATTTAATAAAATTTAGTGCTTTTCGTACATTTATATGAACTTAAGCCAAACCACCACCAGATCTCAACCTCAGATACCAACAGTGACCTTAATATCAAAATTTTGTATTCCAGCTTTGTAATTGCCCCCATCACCAAATTTAGAACAATTATAGTACATATATCCAAAACCAGCCTCAGACATTAGTCCTGACATCCACATCTGGTTTGAGGATTTCAGATCTATTTCTTCCACCACTACTACTATTTAATAATTTTCTTACAATTATAATTTTCAAACCCATCTTTAAATCTCAACCTCATACACCAACAGTCATCTAAATACTAAAATTTTATCTCTATCCCTTTACGTAATACAAAATAAATTACCATTCTGTACTTTTCGTACAATTATAGTACACTTTTCCGAAACCACCTCCATACGTCCAGGCTACATATAAAATGCAATCCTAATACTAAATTTCAAGCATTATCTCTTCAGTCAACACCAAATTGTGTCAAATATGGAACTATTTACTTCTTTTCATGCTCTTTAATGCGCATTTCCAAAATCACTTCCATATATCAAAACCAGATACCAATCTGGACCTCAATATCTAATTTGAAGATTCCAAGCCAATCCCATCACCCAATACCAAATCGGAAAATATTGGAACACATTTCCAAAACCAGTCCATGTCCAGTTCAGTCTACACATTGACAGCGATACCAAATACCAAATTTCAAATGTCAGGCACCACATGTTCAGCCAAGATCAAATTGTACCAAATATAGCACTTCTAGTACACATTCACTTCTAGTACACATTAACTTCTAGTACACATTTTCAAAACCACTTCTTATCACAAACCTAAAACCAAAACGGACCCAAATAAAAAAAATTCCAGCTTCATCCCTTCACCCTAAAACAAACTGCTCCAAATTTACTAGTAGTTAGTACAGTTCGCTCACTTAGTACACATTTCCACAACCACCTCTATATACCAATCCCAGATACCAATCGAGACCTCAATATCAAATCAAAGGACTCCAGCCCTATTCCTTCACCCAATATCAAATTTAGTACTTTTCGTACAATTGTAGTACACATATCCGAAAACATCTCCATATGTCCCGCCTACATATGAACAGCGATCAAAATACCAAATTTCAGATTTCAAGCACTATCCGTTCACCCAATGCCAAATTGTACCAATAATGGAACTTTTCGTGCACTTGTAGTAAACATTTCCGAAACCAACTCATCTTACAAACTTATCGTCAACAAGGATTCCAATACAAAATTCAAAAATTCCAACTTCAACCCTAACTAAAGTGGTCCAAATTTAATACCACAGCTCGCTTAAACCAATTTCATATATCAAATTTACTTTCCAACTTTGTTTCAAGTTTTTAAGCTCTATCAACTGGTACCATTATGGATCTTTTCTAACCTTAACTTCAAAAAACCCTTTGGTGCATCTATCAGTGATTCTTATTCTGATTTACGGAATTCTAGCTCGTTCCGTTTATCCAACATAAAATATACAATTTTGAGTAAATTTTAGTAGTTTCCTTTTAGTGTGTATTCCCAAAAACCCAAGCCTATCACACGTCCACGCTCCAAGACCAACCCTCGTGCAAAATTTCAAGAGTCTAACTTCAGCCGTTACATCTGGACGTTGATTTTCGGTCAGCCAGTTATTTCAGTACTCTTTTATATATAGATGAGAATTTTAAGCTTTTGCGTGGGAGGTACAAAAAGGACTTGACCGATATCCATCTCTAAATTCGATCTAATTTAAATAATAATATTACGATGTACCAAGTTTGGACGAAATCGAATACTTCCTTTGGGAGTTAACGTGCGCACCAATGATGAGTGGTCGGTGCACCACCAGATATATTGACGTACGAAAATCACCACATTTCTTGAAACGGATTCAATAAAAAAAAAAAAAAAAAAAAAAAAAAAAAAATGGACCTGATTATCTTTTTGCGACAATAGTCGGAGTCCATATATGGAGCTATATGAAAACAAGTAAGCAAAGGCTATAGTCGTTCTGGTCGACCATGTGATACCCAAAAACACTGCAATATGTTAGAAGGCACCTTGTAATTCAATGGTAGACTTCTTCGCTGTCCTCATGTAAACTTCCGTGTTGTTGGTTTCAATTGTGTGATCAAGAAAATTGTTCTGTTTTTTGTTCAATTGAACCCCTTAATATTTTGCGATCACCTCCAAATGCAAGAGACCCCTCTGAATCTCCAAATTCAGACTCGTCTATATGATTTGCTTGTGTACGATATTTGGATATATTCGTCAACGAAATCAACATGAAAAAGCCAAAAGTTCGCCATTTCTGCAATAGTAGTGGTCCAGTCGACCCGCTGTCCTAAACTTCAACTTCATGCGAGATTTCGTATTTGTGAACTTAATAATGGCTGCAAAATCAAGAATATTTTTAGTTGTTGGTCCATTTCAAACCCTAAATATATTGTGGACACCTTAAAAAACAATAGACCTAGCCCTAACCCTACCCTTATGAACATTTTCGTGATGATCGGACGATAATTGCAATCTGCATTTACAAAATGTACCCATGAAAAAATTGAAAAGGCCGCATGCAATATGAAAAAATAAAAAGATATCACAAAATCTATACTAACATCATTATTGGCATCTTTTTAGACGATTTTTTTAGATTTTATTTTTTATGCCAAGAGGGCAAGCTGAATTGACAAAATTTGTGAAAATCGGTCCAGCCATTCTTCAGATATAAGCATTTTAGCTAACATCCCCTTCCTTTGTATATACACATTCTATACCATTATATTCTACACATTCTATTGACCTAATCGTCTATTTGTAATTTTGCCGGGATTAATAATATTCGCGGTTGAATATTTGACTTTTATTTAACACAAATGTTATGGTCTATTTCACACCGACGAATATGCAATTTGGAAGGCTTCTGATAAGCCCTAAGCTCAAGCCCCATGCTAACTTCCCATGCTATAATTGCGACATGTAGAGCAACTGTAAAATCAGGAAATTTTTCTGTTTTTGGTCCATTTCCACCCCCGTAATGTTTTGCGATCATCTCCAAAAGCAAAAGGCTTTTATTCTGATCATAACCCCATCTCCGTTTTCAATTTCGTGAGAATCGGGTCATAATTACGACCTGTAGCGTGATTACAAATACATAGCTAGATTGACTCAGCTCGGCGAGATAGGAAGATCCATATATAATTTCCTACGTGGGAAACCAATGGACCAATCTATCCCTATGATAATAATTACTTGAATTTTCGACACCAAACCAATAATTATAAAATAATACACTTCTTCCTGAAATATTGCCCACTAATTGTATCCATTTTCTTTTAAATGTTTTAAACTTGTTAAAGTGTTTAAAAAAGAAGTTGTATTTTCTTGGAATTGTTTTTGTTATCTTTTTATGTTCTCAACATTAAATTTATCAATTTAAAACACAATTGGACTCCAAGAAGAATGGCTAACTAAGAAAAGAGAACAAAAAAACGAAACCTCGTTAACCGCACATTGCCAAGAAGGCATTCTTCTTAGTGGCTGCGACTACACGTCTTTACACACACACACATACAAACATTCGTATATTTGCCGTTAGTCGTAGTCCCGAGTTATTGTTTTCTATGGTTTTCTTTCAATTTGAACTTTTCCTTTGGAGAGTCTTAACTTAACGTTCATTTGGTCTGTTCATATGTTTATCTTTATTGTTCATAGTTTTTTTATTTTCATTTTATTTTTTTATTGTTGTGTTGTTTCATTATTTGAAAGTTAAATCCCTCCTCCCCCCACCCCCTTGCTGGCAAATGACTTTCTTCGAAAAAGAAAAGCAAAAAGTACAAATCTGTGATACATGTTTCGAATTTAAGTGTGGCATTTACTACTTCGTTAAGGAAGAGAGAGAGAGAGGGAGAGAGAGAGAAAAGGAGGAAAATGAATCAATGTAAAACTAATATTGTTTTGGCTTTTGTTATTTTATTTCATTTATTTTTTATGTTTTTTTTTTTCTGGGAGCTAAGGAAGTTGTGTTTACAGTTTCAAAAATTAAATTTGGGAAACGTGTTAAAATACAAGTTTTTTTAATCCTAGAGCATTTTAGTGGGAAGTTGTGAGAGTTTGGATTTGCACCTTAAAATGTAACAGCTCGGAATAAAAATCTTAGGCCGACAGTTTATTATTCCTCCTAAATAAAAATGTGATCCTTCTTAAATCCTATAATGTATGTATTCTTAAAATATTTCATTCTTGAATACCATAAAGTTCCTCCCAATTTTGGAAATGACGACTGTAGGAAGAAAAAAAATTTGCTGATGAATTATATAACCGCTGGACAAATAAATACATATAAAATAATAATAAATAAACCAAGTAAAAAAGCTGTAAGTTCGGCCGGGCCGAATTTAGAATTTTGCAATTTTCAAAAAAAAAAAAAAAAATAAATAAATAAAATCCCTTAAAAATTCTGTTTAAATCTTAAAAAAAACCGTTATATTAGGGTCTATACGACGAAGTGGACCTGCATTATCAAAATACCGAATATAGGGAGGTACTATTACATGGGGGCTATACCAAAACGTGGACCTGCTCGGACAATTTTCTGTCATAGGCTGTGGTATCCATTACGAACTTCAAATACCAAATAAAGCAATTCCGGTGAATAATGTCGCTAAAATCGTGAAAGTACCGAAGGTACCGTTATAAGGTCTTATTATAAGAAGACGTGGACTTACACATAGACTTTTCTGTCTTAGGCTGTAGTATTCATTATGAATTTCAAATACCAAATTTGAAACGAAAATACCGAATAGCGGGAGGTATCGTTATATGGGGGCTATGCCATAACGTGGACCTACATGGCGCATTTTCAATACCAAAAGGCAGGCATAATATACATTTGAATAAAATGTTATCAACCTACTTCATTTCGTTCGGAAGCTAGAGTGATTTCCACAGGCGGACTGAAGAATAGACGGACGGACATCGCTAAATGATTTTATCAGCATTTTATGCTGATATACTTTGTGGGGTCTAAAATGTATATTTTGAGGTATTACAAACGGAATGACAAACTTAATATACCCTCCATACTATTGTGGAGGGTATAAAAATTCGAGAAGAATACTGACAGAATCAACGAATC
This sequence comes from Musca domestica, assembly GCF_030504385.1. Taxonomy (NCBI): domain Eukaryota; kingdom Metazoa; phylum Arthropoda; class Insecta; order Diptera; family Muscidae; genus Musca; species Musca domestica. The sequence continues at coordinate 48,277,698 of NW_026712249.1, read as the reverse complement.
TTCAAAGAGCATCAACTATATTTCGAAAATCGACCATTCACGCTTGATTCTGACTCTTATGATTCTTTTGTGGTTCTGAAAATTTTGAACACTTTTGTATTCAGGTACTAACAGGAGTGAAACAATCTTCGAATACTATTAATATGTTACTGAAAATGTTACGATAAGCAAGGGTTGGGCCATATCGAAAACTCCTTTAGAGGTTTGAAGTGCTAACTGGCCAGAAAAAATTCAAATGTCCAGAAATTGATTTCAATCAAATAAACAGGGTCTCTAAAACTGAGGTACATTCAGATAATATCATATGATATCACACGCACACGGAGCCTACAGGGTGAGAGGAACCTCATTTTGTAACCATTCTTCGGATGCGCGTGCTAAGTGCGACGTTGCTGAGTCCTGTTGGAATGTCCAAGGTTTGCGGCCAAAATGTTTACGTGCCCAAGGCTTTAATACTCCCTCCAAAATATTTTAGCGATAATATTCGGCATTTATTCTGATTAAAACGAGCGGATAGCGATATCGGCTGTTAAGGCGGCCAACACCATCACCACGGCCGGCTCTTGAGTTCTGGTGGCCAACCGAAGGTGCACATTTTCAGCTGACCTCTTTGGCAAGTAAACACGATCACTTTGTTTGTTTACAAACTGCTGGACAACGAATGTTTTCTCATCGGAGAAAATCAAATTCGGCAGTTCACCACTTTCGGCCAAGCGAAGCAACTCTTTAGCTCTTTTGAGTCTATTTTCTTTCCGTTGCGGTGTAAGTTCTTGGACTTTTTGGAATTTTAATGGCGGAATAATTTTATCAGCTGTCGGACGATTGGCTTAGAAATGACAGCAATCTGAAGTTGGTTGCAGTTTTTTCATCTCACCCTGTAGTTTTAACTTATTTGGAAGGTACACCTATATGAGGCTTATGCCCATTTTTATACCCTCATGGCTAGAGAGGGTATATATCATTTGGCCAAAACGTCCCTAATCGAAATAACGGTTTTAGACCCTAGGTCTCCTTGGACCAAATTCGTTTTAGGACATTTGGAGTCGATCTGTCTGGCTTGTGCTCACGATAACTCAAATTAATATAAAATTTAGATCGAGTTCTGAGATAGGAAATATCGATTCACTCCTTCTGGTACCTCCCCCAAAAAAGTTCGAAATTTTAAAAGAGAGAGAGAGAGAGAGAGAGAGAGAGAGAAAGGATTATCCGATTTTGCTTCAACTTTGCAAATACTAATATTTGCATCAGTTTTAGGTCAGATGCGAGAATGAAAAATATCGCTTCGCTCCATCAAGTACCTCCGTCACAAAGCGTCAATATTTTTAATAACAAAAGGTTCGGTGTGAAGATGGTATATATTTCTCTTCTCCTTCTGGTACCTCCCTCACAAAGGGGATTCATGAAACTCATAAAACTCAAAATTAACACCCGATTCCATTAAGATTTGCCACATCTTAATATTTCCATCAGCACATGATTTGATTTAAAGATGGCGGAGATCGAACCATTCCTTCTGGTATCTCCCACACAAAAGGTTAAAGTTTTGAATAAACAAAACGATTATAAAATCCGAAAAAAGCATTCGATTCTTTTCATATTTCACAAATCCCATTACTTGTACTAACAAAAGATTTGCTGTGAAGATGAGATATATCGGTCCACTCGTTCTGGTACCTTCCTCACAATGGGTTAACATTTTGAATGGCCATGAAGCTCATAATGATAATTAAATCCGATTCTATTTAGACTTGGTACCACTTAATATTTCCATCAACACAAGATCAATTGTACAGATGCCCCCACTAAGGGGCGAAAAATTTAATAATGATATATCTTATAAAATGTGAAACAAGCATCCGACTCTCTTCAAATTCCAGGCATCCCAATACTTCTATTAACACAAGATCTAGTGTGAAGATCTACTCCTTCTGGTACCTCCCCCACAGAGGGTTAAAAAATTTTAATAACCAAACGCCCTAGAAATGCGAAATAAGCTTCCGATTTTTTTCAAACTTTAAACTTCTCAATATTTCTACTAACACAAGATATTGTGTGAAGATGATAGATATCGCCCTACCCCGTGTGGGACCACCCTCACTAACTATCACATTATTAAATATTTAAATCTCTCAAATTTTTGCGAAACTAGTCAACGACTCCATTCAAGCCTGGTATATTTTAATATTTCTCTCAACAAGAGATCTGATGTGAATGTATTTTTCTGCCCACTCCCTGTGATACCACCTGCCCCACAAAAATGTTAAATTTTGATTCGCAATTATTTGCATAGAAGTTCAAAAAATGTTCGATTTTCTTTACATTTTGCAGGCCCCAATATGTTGATTAGTATTACAAGAAGTGGTATATTTCGATGCCCTATATCTGGTACCTCACGCACATTTCAATATTCTCTGAAAATAATTATATATCTCACATCAAGTGAAGTAAATAGTCGATATAGTCCAAATATGGTCATTTAAATATTTATATCAGACTTATATCAGAGAGGAGTTGGACATATTGGCCAACCATTTCGGAACCCCCCACCATAAAGGCTCAACATGTTGAATAAAAAATACTGATGTCTAAATGTGTTTGAATAAACGGGCAATAGCTGAGGTTATACATCCGTCGGCAAAAATCGACTGATACTTTTTAACTTTTAATTCACATTAAAATTTCAGTGCATCTACTGAAAATCTTTTAAATTTTAGAGCAATTCTTTTTATAACCTGGAGGGTATATTAAGTTTGTCATTCCGTTTGCAACACCTCGAATAAAATTCTATGTCGATTTATCAATGGCCGTCCGTCTGTGGAAATCACTCTAGCTTCCGAACGAAATGAAGTAGGTTGATAAAATTTTACTCAAATGTGTAGTATATATGCAGGACTTTTGTTATTGAAAATGGGCCATGTAGGTCCACGTCTTCGTATAGCCCCTATATAATGGTACCTCCCGATATGCGGTATTTTGATGATTTTAGCGACATTATTTACCGGAACTGTTTCAAATTTCGCATTTGAAGCTCATAATGGATACTACAGCCTATGACAGAAAATTGTCTGTGCTGGTCCACGTTTTATAACCCTCATGGTACCTTCCTAGATTCGGTATTTTGATGATTTTAGCTACATTATAAACAGATTTTTTTTTTTTTTTTGAGTTCCGCATTTGAATATTGTAATAGCTTGTTAAAAAAGTTGCCTATGCAGGACCACGTAGTCGTGTACACCCTAATATACGGCTACATTCGGTATTTTTAAGATTTTAACAGAATTTTTAAAGGATTTTATTTTTTTGAAAAATGTTAAATTTGTACCAAATGGTGGAGGGTATTCAAACTTCGGCCCAGCCGAACTTACAGCTTTTTTACTTGTTCTTCTTAAATTATTTCTTAATTTTTCTTTTTATTTGCTTTTTTTCATTTTGCAAAAAATGTTCATTGAATACTTTTGTTTATAATGACAACAAAATCGCATCATCTTTATTCCAAAAAAAAAGAGAAAAACAACAACAACAAAATAAAAATTCTAAAGAAATTTCAACATATATATAAAATACAAGAAAAACCCCTTAAGCTAATCCTGGATATAACTCAAACGTGATTTTTCTTTGTGCTTCGTTTATTTTTTTTTACTTTTTCTTCTTCTTTCTCGGTTTAAGATGAAATTCCCAGTGAATGGCAATTGAAATTGTTGTGGATGATAAAGTTTTCCAACTGGCTGTCTGGCGGTTGGTTGGTTAGATGGTTGGATGGTTTACCATGCTACCTCCCTTCCCCCTACATCGGTAGCTATATCAAAACCCCATCATGGCCCGTCCAATCTACTTTTGTTTTTCCATTGCTTTTTTTGTTTCGTGTCGCACACTTTACAACATCATCGCCATGTAATTCATAGAAAAACAAAATTGAGGTCAAAGTTCAGGGACAATATTGACTGGCGATGCTGATAATACTTATATTGAATGTTAATAGAAGTGGCATTCCCATAGAAGAGTCCACAATCGAAGGATTAATGATGGTTAATCTATCCGATGGTTGAAGGTTGTTGGAAACTGCAGCGAGGGAGTGGGAGAAAAAGAAGCAGCAGCAACAAAAACAACAACAATAGCGATTAACTTGCAAAGGTCAAGCGTTGTGGTTAAATCTTGACTTTTAACTGGAATTGATTTGCCATGGAAAAGAACAAATATCCGTTTAAATATTAATTTTAAAAACATTTTGAGAGGGTGGAAAAGTTTTGTTGCACGAGAAGAACAATGCGAAGAACAACAATATCGTGAACCTATATAGAAAAATCTCTTTCGGGGGGTAGAGTACTCGCAGAGAACTATTTGTGTAGAATTTCAGACAATGCCATTGAAAAATGAAGGTACAGTTACATGAGGGCTATACGAAGACGTGAAAATGTGGACTGACATGACATGGTTGATTTACGAACTTGACCTGCCTAGTGGAAAAACATACATGTGTGCAAAATTTAGCCTTACAACAGACAGACAGTCGGATAACCCAAAATCGACTCAAAATTTTACGCAGATCAAGAATATACAGGATGAGATGAAAAAACTGCAACCAATTTCAGACTGCTGCCATTTCCAAGACACTCGTCCGACAGCTGTTAAAATTTTTCCAGTGGCACCTCATTTTATTGTTTACAAGCGTACAAAAGCATTTTGGTGAGAATTTTCCAGAAAAAAAGTTATTCGTGATGGAATTCAAGGGTGATGGTGTGATTTCTTTTTATTTGGCTGGAAAACCACAAGTGGCTATCGTTAGGGCACTCCAGCATTCAAATGGGGATACATCTTTTGTGTCTCGTACCATCGGTAGCGTAGCCCGACGTCAAGGAAGTGGACGGTAGAAAACATCAACATCAGCAAAAATGGTTCGAAAAGTAAAGAAGCAACTTGATCCGAACCCGCGTCGAAGTGGCCGAAAAATGGCTCGTGAGCTGAACATATCGCAATATTCCATTCGGCAAATACTGAAAAATGAGCTCGGAGTAAAGCCATTAAAATTCCAAAAAGTGCAAGAACTTACACCACAACAGAAAAAAATAGACTCAAAAGAGTTAAAGAGTTGCTCCGCTTGGTCGAAAGTGATGAACTGCCGAATTTGGTTTTCTCCGATGAGAAAACATTTGTTGTCCAGCAGTTTGTAAACAAACAAAATGATTGTGGTTACTTGCTAAAGAGGTGTACATCTTCGGTTGGCCACCAGAACTCAAGCGCCGGCCATGGACACCAGAACTTAAGCGCCGGGCCGCCATAACAGCCGATGGTCGCTCTCCGCTCGTATTTACCGACCGTGGCATCAGAATAAAAGCCGAATATTTTCGCGAATATATTCTGGAGGGTGTATTAAAGCCTTGGGCACGAAAAAATTTGGCCACAGACATTGGACATTCTAACAGAACTCAGCACCATCGTACTCAGCACGCGCCACCCAAGAATGGTTACAAAATGAGGTTCACCAAAATCTCCGGATACCAATCCGTTGGACTATTGTGTCTATAGTATTTTGGAAAGCAAGGTTGGCAGTAAAAAATAGCAGTGTCGATCACCTCAAAAAAGCGCTTCGCCGGGAATGGGCCAAAATTCCGCAGAGCAACATTCGGGCAGCGTATGACGGTTTCATTGGCCGTTTGAAGGCCATAATTCGTGCCAAAGGTGACCAATTCGAACAAGTCCAAACTTATTCTACATTTTGATGCTATTTCCGACGTTTTTTTGCTTTCAATCAATAACATTTAAAAAAATTAAAAAATAATGCGTTTGACTTTGTTGCAGTTTTTTTATGTCACCCTGTATACACTTTGTTTGGTCTACCATGAGCATTTCGAGTGGAGTTACAAACGGAATGACAAAGTTAATATACCCTTCAAAACATTTAAGCATAGCTTTTAACTTCCTGACGCCTCTCATTCAACGTTTGTGTGCCTATTTACCAGGACACAACAAATCAAAACAATTTGTCTAATATTTATTTAATTTCTGTCTGTCTTCCTCATCTTAGAAGCCATAAATCATTATACGTCTACAAACAAACCGCACTAAAACTCCCATCAAATTTGGCAATCACTTCGTTCATTGCCGACCAAACAACCAACCAAAATCAATAACAATCTCCGGTAATGAAAACTAACCGAAACGAGGTTTGCATCGCTCTCTCACTCGCACTCTCGCTCTCTACCATAGAATAGACAAAGGATAATAAATAAAATCTTTACACAGAGTAAAACAAACAAAATAACAAAAAACAAATGCCTAGGGCTATGAAAGTATTTAAGCTTCTCAGAAGCAAAAAGCGAAGCTAAAATCAAAAAACTGCAAATGGGGTGGTGGGTGGTTGCAATGGTTGATCTCAAACACCAAATAGAAAGAAAAAGAAACACTCTCTAACACCAGGCAAGGACTTCATATTAAAGTACAATAAAAAAGGATCAACAAACTAATCGAAAAGGGACAAAACCAAGAGAAAAAAAAAAGAAAAACTGAATAAAGCAAACCTAAGCCGACAAAAGCAGCTTAGGTCAAATAATCTCGAACATCATTGTTGTCATAGCTGAGAGCTCACGTTGTCTAAAAGTGAGTAGACACTTTGTTATGCATTCACTTCGATTTATTGATTGCAAAATTCTCGGAAGGCAAAGAAATGAAACGAAAAAAAAAAAAAAAAAGAACACAGCAACTGTCGCACGGTCACTTAATACCATAATTGAGTTTGTTACGAAAACGAATTGAAATAAATGTATTTGGTGTGTGTGGCTGCTGACTTGTGGCAGCATTGCTCGCAATCAATAGAAATTATATTTTGCATTATATTTATTTACTCAGTTAGAAAAAGCTGATATGTTTGTAAAAGAAACGCTTTATGTGGGGCAAGGATTTACCCTCAACACAGTAAACAATGATATTTTCAGCTGTAGAAGTCTAGCATTTTGGATGGCATTCGGATAATATTTATAGGGTAATATGGGCCACAACACTTGTGTGAAAAAACCAAATTTAGCGGATTTACAAATACATAAGAGGAGCATTTCTAGCCTTTACATTGATGTAGATTTCGGTCGGTTTTGCCGATAGATGTATACCCTCAGCTGTTCGATTATTTAAAAATATTTTTACTTCTGTTCAAATGTTTAACCCCTTTTGGAGTAGGTTCCGAAGGAATGTGCCAATGTTTCGTATCGAACCTAAATAAATGTGAAATCAATATTTCGACGTGCCAGGTTTGGACTGTATTGGTTACTTCCTTCAATTTACATGACATATATGATAATTTTTAGAAAATGTTAGCATGTGCGTGGATTACCAGATATTGTCGACTGAAGTATTCCATCATCATGATTCATAAAATACATATAAAAATGTTGATATGATATGGACAATATTACAAGAAAATCGAACATTTATATCCAATTATTGAAAATCATAATTCTATACTCATCTCAGGTTTCTGTCAAATAGAAATATTTAGATAGAGCAAGTTGTAAAGAATCGCTGACTTGTTTTGCAAGTTATGACAGATAAAAGTGTTGAATATTGTGACCCTTTATGAGTGAGGTACCAGAAGGGGTTCACAGATATATATTATATGCACCACAGATATTGTATTAGCAAAAATGTTTGTGTTTGTAGAATTTAAAGAGTGTTGAGTGTTTTTTTTTTCGTTTACTTTGATCGTTTTGTTTTTCATATTCTTGAACTCTATGGGCATGTAGGAAAAGAAATGGTCCGATCTCTACCATCTTTATAACAGATCTTGTGTTGATGAAAATATTGAGATATACCAAGTCTTGAATGGAATCGGATGTTAATTTCGCTTTTTATTTAAGGCTGAAAATTTTAAATATATTTATGGAGTCGAGCGATATTGTCCATTTTCGCACCTGACCTAGCACTGACGCAAATAATAAAATTTGCAAAGTTGGAAAAAATCGGATTATTGCTTCTCTTTCTGGGCAGAGAATATTTATTTTTATACCCTACAACACTATGTGTTGGGGGTATTATAAGTTTGATTGGGCCAAAAATTATGTAACAGGAAATATTGATTTCCCACATAGGAAAGTATATATGGATCTTCCTAGCTCGCCGAGCTGAGTCGATCTAGCTATGTATGTCCGTCCGTCCGTCTGTCCGTCTGTCCATGTTAATTTGTAATCACTCTACAGGTCGCAATTATGGCCCGATCTTCACGAAATTCAGAACGGAGGTGGGGGAAAGGCCAGAATAGAGCCCTATTTCTTTTGAAGATGATCGCATAATATTTAAGGGTTGAAATGGACCAAAAACTGAAAAATTTCATGATTTTGCAGCTGGTCTACAGGTCGCAATTACAGACCAATCGAAGCGGAAGTTAGTATGGGGCTAGAGCTTAGGCCTGGGCAGACTCCTTCCAATTTTGATGGTCATCGGGTATTATTAAGTGGGTGAAATAGACCATAGCATTTGTGATGAATAAAAGTCAAATTTTCCATTAAACCGCGAATATTTTTAATCCCGACGAAATCAGAAATAGACGGACAGGTCAACTCTAACCGTTACGTAGATTCCGATAGTAAATATATCGGATGTATATAGCGAAATATATACAATGTATATATAGAAAGGAAGGGGATGTTAGCTAGAATGCTTATATCTCAAGAATGGCTAGACAGATTTCGACAAATTTTGTCAATCAGAATGCCCTCTTTACATAAAAGGATAAAATCTAAAAAAAGCGCATAAAAATATGCCTATATTGATGTTAATATAGATTTTGTAGTATTTGGTGACATTTTTTTATTTTTTCATATTTTTTATCGCGTGCGATTTTTTCAATTTGACTTATAATATTGAATTGTACATTTTGTAAAATATTTTTCATTTTACAACATAGGTTAGGGTTAATAATATATACAGATTGCAATTATCCTCACGAAAAAGGGTAGGGTTATGCTCAGAATGACTAGGCCTATTGTTTTCGAAGATGTCCGCAATAAATTTAAGGCTTGAAATGGACCAACAACTAAAAATGTTCCTGATTTTGCAGCCGTTATAAAGTTAATAGATTGAATCCAAAGGAAATCTCGCATGAAGTTAGAGTTTAGGACAGCGGGTAGAATGGACCACTACTTTTGTGTGAAAAAATACCAACATTACTTACAGGCGATATCCGAAATACACAAAAGGTGAACTTCTGGCTTTTTTATGCTGATTTCGTTGATGAATAAAGCCAAATATCATAGACAAGCAAATCATATAGATGAGTTTAAATTTGGAGATACAGAGGGGCCTCTTGCTTTTGGAGTTGATAGCAAAATATTTAGGGGTTTAAATGAACCAAAAAACAGAAAAAATTTCCTGATCACACAATGGAAGAAAGTTCAGAACAGGGAAGAATTCTAGCATTTTGGATAACCATTGGGATATGTAGCTGTAAACTGGGCCACAACAACTAACAGCACGATGGAGTGCGTAAGTATTGGGCAAATGTCCCTGGTCAAAACACTAAGGGCAATATCTGCGCCGTGCTCCGTAACATAATTTCAAAAGCGAAATCTTCCTAAATAAATTTGGACATAAGGGGCCTTCTAACATATTGTAGTGTTGTAGGGTATCACATGGTCGGCCCCGCACGACTATAGCCTTTGCTTACTTGTTTATTATTTTTTTGTTTTTGAAAATTTCGACCTTTTGTGGGAGGAGGTGCCAGAAGGAGTGGGCCGATATATTCAATTTTCACACCAGACCTTGGGTTAATGAAATTATTGGGATGTGTGAATTTTGAAGACAATCGGAGTCTTGGATCACATTTTATAAGAGTTGTAATTATTCAAAATTTTGACCCTTTGTGGGGGAAGTTTTTGATGGAGTGGAGCGATATTGTCCATTTTCGCACCAGACCTAGCACTGACGTGAATATTAGGATTTGCAAGTTGGATCAAATTCGGATTATCGATTCTCTTTCTGTGCAAAAAAATACTTTTTTTTTTGAAATTTCGACTTTTTGTGGGGGGGGGGGGGGGGGTAATATAATATTATGATTTTGATAAATTTAGCGGAATTATTTACCGGAATGGTTTAAAATTTCTTATCTGAAGATCTTAATGGGTACTACAACCTAAGACAAAAAAGTATTTATTCGGTACCTTCTAAACTTCGGTATTTTATGATTTTAGGGATATTATAGACCGGAATTGTTTCACATTTGGTATTTAAAGTTCGTAATGGGTACAACAGCCTATGACAAAAAATTATGTACGCAGGTCTACGTCTTCGTATAGCACTTATATAACGATACCTCCCACTATTCGGTATATTTTAATAGCTTGGTCAAAAGTTACCTATGCAGGTCCACGTCGTCGTATAGACCCTAATACACGGCTACATTCGGTATTTTTAAGATTTTAACAGAATTTTTAACGTGTTTCATTTTTTTTTTTTTGAAAATTGCAAAATTTGCTCCAAATGGTGGAGGTTATTCAAAGTTTGGCCCGATTGAACTTACAGCTTTTTTACTTGTTATATTTATTTTCACACATATAAAAACAATTTCATTGACTGGAAAATATGTCCCCTAGATTAACATGCCTTTTCACTTATAAACATATGCATGTATATATAAATATATGTATGCATGCATGTTCTTTACGAAAAACCATTATTGAATGTGTGTTTGAATGTTGAACAACCTGTGAAAGCTTCGAGTGAGGCAATTGCTAATAAGTGTCCTGTCCATATTTTGACAATAGCAACATTTCAACTTGTCAAAAGACATGCACACGCACACAAAAAGAAAAAAAACATATTGATTGACATGGTTACCATGTAAATATTTGATCTAAGCAAATTACGAATAACTTACCTTTTTCCCAATAAAAAAAGAAAAAAGAAAACAAACAACGACGAAACATGAAAACAAATATAGGTTCAGAAACCATATAATAGATTTTCATAGAATTATTGATTTGACAAAACATCAAATATATATATTTTCTGCATTCATCATTTGATGTTAGGCAAAAAATCTAATCTCACATTACTCTCGATTACCAAAACAAAAACCAAAAAAAAAAAAAAAAAACGATCTGAGATGGAGAACTAAATCTAGTCATTGTTCCTATTCCATGGAAATGTTGTGTCTGCAAAAATTGACGTGACTGCCAAACTGACTGACTGGCTGACTGATTGAAAGAAATGAAACAGGAGCTGTATTGAATTAAGTTCTTTGGAAAAAATTGAAAATAAAATACTTAAATATACTCAATTATCCTGCTGTTGGTCATTCTATGCTAACATGTTATTAATGACGTATTTTTATACCTTCCACCATACTATGAAGGGTATATTAACATTGTCATTCCGTTTGTAACTCCTCGAAATACTCATGTCAGTCCCAACAAAGTATATATATATTCTTGATCAGCGTAAAATTCCAAGTCGATTTAGCGATTTCTGTCCGCCTGTCTGTTGTAATCACGCTATCTTTCGAACAAATCGATATATAATGCTAAAATTTTGCACACATGTTTATTTTGCAGGCATTTTTGGCAGGTTAAGTTCGTAAATGGACCATGTAGGTCCACGTTTTCATGTTGCCCCCATATAACGGTACCTCCCGATAGTCGGTATTTTGATCTTTTTATCTACAATATTCTTCGGAATTGTTTTAAATTCGGTATTTGAAGTTCGAAATGGATACTACAGCCTAGGACAGAAAATTGTCTGTGCAGGTCCACGTCTTCGTATAGCTCCGATAAAACGTAACCTCCCTATATTCGGTATTTTGATGATTTTAGCGACAATATTCATCGGAATTGTTTCAAATTCGGTATTTGAAGTTCGAAATGGATACTACAGCCTAGGACAGAAAATTGTTTGTGCAGGTTCGCGTCTTCGTGTACACCCCATATAACAGTACCTCCTTATATTCGGTATTTTGATGATTTTAGGGATATTTTTTACCGAAATTGTTTTAAATTTGAAGTTCATAATCGTTACTACAGCCTATGACAGAAAATTGTCTGTGTAGGTACAGGTCTTCGCATAGGCCTCATATATCAGTACCTCCCTATATTCGGGATTTGACGATTACAGCGACATTATTAACCGGAATTGTTTTAAATTTGGTATTTGAAGTTCGTAATGGATACTATAGCCTATGACAAACATGTACGTATGCATTGAGATCGTAACGTTTGCGGACGATTGTACGATCATGGCGTCGAGTCCAGTGGTCGACGATGTGAAAGGCTGAACCCCTATCTCGCGGGGCTTGCCGCATACTTCCACGCGAGGAATATGGAAATATCCACCACGAAATCAACGGCCACACTCTTTACCACATGGTCTGCGGAGATGAGAACACAGCTGAATGTGCAGGTCGAGGGAAATCTAATACCGACCACGAACTACCCCAAGATTCTAGGGGTCACGTTCGACAGCATGTTCATGTCGTCCGCGCAAGCCACAGCTATCTGCGACATGATGAAAAGTAGGAACAGGGTGCTCAAGGCGCTAGCCGGCAGCACTTGGCGTGCGGACAAAGAAACCTTGTTAACCTTTTATAACGCGATAGGTCGGTTTGTGGTCAGTTATGCGGCTCCAGTGTGGTCTACGAATACTAGTGCTACGCAGTGGAAGCATATCCAGACCTGCCAGAACGCTGCCCTGAGAACTGCGACATAGTGCCTTCTCATGACACCAGTGGACCATCTACATGAGGTGGCGAAAGTCCTTCCCTTACGTCAGCATGCTTTAGTTGCAGTACCTGTTTGGGTGTTACCGTGAGAGTCATCCCAACCATTATATGGTGGATAAATCTACCCCCCAGGCGCGTCAGTAAGGACATACAAGATCTAGAGAGGCAGGTCCAGTGCTACAAGAGAGAACCTCTAGATCAAGAAGTCTATCAGGCAAGTCTAAGTGGCATTCATACCGATACAGTCGCAGATGCTATTAGCAACTATAAAATGAATCCGTCCTCGGAGTCCACGAATTGATGAAGATGTGCGTGACGCCTGCCCGGCGTGTGATACAGACCTGCACAATACGCTACATCTCTTTAATTGCACAGCCAAACCTACCCAAATCACACCAGAAGATCTCTGGCTACAGCCCATTAAAGTAACCGAATTTCTAAACCTGGAGCAGGAACCAGATCAGCAGAACGCAAGCACATGCATGTACTACTGCTACAACAACAACAACAGCCTATGACAGAAAATTGTCAATGCTGGCCTATATCGTCGTATAGCTCCGATATAACCTCCCTATATACGGTATTTTGATGATTTTAGCTACATTATTCAAAGTTTAGTTTAAGTTTCGAATTTGAATCTGGTAATGGCTTATAACAAACAAGGCCTATGTAGGTCCACGTTGTATAGACCATAATATAACGGCTTTAATCAGTATTTTTTAGATTTTAACAGAATTTTTAACGGATTTTATTTTTTGAAAATTTCCAAATTCGTTCAAAATGGTAGAGGGTATTCAAAGTTCGGCCATGCCAAACTTACAGCTTTTTAACTTTTTATTTGTGACGTATTTTATTTCTGTCGTTGTATTTGTAGTTTTGTCCATGATAAACATCCTACCATTTATATATTTTAAATTTAGTTTTTTCTCTCTATTTAGTTCATTCTCATATTTCATTTAAATGGAATGTTAAGTGAACCACCCTCTGGATGACATATTTTGTAGCATGTAAAACGTCGTCCTTTAATGATGATAAACTAAAATGTTATTTTGTGTCACATTTATATAAAATGCCAGTCATTTTTTCGACAGCATTTTTTTGCTGCTGCTCGAATAGCTTTATTCAAATTGTTAGCACATACAAGAAGTGGCAATGTAAATTTAGCAGAAGATAGAGTAATATTTTGGATTTACCGAAAACGAGATAGGAATAAACGAAGCTTATAAATCGTTTATGCTTCAGTTTAAAGCATAAATGACTAAATAGTACGGCATTTGCTTTTAGGCCAAGTATTGGCATAGTTTTTTGAAATCAGAAAAAATTGAATACCAATAAAGTTAATACTTTCAATGTTGGTAATTGGGGTACGCTTTTAATTTTAATGCTTCGAAAATTACTAAAGGCTATCGTAAAACGATAGCACTTAAAAGTTAGCCCACCAACCCACCTCACTGGGTACGTATTTAAGAAATGTATACTATAATGATACTTAAAATGTATGACATTGCTATTGACCGATCAATAGGAAATCCCGTCGTCCTGTCTGGCTGGCTGGTGCGTACTTGGTACATCGAAATATTATTATCAAACGTAGATCGAGTTCGGAGATGGACAATATTGGTCCACTCCTTCTGGTATCCACAAAAGGACAAAATTAAAAAAAAATACTGAACAGAAAGAGAAAGATAACCCGATTTTGCGAAAATGGACAATAGCAGTCCACTCCATGAAGTATCTACCCCACAAAAAGTTAAAAATTTTGAATAATAAAAAACTCTTATAAAAAGTGTTGTAAGAGTCCGATTGTCATCAAAGGTCTGGTGTAAAGATGGTACCTCCATCCTCCTTCCAGTACCTCCCCCCAAAGGATCAACATTTTGAATAACTATGAAGCTCGTATTAACATCCGATTCCATTCAGACTTGGCAAATCTCAATATTTCTACCAAAATAAGTATCCTCACATCTCATTATTTTTACTAACGCAAAATCTGTTGCGAAGGCGGGATATTTCGGTCCACTCGTTCTGGCACCTCACGCACATGTCAACATTTTCTAAAAACTATCACATATCTCAAATAAAGTGAAGGAAGATATAGTCCAAACCTTGCACGTCGCAATATTTATATCATATTTATTTAGGTCCGATACGAAATAGACAAAATTGGACCAATCCTTCGGAACCTACTCCATAGAGGTTCACATTTCACACAAAAATGTTTGTGTTGCAAGCTTATTTCGCTTTTTTTGAGCGTTGTGTTTTTCAAAATCTTGAACCCTTTGTGGGAGAGATACCAAAAAAAAAAAAATAAATAAATAATAAAAGAATGGTCCGATCTTTACCATCTTTATAACAGAACTTGTGTGGATGGAAATATTGAGATATATCAAGTCTAAATGGAATCGTATATTAATTCCGCGTTTTATGAACCCCTTGTGACGGAGGTACCAGAAGGAGTGGACCGATATATCTCATCTTAATAGCAGATCTTGTGTTTGTAGTAATCAGGGGATATGTGTAATTTCAAGACAACCGTACTCTTACGTCACATTTTGTAAGAGTTATAATTATTCAAAATGTTCACCCTTTGTGGGTACTTGATGGAGTGGACCCATATTGCCTATCTCCGAACTCAATCTAAGTTTGATAATAATATTACGATGTACCAAGTTTGAACCAAAACGGATACTCCTTTCAAAGTGTTATCGTGCGCACCATGATTACCACTATGACGGCTTCAACCACGATGCACGTTTGTACAGGGGTCGCGATACGATGCGTAAGCCAGAAACTCTTTGGAATTACTGAGAACTCTCTTAGGGAGTGGTAGCCCTCCACAGTGTTCTAGGTCTATTTCGTAGGTACCAATTCGAAGATCCTCTGTATGGGTTTCACTTCCCTCTTGGTAAGGGGTTGAGGTGATCTTACTCCTCTATGGGTCGTAGACCCCGGTTAAGAATGCAACACCACATCGAACCGAAACTCTACCCGCGGTTTGGGTATAAACCACAACTACAGCGTTGCACCCATAACAGGGGCCACTCCATAGTCAGGCTAGATCAACAGATCTGGGGGCACCTGTAACCCACGGGACTACAATAGTCCACGGTCCGATCTCATAGTCGAAACTACAACCAGTTTTTGCTCCTTACAGCACGGAACTGGTCACCCAAATTGAGAAAAAATTTAAGGCTCGATCAGGAAATAGGACGAGGGCAACACAAGTGCTACACTGATGGAGCAGTCTAATCACCACGTTTACATGGACGTAGTTTTCTCACTTCGAACACCGAGGCCTATTCACCTCTTCCGCTCTGACACCAGCCAGCCAGCAAGTCAGACAGACATCGTTAGATCGGCTCCAAATGTGCGATATTTCAATGAGCCACGTTTTGGCCGTATGAAATAATATGTACCCACTCTAGCCATATGGCTGAGGGTATAAAAATGTAATTTTTACCCCTTCTGAAACTTTACAAAAACATCCCAAAAATAATATTTAGCTAATAATTGGTCTGTTCCAAAACTGCAAGATTGCAAAAGTTTTTACTATGATAACCGATTTTCTCTTTTTGATGTTGGAAAAAATTGCAAAACTAGGAGATTCTTGCAGTCCTAATATTTTTACAAAATTTACTCTGAGATTTTAAGAAAAGCAAATTTTGACCTATTTCTGTCCTTTCCTAAAAAAGGTTAGCTTTTAGAAAAGTCTATAACTTCGTGTAGATTAAATGAGGACTCCGATTCCATTCTCTTTGATAAGGTCCAAAACAACTAAAACATTGGTCTTAAACTCACCATTTAACGTACCGATCTTCCTATTTTGCCGAGTTGTGTTAATTTGTAGTCACTCTTTAGAACACAACTATATCGCAACATAATGTTAGAGATGGAGTCAGAATAGAAGGCTATTCTTTTCAGAGATGCTCTTCATAAAATTAATCAAAAACTATTTTTTTTCTGATAAGTAGGACTCTATTAAAACATATTTCACTGCTCGACTTTAACCAACTTTAGCGGCTAAGGATTATTCGATTTTTTATCTTCCCAAAACAAAATGGATCAAATGGTTTACTATAAATATTTGGATCACGCTATCATATCCATTAAAATGTGTACCTATTATTTTACCGACCAATATAAATCATTGCCATGATTCAAGAAATTAGACCCATTTTTTATACATTTCCATCTGAATCAATGTGCGAAAAACGGATTTAGAATACCATAACCTTATTTAAGAGTTTTAGTGTTGTACACATCATAATTCCAACATTTATGCAATGTTATGCACATTCTGTGCTCTTTGCACTGCAACAAATCTTCAGTTAGCAACTACTTTAATTCCCCTAAGTGTTTCCCTTTGGAAAGCAGAAAGAAGAGAATGAGAAGAAAACATGGAAATGTTGAATATACCGACGGTTTAGACGTGTGTAAGTGCTTGACTGCTTAAAACCATATTTTCTGCGAAAAGGAAACTTAAAAAATATGCAAATGATATGGGAAGGTAGATGTGAAACATTTCTGGGGACTTAAGTTTCTCAAACAAGGCCTTTTCATCATCGTGGCTAGTGTTAATTTCGTTGAATTGTGATTTCCTACCTTTATACATATTTTTCAATATAGTAGCTGGTAATCAATTTTGTTATAGTTGTTTTTTTATTTTATAACTTACCTTCAAAATATCATTTATCAAACCATAATTACTTAAGATTTTTATGAACCTTCTTATATGGTTAATTAATGGTTAGTAGTTTGTCTAACTTCTTCTGGGTATGCAAACTTTTGCCATTATGGCGTGTAAGTGCTCGAGGAAATTTGTATATACGCATGGTAATGCGTTGTGACTACCTACGGATACATATACACATATAACTTCAACTACTTCATTCTTAGATAGTAATGTATGAGCGGTTTAATATATATTTTTTATACTCAATTATTGAGAATAATTTCGCATTTACTCAGTGAAGTTAGAAAAAAGGGGGAGAATATTGGAGAAAATAGAGGTGAGCACGAAAGGAGTACCTGATTAAGTTGGAATTTAGTACTTTGCTATATTTTTCTGAAGCTTAGATCGAGATCGAAGATAGGCAGCATTAGCTCGTTCTGATACCTCCAAGGGTTACATTTTAAAATAAATCATAACTTTCATTAAATCCAAAATTATTCACCAAATTTCACCAGACTTGTATAGGGTCTACCAAATATCTTTTTTTGAAGATATTCTCAAAATTCTTTTTCATAGTTTGAAATTCTTATTATAAGTTTGATAAGTTTGATTTGATGCCAACAATTATGTAACACCTCGAAATAATGGTTTCCGACGTAGGAATCTATGGATCTTCCTATCTCACCCAGCTGAGTCGATCTAGCTATGTATGCCCGTCCGTCAGCCTATTCGTCTGTTTGTAATCACGAAATTGAAAATGGAGGTGGGGTTAGAACCCTATTGTTTTTGGACCACAACTTTCGTGCGAGATTGTTTTGAACACCTAACAACAAGGCGGAATGCCCGTAAAGCGTCAATTGTCTCTGGCTTTTTGGCGTAAAGTTATTTTATAATCGTTTTGGTCATTCAAAATGTTGACGCTTTGTGGGGTAGGTATCAGAAGAATGGTCCGATCTCTTCCATCTTTATAAAATATCTGGAGTTGATAGAAATATTGAGATGCGTCATGTCTGAAAGCTATTAAATGTTAAGTTCGCGTTTTATGAGCTTCATTTATATTGAAAATATTGATCCTATTGTGGGGGAGGTGCCTGAAGGAGCGTGCCGATATATCCAATCTTCTTAAAAAATATTTTTTTTGTAGTTATATTAGGATGTGCCAAGTTTAAAAGTAATCGTATTCTCATTTAACGTTTTATGAGCCTCATATTTATTCAGAAGGGAGTATCAGGAGGAGTGGACCGATATATCCCATCTTTACAACACATATTGCGTTGGTAGACACAGGGTGAGAAAAAACTGCAAATTTAAATTTTATTGAACGAAAGAAAAAATGTCGGAAATAGCATCAAGTTTTAGAATAAGTTTAGAGTTGTTCGAATTAGTCAACTTGGGCAGAAATTATGGCCTTCAAACGGCCAATGAAACCATCACACGCTGCCCGAATGGTGCTCTGCGGTATTTTGACCCATTCCCGGCGAAGCGCTTCCTTGAGGTGATCGACACTTTGGTATTTTTAGTATCAACCTTGCTTTCCAAAAATACTCCAGACACAATAGTCCAACGGATTGGTATCCGGAGACTTTGGTGGCCCTTGCGCGCTGAAAATGAAGCGAGGAACCTCATTTTGTAACCATTCTTGTGTGGCGCGTGCTGAGTGCGATGCTGCTGAGTCCTGTTAAATTGTCAAGGTCTGCGGCGAAATTTTTGTGTGCCCAAGGCGTTAATACACCCTCCAGAATATTTTCGCGATAATATTCGGCATTTATTCTGATGCCACGGTCGATTAATACGAGCGGAGAGCGACCATCGGCTGTTATGGCGGCCCACATAATCACCATGTTTTTTTCTGTCCACTTCCTTGACTTCGAGCTACGCTACCAGTATCATGGTAATAAGCGATGATACGAGACACAAAACATTTATTCATATTTAAATGTTGGAGTGTTCTAACTATAGCCACTTGTGGTTTTCCAGCCAAATATAAAGAAATCACACCCACACTATCACGCTTGAATTCCATCACGAATAACTTTTTTTCTGGAAAATTCTCACCTAAATGCTTTTGTACGCTTGTAAACAATATAATGAGCTGTCACTGCAATAATTTTAACAACTGTCGGACGAGTGGCTTAGAAATGACAGCAGTCTGAAGTTTGTTGCAGTTTTTTCATCTCACCCTGTATACCCAAAATGCGCAGATTTCGAGGAATTTTAATCCGAAAAATTCCATAAGTATGAAAGAAGTGGGAACGTGTCCTGCTTTTTTGGCTATTTTTCGATGTAAACTTTCAAAACGTCGATACACGTGACTTCCTTTTTATAGTTCTGCTTTCATAATCTACTGGATTTTTCTCGAAATTATTTTTTGTGTTGCACAATGTTATCATCTGTTTCGTTTTCAATTTAGGATTGGTCCAGGTTGCCCTCATTTCAGTTTATAAATATAAAATGTGTTTAAATTTTTCAAAAGTTGAATTTCATTTTTTTGCGTTTCTCATTTACACACAGTAATGAACTGGCTCAGGTGGTATCTCCTGGGTAAGAGTGCCACTTCACATAGCCGTATACACACATGGAGCTCAAGGTTATTAGGAGAAAGCTTTGCATTGTCAAAATAACCATGCTGTTACAAAAACAAAAAGAAAAAAATGTTCCTAATTAATCACCGCTTCCAAGGGAAGGGGGTGAAGGGAATGAGTATGTAAAACCAAGACCATAAACCACAAAATATTTAATAAGTATTCACTGGAACCGCAACAAAATTTTGTAATAGTTAAATATGTGTGGCAGAAAATCGGTTTTGGAAAACCAAACAAAAATAAAGTAAAATTAAATAATTCCATGATATGGTGTGGTCAGTTGGTCGAAGTGCTCTTTTTTTGGGGAAAACCCCCAGAATCATAAGCTGATAAAAAAAAAAGAAACAGAAGAAATTGCATTTAAGGATGATTTGCAGAAGAATAGAGCCATGTGTTTGTGTGTGACAAAATTTCCTCAACATGTTCATTTGGCATTTTGTGAACAGAACAGATGTGTGTAAAGAAGAAAACACGAAAACGGATGTGGTGAATAAAATGCGGAGACGGAATTTCAAGCAAACATAAATGCCACATCATGATTACACGAACGAACGCACAACGTCCACCCACATTTACATTCACCATATTGTAGTAATGACAACATCCGTATCCGTTTTCTCTGCTTTCCTCCAATTATGAGTGAAATGGAATTGAGGAACAGCAGAAGTGGAACAACAATAACCATGAAAATATTTTGTGATTCGTAACGGAAGAGTCTGTCAAAATAAAAATGGTAATAATATAAAAACTGACTATCACACACATACACGAGTGGAGATGTTGTGTGTGTCTAAGTGTTGGTGGTATGTTAGACTGGCAACGAGGTACATCGCAAAAATAACCAAAATAGAGGGGACAAGTTCTCCCCTTTTCTACACTTTTGGATACATTCGGGTGAAGATTCCTAGGAATCTGCGCATTTTAGGTATACAGTGTCTTTAGCACCAAATCGGATGAAACATATATATTTAAGCTATAGCTGAACCGATTTTAACCAAAATTTGAAGCACTTCCTTTTACTCTGAATTCCGTCGAAAGTGCCAAAAATAAGTCCATTTGCGCTGATAATAGCCATTTGCAGCACACAAAATCAGGAATCGGATGAAACTATATATGGGAGCTGTATCCAAATATGAACCGATCTTGAAAAAATTTTAAATACTAATTTCTGATCTGTATCTGATATCTGGTACCAAAAACTATTATTGTGGAGTCCATATTAAGCATATGAGGGACTTTAACACCAGATCGGATAAAATATATGTATGGGGCCGATATCTATATCTGAACTGATTTTCACCAAATTGGATGTACTTGCTTTTCGACTTAATTTGGTAAGATATGGACTGATATTGGCCATTTGTTGCACAATTAACCCGAAATTGGTTGAAGATATATATGAGAGCTTTATCTAAATCTAAACCGATTCTCAACAAGTTCAATAGCGGTTTGTTCTTGTGCTAAACAAATATGGTTTGCAAAATTTCATTTCAGTCGTACGATAAGTGCGACTTGCATTTGGTTCACAAAAATGCATGGTCAGATGAACGGACAGAGTGGCATTCATAAATCGACTCAGAAAGTAACTATGGGTATATTTCGGTTCCTTCTCCATGTTACAAACAAATGCACAAATACATAATACCTTACCACTTTATAGTGTAGGGTGTAAAGACCGAAAATATTCCTTAATCTTTATAACCTCAGCCATATTCCTAGAGAGGGTATATATCATTCGATACGGTCAAAACATGCCTAGTCAAAATTACGGTTTTAAACCCTAGGCCTCTTTGGATCAAATCCATTTCAGAACATTTCGAGTCGATCAAGCGATGTCCGTCCGCCTGTCTGTCTGGCGGGTGAGCACGATGACTGTAGAAGGGAGTATCCCGTTTGTTCCAAACTTGGTACATCGTAATTTTACAATCAAACTTCGACCGAGTTCGGAGTTCCACTCCTTCTGGAATGTCACCCACAAAAGGTAGGTAGGTTTCAAAGAAAATATTTTACTGCACAGAAATAGAAAGGATGATTCCCTTTGCTCCAACTTTGCAGATCCTAATATTTGCATCAGTGCTAGGTCAGGTTCGAAAATAGGTCAAAATTTTGAATAATTAGAACTCTTAGAAAATGTGATGTAAGAGTCCGATTGTCTTCAAATTCACACATCCCAATATTTTAACCCAAGGTCTGGAGATAAGATAATATGTCAGTCCATTTCTTCAGGTACCTCCCCCACAAAAGGTCGAAATTTTCAAAACATATATTTTTTTTGCAAAGACGAGAGATGATAATACGATTTGGTTCCACCTTTGCAAATCCTAATATTTGCGTCAGTGCTAGGTCAGGTGTGAAAAAGTACAATATCGGTCCACTCCATCAAGTACGAATCAAAATTTCGAATAATTAAAACTCATAAAATTTGTTGTAAGAGTCCGATTGTCTTCAAATTACACACATCCCAATATTTTTATAAACCCAAGATCTGGTGTTGAGATGGAATATATCGGTCTACTCCTTTTGGTACCTGTCACCACAAAGGGTCAAAATTTTTAATATCCATTAAGCTTATAACACGCGAAATTAATATCCAATTCGATTCAGACTTGGTACATCTGATATGTTATAAAGATGGTAGACACCTGGTATCTCCCCCAGATTTTGAAAAACAAAACGATCAAAGAAGGGGAAATAAGCATCCAACTCTCTTCTAATTTCTCACATACAAACATTTTTGCTAACACAAGTTCTGTATATAAACCCCTTCTGGTACCTCACCCACAAAGGTTCACAATTTTCAATATTTTCTGTCATAACTTGCGAAACAAGTCAGCTCTTCTTTACAACTTTCTGTATCTAAATATTTCTCTCAACCAGAAAACTGAGATAAATATGGGATTTATAATTTTGCATGAAATTTGATATATATGTTCGATTTTTTTGTAATTTTGCCAAATCAATATTTGTTGTCTTTATTAGATGAAGTATGAAAATGGAAAACTTCGGTCGACTATGTCTGGTACCTCACGTACTTGTTGACAATTTTTAAAAAATATCACTTATCTCATATAAATTGAAGGAGGTAACCAATATAGTGTAAATATTGACATCATATTTATTTAGGTCCGATACGAAATGAATAATATTGGCCCATTCCTTCGGTACCTACTACATAGAGGGTCAACAATTGGAATGATCATAACACAAGTCAAAATATATTTAAATAATCGAACATTGGCTGAGGGTAAAAATCTGTCGCCTAAACCTACTGATACTGTTTTACTTGTTTTACTGTTAATTTAACATATACCGAATCCGAGACAAAATCTCCTTTTATACTTCATATTTTGTCGAAAATGTCAAAGTAGGAATTATTTTAGATCAAATTTCATTGTAAGTCTCTGAACAAAGGAAATTTGCCATAAAAATTACATCAATTTCTGGTTATAGAAAACATAGTTTATTTTCTTATAATTTTGTTTATATGATAAACATTAGTTATTTTCCTTAAGCATAGATACTAGTCGTTTACATTAGAAATTTCTATAAATAGATATCATACCGAAAATGATCGTCCTTGAATTAATATTGTGGTAGATCGGTTTATAGATTAAAAATCGTATGAAAGTAATATATGTGACCTATATCTCAATCTAACTCCGTCTCCTCTAAATTCGACGGAAGCATTTTTATACTTTCCACGTACCATAGTTCTAGCTTGTACTCCAGTGTACCGTAGGGTATAAAAATATGAATTGAAATATGCACGCCAATCATTTCGAATTGTGCTCTCGTAGATTAGATGTTTTCAACAAGTGTGTCATTGTCAGTCATTCGTGCGTCATGCCACAGACACACGCTTTTCCAGTTTTGATACGCTATGTTTTTCGCAAGGATGATGAATACTGTACACCCCTGCCTGCATTCAATCAGAAACGACATGAATTATGTGTGTGTTTATTTTTTGACATTTATACGCCATTTTTTGCTAAATAAAATTTTGTGCATTGTAATCATCATGATTATCATCATCAGCTGCCATCGTAAAGAAGTGAAAATTGTACAGATGCGAGTAGATGAAATTTAAATAAAATGTTGAATGTTTATTTTAAAAATATGCATATCATGGTGAAGTTTTAGAGAGTTCGAGTACTTTGCAAGTTTTAAAGTGATATAATGCTGCATTTTTGTGCTCAAATAAAACTAAATTTTTTTCAGAATGAAATAAACTGCAATATGTTACAAATTTAAAAATATAATATTTTGTTCATAGAATTTTAGAATTGAGAAAGAAAAAAGTTTTATTAAAGAAGTAAATTTGCGGAAAGCGACCGTTTTCAATTTTTTACGTTTTCAATACCTACTTTGAAAGTGGGAATAGAAAATAAAGTTATATTAACAAATTTTAGCAATTTTTTTTTTTGAAATTGTTGATATTTAATTAACAAATTAAAAAATTCATAAGTTTCCGTCAAAAAAAAAAAAAAAAAAAACTCAAAATAAATAAATATGCATGCAGCAAAAAAAAAAAAAAATATAAAAAAAATTATCAATATTGTAATTGTGAATTTGGAAAGGACTATTGGATATATAAAGGTCTATTAGATATACTTATGGACTTGAAAAGAATAAATTTGAATCGAAACCATAATCCTGGATTTTCTGAAGGATTTTTAAGGGAATATTTTCGAAGAATAATTAAACTTATAATTGTAATGTTTATACGATTTTATACGATCGAAACGCACCCCATCGAAGTAAGTGTTTGTATGGATGCTGCGTACGTTAACTCTCAAACTGTATACATCTATACATAATAATATAATATTATTATCATAATAGGATCAAGTTCAGTGATAGGTAATATCGGTCCATTCCTCCTCCTGGAGAGGTACTCCACACAACAAGAAAGAATCATTCGATTTCGATCAAACCCTTAAATTTTGGTATCAGTGCTAGGAGAGTTACAAAAATGGACAATTTCGACCCACTTCATTAAGTATCTCCCCCAGAGATGGTAAAAAACTGAATAATTATAACCCTCAGAAAATACGAATTAGTAATCCGGTTCTTTTCAAATTCCTCACATCCAAATACATCTGTAAACCCAAGATATTGGGAGGATCTTCACCAGTCCTTTTGGTGCCTCCAACACAACGGGCCAAAATTGTGTATACGAGTATTTATAGCGCCCATAAAATGCGAAGTGAGTATTCGATTCTTTTCAAATATCGATCACTGCTTCTGATACCTCCCCCGCAAAGGGCCAAAATTTTGAACATATAAATTTCTATTCAGATTTTGCACATCCAAAAATATCTATTAACTTTGGCAAGTTAAGTTCGTAAATGGATCATGTCGGTCCAAGTTTTCCCGATATTCTGTATTTTGATGATCACCTGAATTGTTTCAAGTATCGTATTTGAAGTTCGTAATGGGTACTTCAACCTATGATGGGAAATTCTTCATATAGCCAACATATAACAGTGCTACACCCTACGATAGGCATTTTTCAACGGATTATTTTGGATATATTTAAAGTTCTTTCAAAATGGTTGGGGTATTAAAAGTTCGGCCCGGTCGAAATTAGTTGCTTTTTTAAGTTCTTAGGTGCCAAGCATTGCTGTTTTAATACGATTTCGGACAATGAATTTGAGATATATTTTTACGGCTTATTTTATTCAAATAATATATTTTTTTAGAATTCCCGAAAAAATTCAAGGACTTGTTTATTTCCGCCCGTCCGTCTGTCCATGTTAATTTGTAATCACGATCCTAACGAAATATTCCATGGAGGTGTGGTTATCGACAGAAGTATATTGCTTTTGTAGATGGTCGCATACTATTTAGGGGTTGAAATGGACCAAAAACTGAAAAATTTCCTGATTTTGCAATTGCTCTACAGGTCGCAATTATAGACCAATCGACCCGGAATTTTGCATGGGTAAAAGTTAGGGCTTGGCAGAAGCCTACCAATTTGGATAGTCACCGGACAATATTTAGCGGGTAAAATAGACATTAACTTTTATGAAAGAAAATAGGAAAATGTCCACTAAACCGCGATTCAAAAGTCCACTTCTGACCATTAAAGTGATGCTGTAAGCCAAAAAATCGGATATATAGCAAAAAAGGCACAATATATATGTAAAAGAATATATCTTATATAAAAGAATATATCTTATCTGCTTATAAGCCAAGAACCGCTGGTCCGATTTTCACAATTACCATCAACTCGGAATGGTCTCTTGCCAGAAAAGGATAAAATCTAAGAAAATTGGGGAAAAATATGCCAGTAAAAAAGTGAATATCTTTTGTTCCATTTTTGTCATATTTTTTATCGCATGCGATTTTTTCAATTTGACCTATAATTTTGAGTTGTGAATTTTATAAATTTGTACACCCCGTAACACTATGTTTTGAGGGTATTATGTGCATGTTGCAATTATCGTCCGATCTTCACAAAATTTTGCATGAGGCTAGGGTTAGGGTCAGAATTAAAGTTCTTAAGATGTGCATTTTCTAATATTGTAGTGGCTCTATAAGCCACAATTGAAAACGAATCGACACGGAATTTCGCATCAGAAGAGAGTTAAGGACAGGGACATTATTTAAACAACAAAATCTTCCAAAATTTATTCGGACATAAGGGGACATCGAACATATTGTAGTGTTGTAGGGTATCACATGATCGGCGCCGCACGACTATAACCTTTGCTTACTTGTTTTTAAATATTTTTCCAGAATTTCTTTGCAATATATAATGGCATTTTTCAAATTTCCCAAGGACTTCCAGGGTATAAAGATCGCGAAACATGTCATATACTTAATTGATATACCTTTGCCATATTTCACATTAACTATGCACCAAATCTGTAAATACAGAAACTGGATGAATTTTGACCGAATTTAAACTAGAAGCAAATATGTTGTACAAAGCCGTAATATGAACTCCATAACAATGGTTGCGGTTCAAGATATCAAATACACAATTGCAAAATGTTGGCGAGGTCGGTTCTAATTCGGATAGAGCCCTTATAAATGATATCTTTCTATTTCAAGGTCGATATGTAACACCAGCTCAAATAGACTGCATTTTGGGTCATTCGACAGAATTCAGCTCGGAAGCAAATATGTTATCCCGATTTTAATTCAAGCCTTCTTGAAGTCATAACATGCATTCTAAGATATGGTATTTGATACAATGAGTCACTTATTTGGTTATGGGTATCTCAACCTAATATACATAGTCGTATAGAGTATCGTACAGTCGGTTCCGATAGAGTTTTTTAACTTTCTTTGCTTTTTTGTAAAGAATATATTCAAAAATCATTGATTTGATGGAAATATTTTAGTGTTTTGGTGACATATTTTCCAAGGATTTACTACCGAAAAATCATATAATATTCGAAACATGTTTAAAAGCAGAATACCCTCCACCAGTTGGAACGAATTTGGAAATTTTAAAACAATAAAATCCTTAAAAAATTCTGTTAACATTTTAAAAAATACCGTTATATTGGGGTCTATATGACGTGGACCTACATAGGCGTTGTTTGTCATAAGCCATTACCATATTTAAATTCGAAACTTGAAATATACGGTGAAAAATGTAGCTAAAATCATCAAAATATCGTATATAGTGAGGTACAGTCGTATCGGAGCTGTGCGAAAACCTGGACCAGCATAGACAATTTTCTGTCATAGGCTGTAACATCCATTATGAACTTCAAATACGAGATCTTAAACAACTTCGGTGGTTATTGTGCCTAAACCCCGAATATAGAGAGGTACTGATATATGGGGCCTATACGAAGACCCGGACCAGCATAGACAATTTTCTGTCACAGACTGTAGTTCCCATTAAGAATTCTAAATACGTAATTTGAAATAATTCCGGCGAATAATGACGCTAAAACCATCAAGATACCAAATTTTGGGAGGTCCCGTTATATGGGGGCTATACAAAGACGTGGACCTGCACGGACAATTTTCTGTCATAGGCTGTAGTATCAATTACGAATCTCAAATACCAAATTTGAAACAATTCCGGTGAATATGTCGCTAAAATCATCAAAATACCGAATATTACTAGGTACCGTTATATGTGGGCTATATTAAAACATGGACCTACATGGCCACAGACAGATAAATAGGGTCAGACAGACACACAGACGGACATGGCTAAATCGACTTAGAATTTTACGCTGTTCAAGAATATATATAAAGGGTGATTTTTTTGAGGTTAGGATTTTCATGCATTAGTATTTGACAGATCACGTGGGATTTCAGACATGGTGTCAAAGAGAAAGATGCTCAGTATGCTTTGACATTTCCTCATGAATAGACTTACTAACGAGCAACGCTTGCAAATCATTGAATTTTATTACCAAAATCAGTGTTCGGTTCGAAATGTGTTTCGTGCTTTACGTCCGATTTATGGTCTACATAATCGACCAAGTGAGCAAACAATTAATGCGATTGTGACCAAGTTTCGCACTCAGTTTACTTTATTGGACATTAAACCAACCACACGAATGCATACAGTGCGTACAGAAGAGAATATTGCGTCTGTTTCTGAGAGTGTTGCTGAAGACCGTGAAATGTCGATTCGTCGCCGTTCGCAGCAATTGGGTTTGTGTTATTCGACCACATGGAAGATTTTACGCAAAGATCTTGGTGTAAAACCGTATAAAATACAGCTCGTGCAAGAACTGAAGCCGAACGATCTGCCACAACGTCGAATTTTCAGTGAATGGGCCCTAGAAAAGTTGGCAGAAAATCCGCTTTTTTATCGACAAATTTTGTTCAGCGATGAGGCTCATTTCTGGTTGAATGGCTACGTAAATAAGCAAAATTGCCGCATTTGGAGTGAAGAGCAACCAGAAGCCGTTCAAGAACTGCCCATGCATCCCGAAAAATGCACTGTTTGGTGTGGTTTGTACGCTGGTGGAATCATTGGACCGTATTTTTTCAAAGATGCTGTTGGACGCAACGTTACGGTGAATGGCGATCGCTATCGTTCGATGCTAACAAACTTTTTGTTGCCAAAAATGGAAGAACTGAACTTGGTTGACATGTGGTTTCAACAAGATGGCCACACAGCTCGCGATTCTATGGCCATTTTGAGGGAAACTTCGGAGAACAATTCATCTCAAGAAATGGACCGGTAAGTTGGCCACCAAGATCATGTGATTTGACGCCTTTAGACTATTTTTTGTGGGGCTACGTCAAGTCTAAAGTCTACAGAAATAAGCCAGCAACTATTCCAGCTTTGGAAGACAACATTTCCGAAGAAATTCGGGCTATTCCGACCGAAATGCTCGAAAAAGTTGCCCAAAATTGGACTTTCCGAATGGACCACCTAAGACGCAGTCAACATTTAAATGAAATTATCTTCAAAAAGTAAATGTCATGGACCAATCTAACGTTTCAAATAAAAAACCGATGAGATTTTGCAAATTTTATGCGTTTTTTTTTTAAAAAAAGTTATCAAGCTCTTAACAAATCACTCTTTACTTTGTTGGGTCTGACATGAGTATTTCGAGGAGTTACAAACGGAATGACAAAGTTAATATACCCTCCATGGTATGGTGGAGGGTATAAAAAATAATTATTTCTCTCGTCCCGATTCACCTAACATATTTTGTTATTGATTGATTTTGTTATTATTAATCCGTATAATATGAATTCAAAGTTTGTTTAATATAAGTTATGACTTTTGACCTCCCATTTCTGAACTTTCATGTATTTCATTATATCAATATTAACAATACAAATTATCCTTTCATTTCTCGTCAGCTAATCCGCCATGCATATCGGTGACACATTGTCAAAGCAGGAATCAACAAAAATGCTATTTTTGTCATCTAATCGTGATTAAATTTCGTTCCGTAACACATTAGCCATTCACACCTTATCACATTAGCCGCACATGTATTTACAAATGCCGCATACAAATTTACATATATAAATATATTAAAAAGGTTATTTTTATAACCGCCCCCAGTAGCTGGCTGTTATCTTTGTTGGCTGGTGGGTGTGCAGAACTAAAAGAAGCTAAAAAAACAACCAAGTCAAACCATATTAAACTTACGCTTCTTTTGGTGCTATTCACGGCAGTTCATTTGTAGATGAACTTTTCAGATTTGTTCTCTCCTCTTCCCCGTCCTTCGTACTACCTTTGTGATTGGCATCCGTGGGGGATGGATGAAACTACTCGCAAAAAAAAAATGTTGTAACTGAAAAGAAGTGAAGATAATTGTTGAAATTTAATTAAGTTGATTAAATTTATTTCAATATGTTACACGCATCGGGGGAAGCCTCTGTAACGAAGCAAGATAAATGGTGTTTGTTACAGTTTAAATGATTTTAAATCAATAAGAGGGAAACAAAATGGTGGGCTTTAATGTCGTGCAGGTAAATTCAGGTATACTGAAGTGTAGTTCATCCATCATTACGGGGTAAATTAATTGTGTAGCCGTAATGTTGCTATTTATATTTGTAAGGCCTCTTATTGTTTTTATTGTGATCTGGAAAGGTCATATGAAGCATCTACAATGCTTCGGTGCATAATGTGATTCATCTTCTGTCCCTGTACGATAAAAGGGTCATGCTTTCAGAAAGAGCCACTAAACATCAGCAGTTTCATTAGCTTTTTATGATTCGCTAAAGATTAACAAACAAAATTAAGCACGTAAAAAAAAACAAAGTAAGCAAATGCTATAGTCGTGCGGGGTCGATCATGTGATACCCTGCAACACTACAATATGTTAGAAGCCCCCTTATGTCCAAATCCATATTGGAAGATTTCTCTTTTGAAATTATGTCACGGAGCACTGCCCAGACATTATCCTTAGCATTTTGACCATGGACATTTGCCCAATATTTACGCACTCCGTCGTGCTCCCTCCTCAGGTGTGTCGATTGGCTTCAATTGTGTGATCAGGATTTTTTTCCGTTTTTGGTTCACTTGAGCCCCTAAATATTTTTCGATCATCTCCAGAAGCAAGAGGCCCCTCTGTATCTCCAAATTTAGATTCATCTATACGATGGCTATATTCGTCAACGAAATCAGCATAAACCAGTAAAGAAAATCTTAAAGTCGGGCGGGGCCGACTTTATGATACCCTACACCACTGTGCTAAGTTAGCAGAGCTCCACATAACAATTAAAAGTTTTTATGGGAGAATTCAATCATACACGCTATGATTATTATTATAATTTAAAGTTCAAAAGACTAAATATGGCGAAACATTTGTGTATTTCAAATTCGGACTTGTATTGTCCATTTGGTGCACAATTAATTTGAAATCCTATAAAGATATTATATGGGAGCTATGTCCAAATCCGAACCGATCTCTATAAAATTTCGCAGAGATATTTTTGAGCTGTATTTGATATATTTCCCTGAATATCGTTGTTACGGAGTGCATATTACGGCTGTCGGTAACAAATATAACAAATCGGATGAACAGTATATATGGGAGCTATAGCTATATCTGAACCGATCTTCACCAAATTTAACATAATAGTTTCTAGACTCAATTCGTCGTAAGTGCTAAATTTTATTTGGGTAAATATTAGACGTTTGGTGCACAATAAAATGTAAATCGGACGAAGTTGTATGTGGGAGATATATCCAAATCCGAACCGATCTCGATAAAATTAAGCAAAGGTATTTCTAAGCTGTATTTGATATATTTCCCCAAATATTGTTGTTAAAGAGAGCATATTACGGCTGCGGAGGACTAATATAACAAATCGGATGAACAATATATATGGGAGCTATAGCTATATCTTAACCGATTTCGATCAAATTTGGTTGTATGTGCAAAATTCCATACTATTCGGGCTGATATTACACGTTTTGTGCACAATAAAAGGCAAATCGGACGAAGATATATATGGGAGCTATATCTAAATTTTTACCGATTATCTCCAATTTCAATAGGGTTCGTCTTTGTGCCAAACAAATGATTTGTGCAAAATTTCATCTGGATCGGGCAATAAATGCGAACTGTCACAAAAATACATTGACAAACGGACGGACGGACATGCATAAATCGACTCAGAATGTGATTCTATGCAGATCATCAAAAGGAACTATGGGTCTATCTCGTTGCCTTTTGCCTGTTATAAACAAATGCACAAAGACATACTACCCTGACCACCTTGAGGTGTAGGGTATAAAAAGCGCAAGAACTTACACCGCAACAGAAAGAAAATAGACTCAAAAGAGCTAAAGAGTTGCTTCGCTTGGCCGAATGTGGTGAACTGCCTATTTTGGTTTTCTCTGATGAGAAAACATTCGATGTCCAGCAGCTTGTAAATTATCGTGTTTACTTGCCAAAGAGATCAGCTGAAAATGGCCACCAGAACTCAAGCGTCGGCCATGGTGATGGTGTGGGCCGCCATAACAGCCGATGGTCGCTCTCCGTTCGTATTAATCGACCGCGGCATTAGAATAAATGTCGAATATTATCGCGAAAATATTCTGGAGGGTGTATTAGAGCCTTGGGCACGCAAACTTTTTTGCCGCAGATCTTGGACATTCCAACAGGACTCAGCACCATCGCACTCAGCACGCGCTACCCAAGAATGGTTACAAAATGCGGTTCCTCGCTTCATTTCCAGCGCACAATGACCACCAAAATCTCCGGATACCAATCCGTTGGATTATTGTGTCTGGAGTATTTTGGAAAGCAAAGTTGGCACTAAAAAATAAAAAGGGTCGATCACCTCACCTAAAATACTGCAGAGCAACATTTGGGAAGACTATAATTTGTGCCACAGGTGACCAATTCGAACCAATCGAAACTCATTCTAAGATTTGATGCTATTTCCGACATTTTTATACCTTCCACCTTGGAAAGGAGGGCATATTAACTTTTTCATTCCGTTTGTAACATGTCTGAATATTCGTCGTAGACCCCACAATTCTAAGTCGATTTAACGATGTCCGTATGTCTGTTGAAATCACGATACGGGCCACATTATTTAACGTAGAGCGTCAAAATTTAGCAGAGCAATTTGTATTGTATCTAGAATGGTTGGTGTTGAAAATGACATATATCGGTCAACGTTTTGGTATAGTCCCCGTATAACGGTACCTCCCGATATTCGGTATTTTCATGATTTTTGCCACATTTTTGCACAGATTTGTCTGAAAATTAGTATTTGTAGGTCATAATGGGTCCTAGTTCGTGTGGCGAAACATTGTATGTATAGGTCCACGCTTTGGTATAGCCCCCATATAGCGGTACCTCCCGATATTCGGTAATTTGATGATTTTTGCCACATTTTTTCACGGATTTGTCTGAAAATTGGTATTTGTTGGTCATAAAGGGTTCTAGCTCCGGTGGCGAAACATTGCATGTATAAGTCCACGCTTTGGTATAGCCCCCATATAACGGTACCTCCCGATATTCGACATTTTAATGGTTTTTGTCACATTTCTTCTAATGTTTCCTTTACCCTAAGGTAGAGGGTATTAAAAGTTTGGCCTGGCCGAACTTACAGTTTTTTTTACTTGTGTTTTGCTTTTTCCTGTTTTTTTTTTCAAAGATAATAACGGATCAAATAAAAATATTCGATTACTTTTCTGTAAAATAATTGAAGAAAGAAGAAAGAATTGAAACCCATTCTTCAAATCATCATACAATTGTAACTAATGACATACATAAATTGAATATCTCTCTCCATTCGCTATCAATACGGCTGTGTGTGATGACTGAACTTATCTCTAATATTCTACGAATTTTCCTTTGAGTTGGAGATAATTGCCAAAGGCAAAAGGTAAAACAAAAGGTAAATAGCTCAAAATCTAACTGAATGGAACGAGATGGAATGAATGAATGAACGAATGAATGAGAGAATGGTAGTAGCCCGACTATTGACTACGAAGCACTTTTCCCTTTTGCCGTTTGTGTAAATACCGACCGAATATCAGCTATGCCAAGGATTTAAAACATTTGTTCGCCTGTCCCATCATTTGCCGACGCTGAGATGTTGAAAGATTTATGATTTTGAAGTACAAAATTCTCGCAATTCCTTGCAATGACATATTCTCGAAATATGATTGTGTGAGGCTTTGAGTGTGTGTGTGCGTGAAGGAGCGTGTAAGATCCGACGATTTTGGTTTTGTTACGAACTCATTGCTTCGTTCTCGGGAACCAGTCAAAAACTAGAATTCACCATGTGAACGGTATTTATGTTGAGTCAAAACAAAACAATGCGGACCAGCTTTTTTACATTCTTACATGTGATTGTGTCACATAACGTACGTATGTAGGTTCGCAGTTATGTTTCGAACATGCGAAATGGATTTCTTTTTCGAGATTATGTATGTTCAGGAAAAAAAATGGATAAATCAAAGAAAACGGAGGTAGTAGAAAACAGGTATGACAAGGTTCATAGAAGCGTGATTAAGAGATACCATGGGAGCCGTTGCAAACGTGTGATCAATGAAATGCCATTTACCCAAAATGGACTTTAATTGGCGTGGGCGAAAATGTTTAATATCGATTTCAAGTTGGTATTTTTCGTTGGCAATTGAAGCAATCGTAGAGGATTATGTTTTTGGAGGCGTTGTCGATTTTTAAGGATGTTCGTTAGGTGATATTTTCTCCATAAATACCCAAAATCGAAAATAATCCACTGACTGAAAATATAAGAACAATTCGTTAGGAAGAAAATTAAATTTAGATATTTATTTATAACATCCACAAATTCATACAGGCTGAGATAAAAAACTGCAACAAAGTCAAACGCCATAATTTTTACATTTTTTTACATTTTATTGAATGAAAGCAAACAATTTAAAAAGCAGTAAGTTCGGCCGGGCCGAGCATTGAATACCCTCCACCATTTGGAACGAATTTGAAAATAAAATCCTTAAAAATTCTGTTAAATTTTAAAAATACCGAAAATAGCCGTTATATTGTGGTCTATACCACGTGGACCTACACAAGCATTGTTTGTCATAAGTCATTACCAAATTCAAATTCGGAACTTGAAATAAACGTCGAATAATGTAGTTAAAATCATTAAAATATGGTATATATCGGAGCTGTGCGAAGACCTGGACCAGCATAGACAATTTGCTGTCATAGGCTGCAGCATCCATTACGAACCTCAAATACGACATTTCAAACGATTTCGGTGAGTGTTGTACCTAAACTCGTCAAAATACCGAATATAGGGAGGTACTGTTATATGGAGCCTATACGAAGACCTGGACCAGCATAGACAATTTTCTGTTTCCATTACGAACTCTAAATACGTAATTTCGGTGAATAATGACGCTAAAATCACCAAAATACCGAATACAGGGAGGTACCTATGGGGGCTATACGAAGACGTGGACCTGCACATACAATTTTCTGTCATAGGCTGTAGTATCCATTGCGAACTTCAAATACCAAATTTGAAACAATTCCAGTTAATAAGGTAGCTAAAATCACCAAAATACCGAATATAGGGAGGTACCTATGGGGGCTATACGAAGACGTGGATCTGCATAGACAATTTTCTGTTTTAGGCTGTAGTATCCATTTCGAAATTCAAATAGCAAATTGGAAACAATTCTGGTGTATAATGTCGCTAAAAGCATCAAAATACCGAATATCGGGAGGTACCTTGATTTGGGTTCTATTAAGCTTATAGACCTAAGTTTTGTAAATAAAAATTCCTCTTTATTTCATTTTTCCCGACGTTTCGTCAATGTTTGTTGACATCTTCAGGGGATACGTAATAAAATTGAATTAAGTTTACATGAAGTATTTCGTCAAGTTCAACAACACAAAACCTTAATAACTAATATCACAGATTACTATATTGCAATGCGATAGCTAACACTTATGTTGTTTGTGTCCTCTTTGAGGTTCATCGTCCTTTCCGTTATATGGGGGCTATACGACAAGGTAGACCTACATGGCCCATTTACGAACTAAACCTGCCTACTGAAAAAATTAAAATGTGTGCAAAATTTTAGCTTTCTATCTCAATTCGTTCGAAAGATAGCGTGATTACAACAGACAGACGGACATCGCTAAATCGACTTAGAATTTTACGCTTACCAAGAATATATATACTTTGTTGGGTCTGAAATGAGTATTTCGAGGAGTTACAAACAGAATGACAAAGTTAATATACCCTCCATACTATGGTAGAGGGTATAAAAATGTCGGAAATAGCATCAAATTTTGGAATAAGTTAGGATTTGTTCGAATTTGTCACATTTGGCACGAATTATGGAATCAAACGGCCAATGAAACCGTCACACACTGCCCGATTGTTGCTGTGCGGTATTTTGGCCTATTCCCGGCGAAGCGCTTGCTTGAGGCGATCAACACTTTGGTATTTTTTAGTGGCAACCTTGCTTTCCAAAATACTCCAGACACA
This sequence comes from Musca domestica, assembly GCF_030504385.1. Taxonomy (NCBI): domain Eukaryota; kingdom Metazoa; phylum Arthropoda; class Insecta; order Diptera; family Muscidae; genus Musca; species Musca domestica. The sequence continues at coordinate 48,241,349 of NW_026712249.1, read as the reverse complement.
ATAGTCGAACGGATTTATAACCGGAGATTTTGGTGGCCATTGTGTGCATTCTTGGGTGACGCGTGCTGAAAGCGATGATGCTGAGTCCTGTTGGAATGTCCAAGGACTGCGGCCAAGATGATTGCTTGCCCAAGACTTTGATACAACACCCTTCAGAATATTTTCGCGATAATGTTCGGCATTTATTCTGATGCCACGGTCGATTAATACGAGCAGAGAGCGACCATAAGCTGTTATGGCGGCCCACACCATCACCATGGCCGACGCTTGAGTTCTGATGGCCAACCGAAGGCTAGTAAATACGATCATTCTGTTTGTTTACAAACTGCTGGACAACGAATGTTTTCTCATCGGAGAAAACCAAATTCGGCAGTTCACCACTTTCGGCCAAGTCTATTTCCTTTATGTTGCGGTGTAAGTTCTTGCACTTTTTGTAATTTCAATGGCTTTACTCCGAGTTCATTTTTCAATATTTACCGAATGGAATATTGCGGATTTCGATCTTCTTCTTTACTTTTCGAACCAATTCTGCTGATGTTGCTATTTTCTTCCGTCCACCTTCTTGACGTCGGGCTATACTACCAGTATCGCGGTGACGAGCGATGGTACGAGACACAATAGATATATTCACATTTAAATGCTGGAGTGCTCTAACGATAGCCACTTGTTGTTTTCCAGCCAAATATAAAAGAATCAAACAATCACCCTTGAATTCCATCACGAATAACTTTTTTTCTGGAAAATTCTCATCACAATGCTTTTGTACACTTGTAAACAATACAAATGAAGAACGCATTTTCATAGCGCCGCCTAATCTTAAACACATATATCATCAGTAATCTAAATATCAAATTTCAGAATTTTATCTCCATCCCTTCAACTAATACCAAGTATAGTACAATTAAGTACACATTTCCGAAACCATCTCCATATGTCCAGGCTACACATGAACAGCGACCATAAATAAAAATTTCAGATACCAAACACCATCCGTTTACCCAATACCAAATTGTACAAAATATAGTATAGCACTTGTGTGCACTTGTAGTACACATTTCCGAAACCGCCTTTTTTTCAAAAACCTACCCCCGACAGGGACCCCAAAACAAAATTTTAAAATTCCAGCTTCATCCGTTCACCCTAAAATAAACTGCTCAATATTCAGTACAATTTTGTACAGTTCGCACGCTTAGTGCACATTTCCAAAACCGAGTCCATATCTTTATTCCAGATATCAACAGAGACCTCAATATACAATTGCGGGATTCCAGCTCTATCCCTTCATCCAATACCAAATTTAATATCATTTAGTACTTTCCGTACAATTATAGTACACATTTCTACAACCATCCTCATATCTCAATCCCAGACATCAACAGAGGATTCCAGCCTTATTCCTTCACCCTTTATTCTCATACCAAATTTTAAGCTTTATCTATTTTTTAGCTCTATCCAGTTACATGACATTGTACCATTTTTAAAGTTTGATACCAAGTTGTTGGTACATATACTCTGCACAACATCAGTGACTTTCACTCCAAATTTCAGACTTCTAGCTCATTCCGTTTGTCCAATACATAGTATTCAATCGTTAGTACATTTTAGTACTATTCGTATCCTTTAGTACGAATTTCTAAAAACCCAGCCACACGCCTATTCACCAAAATTCCAAGATTCTAGTCAGCCAATTATTTCTCTACTCTTTTATATATAGATTTATATGAATTGCAGGTGCCTCCAAGATTTCCCCCCTTTGGAAAAACAACTGGAAACCAATTTTTTGTTGTTATAAATCTTTATAAAATTTATAGCACCAGAACACCAACCAATTTAAAAATATTATTATACGACCTACGACATTCATCATAACTGAAAATTTCGCAGCCTCAGTCATTATTTTCTACTTTTTTCTACATACCAGCCCTTCATCTCATAACGAAAATTGTGCAGCCTTCCCTGGAGGACATTTTCACAAATAATATTTTAATGGGAATTATCCTTTTAATCAAATGCCACTTAGTTCTGTTATGGCCCACCATTATCTTCATTATGGCTACTGTGCCAGCTAGCTGAGATAAAAACTGACACATAATTATGATGTGTGTCACTTTCATATATACACCCTCGCACAATTTCGCATCCGTACATAAATACATGCACACACATACATAAAAAATAGTTAAAGAAGATAAATCTACAAAGTGGATGAATTGTTGGTGATGTTCTGGGAAAGAGTTTTAAGCGGTTTTACTCTTAACAAAGGCATAAAAAGGGGTTTCCACAACACTGTCACTGTCATGATGTAAATAATTTTGCTGTTGTCATGTGTATTTTTACATAATTATGTATGTGGGAATTCCTATCGTGTAACACATTCATCCACAATCATATCAACATTCATTAACAGCAAATAATTTATGTTTTAAAATGTTGAATGTGTTTGTACAATGTGTGTGTGTTTGGAACATTTTGTTGAATATCGCAAATGGTGGCTATTGTTGGTTAAATATAATTTTTTTACCAGGATTCAATATGCTTCGAATTGGGTTATCATAAAATCTGTGATGAATATTAAGCGAGCATAATAATAAACCCCATTCTGGCTATATGATAGCGAGGATCCCAGTAACAACTTTGTGTGTACCTTTGAGAAGGTTAAATTTAAAATGGCTAATGAGCAAGAAACAAAAAAAAAGTAAAAAACATTGAGTTCGGCCGGGCAAAACTTTTAATACCCTCCACCTTTGGGTAAAGGAAAGGAAAAGGAATGTGACAAAAACCATTAAAATGCCGAATATCGGGAGGTATATGGGGGCTATATCAAATCGTGGACCCATACATGCAATGTTTCGCCACCGGAGCTGGAACCCATTATGACCAACAAATATTGCAAATTTTTAGACAAATCCGTGAAAAATGTGGCAAAAATAATAAAAATACCGAATATCGGAAGGTACCTTTATATGAGGGCTATACCAAAACGTGAGCCTATGACCTACAAATACCAATTTTCAGACAAATCCGTGAAAAAATGTGGCATAAATCATCAAAATACCCAATATCGGGAGGTACCGTTATATGGGGACTATACCAGAACGTGGACCGATATATCTCATTTTCAATACCAACCATCCTAGACACAATAATAATTGCTCTGCTAAATTTTGGCGCTCTACGTCTAGTAATGTGGGTTGTATCGTGATTTCAACAGACAGACAGACATGCAGACGAACATCGTTAAATCGACTTAGAATTTTATGCTTATTATGAATATATATTCTGATGGGGTCTACGGCGAATATTTAAGGTTGTTACAAACGGAATGATAAAGTCAATATACCCTCCTTTCAAAGGTGGAGGGTATAAAAATACGCCTCATGGAAATAAAGATTTACGACCCTATGTTTCTTTTAAACAAACCCGCTTCTGGCATTCGATGTCGTCTATATTAGTTTACAACATCGTATATCTTCTACAACACTTCGTAACTAAATTGTCAATTAGGGTTGTGCCAGCTCCTTATCTAATTCCTTGGACTCCGGTCGTTTGTAAGAAAACTCTACGTATAAGTGATATGAACTTTATTAAATCGCTCATACGCTTAGGAACTGGTGTTCGAAATATAGAACTAGACTGACGTAGCTCCATTCGGAATAACTCCACACAATACGGATTTGTCTATACATAACATACCCTCATACAGGGTGGGTTGAATTGAATGAAAGCAAAAATTGTCGGAAATAGCATTATATTTTAGAATAATTCTAGATTTGTTCGAATTGGTCACCATTGGCACGAATTATGGCCTTCAAACGGCCAATGACACCGTCATACGCTGCCCGAATGTTGCTCTGCTGTATATTGGCCCATTCCCGGCGAAGAGCTTACTTGAGGTAATCGACACTTTGGAATTATTTAGTGCTTTCTTGCTTTCAAAAATACTCCAGACACAATAGTCCAACGGATTGGTATCCGGAGGTTTTAGTGGCCATTGTGCGATGGAAATGAAGCGAGGAACCTCATTTTGTAACCATTATCGGGTGACGCGTGCTGAGTGATGATGCTGAGTCCTGTTGGAATGTCCAAGGTCTGCTGCCAGAATGTTTGCGTGCCCAAGGAATACACCCTCCAGTATTTCGATAATATATCGCGATAATACTCGGCATTTAATCGAATGTCACGGTCGATTAATACGAGCGGAGAATGACCATCGGCTGTTATGGCGGCCCACACCATCACCATGGCCGGCGCTTGAGTTCTGGTGGTCAACCGAAGGTGCACATTTTCAGCTGACCTCTTTAGCGAGTAAACACGATCATTTTTTTTTTGTTTACAAACTGCCGGACAACTAATGTTTTCTCATCGGAGAAAACCAAATTCGGCAGTTCACCCCTTTCGGGCAAGCAAAGCAACGCTTTAGCTCTTTTGAGCCCATTTTCTCTCCGTTGCGGTGTAAGTTCTTGCAGTTTTTGGAATTTCAATGGCTTTACTCTTACCTAATTTTTCAATATTTGTCAAATGGAATATTGCGATATGTTCAGGTCACGAGCCATTTTTCGGCCACTACGACGCGGGTTTCGATCAAGTCACTTTTTTTACTTATCGAACCATTTCTGCTGATGTTGCTGTTTTCTTCCGTCCACTTCCTTGACGTCAGGCTACGCTACCAGTATCAAGGTAACGAGCGATGGTACGAGACACAAAAAATTTATTCACATTTAAATGCTGGAGTGCTCTAACGATAGCCAGTTGTGTCTTTCCAGCCAAATAGAAATAATTCACACTATCACGCTTGAATTCCATCACGAATAACATTTTTTCTGGAAAATTCTCACAAAAATGCTTTTGTACGCTTGTAAACAATATAATGAGCTGTCACTGAGATAATTTTTAATAACTGTCGGACGAGTGGCTTAGAAATGACAGCAGTCTGAACTTGTTTGCGGTTTTTTCCTCTAACCCTGTAATTTTCAAAGACTTCGTGGCTTCCCAGATGAAAATCGTGGATTATCAAGGACTAAATTATGATTGGTTTTATTTTTTAAATAATAATTGGGATGATATTGAAACGAAACTTTCGAATAATTTGGAAATTTCCAATAAACTTCAAACTGTGATATTTAATATTGGTGAATACTTTTTCAATTCTTATTAAAGGTGGACAGATTTTTTTTGTTTTACTAATTTAATTCCATACCACCTATCGTATGTTGACTCATATTGATTGCAAAATATCATTTTGTTAATATACTCCGGTCGCTTTTTAATATGGAAACAATACAAAAAAATATATCGATTGGAATGAGGAAGCCAGCGTATACATGGCTTCATTAAATGTTTTTTCATTTGTTTTTTGTTTTATTTTTTAACAATTAACAACAATTTATGCTGTATATTTCCAAGTATGTGGTTCCTTTGATGTTGGTTTGTTGGCATTGTTGGAAAAAAACCAATGAAATTTAATTAATTTCCATTAATGGTCGTTTTGTGGCGGTTTCTAAGAATTTGATAAAAAAATAGAAATTTAGAAATAAATAAAAAAACAACTTGGAAAGTTTTTTTTTTGTGACAATAGACATTTAACAAAGCATTTGTTTTATTGATATTTTGAGAAATTTTAACTTGTTGGCTTTTTTAAATTTTAAAAATTTTCCAAATTTAAAATTTTATTTTTTTGGATTTTCGACCAATTTAATTATTTATTACTGGTTTTTATCGGGCTTTGTTAGACAAATAATTAAAAATTTCAAATAAATAAGCTCTTGATAATGTTGGAATAAAGCTAACGAAACGTCGAGCAAAAAAATTAAATAAAAATCTTATTTAAATTTTAAAAATAATCTAAGCAAAAAAGCCTGGTAAAAACCAGTAATTAACATTTTATTGATGTCCTCTTGATGACAGAGTATGGTTCCTTAAACATTATTCATTGCTTGAATATTAGTAAGGTAACGATATTTCCTAGGCCAACTTATCTGGTGTTACATGCCAAATCAGCAAATATTGAAAAAGTTCGCAACTGATTAAGCTAATTAAGAGATACTCCTTTCATACAGGGTGAGATGAAAAAACTGCAACCAACTTCAGACTTCATGAAAAAACTGCAACCAACTTCAGACTGCTGTCATTTCTAAGCCACTCGTCCGACAGCTGCTAAAATTATTCCAGTGACAACTAATTACATTGTTTTCAAGCGTACAAAAGGATTTTGATGAGAATTTTCCAGAAAAAAAGTTATTCGTGATGGAATTCAAGCCGGATATTGTGATTTCTTTATATTTGGCTGGAAAACCACAAGTGGCTATCGTTAGAGCCCTCCGGCATTTAAATATCAATAAATCTTTTGTGTCTCGTACCATCGCTCGTTACCCTGATACTGGTAGCGTAGCCTGACGTCTAGATAGTGTGCGGATGAAAACAGCAGCATCAGCAGAAATGGTTCGACATCAACAGAAAGAGCGACTTGATAGAAACCCGCGTCGCAGAGGCCGAAAAATGGCTCGTGAGCTGAACATATCGCAATATTCCATTCGGCAAATATTGAAAAAATGAGCTCAGGGTAAAGCCATTTAAATTCCAAAAAGTGCAAGAAGAAAGAAAATAGACTCAAAAAAGCTAAACAGTTGCTTCGCTTGGCCGAATTTGGTTTTTTCCGATGAGAAACCATTCGTTGTCCTGCAGTTTTACTTGCCAAAGAGATCAGCTAAAAATTTACACATTCGGTTGGCCACCAGAACCCAAGCGACGGCCATGGTGATGGTGTGGGCCGCCATAACAACCGATGGTCGCTCTCGGCTCTTATTAATCGACCGTGGCATCAAAATAAATGCCGAATATTATCGCGAAAATATTCTGGTGGGTGTGTATTAAAGCCTTGGGCACGCAAATATTTTGCCCGCAGAACTTGGACATTTCGACAGGACTCAGCACCATCGCACTAAGCGCGCGTCACCCATGAATGGTTACAAAATGAGGTTCCTCGCTTCATTTCCAGCGCATAATGGCCACCTAAATCTCCGGATACCAATCCCTTGTCTGGAGTATTTCGGAAAGCAAGGTTGACACTAAAAAATACCAAAGTGTCGCGAAAGGCCACAAGGCCACAGACCTTGGACATTCCAACAGGACTCAGCACCATCGCACTAAGCGCGCGTCACCCAAGAATGGTTACAAAATGAGGTTTATCGCTTCGCAAGCGCTTCGCCGAGAATGGGCCAAAATACCGCAGAGCAACATTCGGGCAGCGTGTGACGGTGTAATTGGCCGTTTGAAGGCCATAATTCGTGCAAAAGGTGACCAATTCGAACAAATCTAAACTTTATCTAAAATTTGATGCTATTTCCGACATGTTTTACTTTTATTTAATAAAATTTAAAAAAAATATAAAAATTATGGCGTTTGACTTTGTTGCAGTTTTTTTTATCTCACCCTGTATATTTATCAGCTGTCATGACCAATGGAAATTTTAATACAAATTAGAACCCCTTTAATTACTGCCACCCTTCTTAAATAGTAATTAGAAAACAGGGGTTTTCATCCAAAGTATTTACACCAAAGAATGAATGAATGAATGACTGTCTGACTGAATGAAATGAAATAATTAAATAAACGAACAAATAAATGATTGAACGACAGTTATTCATTCAGTGGCCAAGCCACAACAACTGTTGAATGGCAAAGTTACCCACACATTGGTCCAGCGGAAGTGTTGAGCGAACGAAAAAAAAAAACAAATAATAAATTCAAATGAGAAATTGCTGTGACTCAATCATTGCTTACCACCAACTTTGCCAATACCACCACCAGCTCCCCCACCAACTAAACTCCGTATATTGACATTTGTCAACCCCCAAAATGGCGGTAGAGTTGGTCGGGCTCTTGTCATCTCCAACTAAACTAGAACTAGTAAAGTCAAGTCAAACTAAACAACAGCAAAAAAATCATTCAATTTCCGTTCGATTTTAACCATTTGCCACGCTATGTAAATAAACTCTTCAACGGTAAGAGGTAGATGGGTGTTGGCGAGTAAAAAAAGTTGTGTTTCGAAATTGCATTTGAATATGGTGGGATGTTATTTAATTAAATGGATTTGTTTAACTTTTCCGAATGAAAACTAAAACGACAAAGTTAGGGAAAATGTCAATAAGTGGACGATTGAATTGGAAACTTGGGAGGAAGGATTTATTTTTAACGGTATAGACAAATAGGCTATGGTTTGAGTGAAGGAATAGCAAGACGTATTGTTTATAAATATCCATCGGAAGCATTTAGCTTAGAATAGCTGAGTTTTGTGGAGGATAAATTTTCAATTTTTTGCTCTGCGGAAGTTGGAGTTAGTTAGTTGGGTTGTAAAGACAGTTTGAAGTTTTGTGTGAGTTTTGGTAGAATTTTGTAGTAATTAAGCTACTCCGTACTTTTTACAATATTCTGGTATTGTGTGATTGATTTCCCATAAATTGAGGTCTTAAACACTTTTAAGTATTTTGCCATTCCGTTTGTAACTAATCCAAATACTCATGTTAGACCCTAAAAACTATATATATCCTGGATCAGCGTAATATTTGAAGTAGATTTAGCTATTTCCGCCTGTATGTCTATAGTAATCTTTCGAACAAATTGAAACGCGTGCGTATTCTGCCAGTAGGCATGTTAAATTCATAAATAGGCCATATCGATTCAGGTTTTCTTATAGCACCTATACCTACCTCCAGATATTCGGTATTTTAATGGCTTTAGCGGCATTACTCACCGTTTTTTTCAATTTTCGTATTTAAAGCTCGTAGTAGGTACTCAACCCTATGAAAAATGAGTGCCTTCGTTTAGCCGGGATTCCCGTATTCGGTATTTCGTTGATTTTGCGACATTTTGCACCGGAATTGTTTTAAATTTCGTATTTTTGTCTACTGCAACCTAAATGGGTACTACAACCTACAAAATTGTCTATGCGGGTCCACGATACCTTGTATCTCAAATAATAAGGCACTTTATTCGTTATTTTGATGGTATTATCGCCTGTATTCATCGGAATTGTTTTAAATTTCGTATCTGAAGTTTGGAGTCGGAATCGGTCTTCGTATGGCCCACATTAAGCGAGATTTCTCGGAATTTGTTGAAAAATTTCCAGTTCCTTCCTTCCACATGGTGGAGGGTATTAAAAGTTCGGCCCGGCCGTAATTAGCTGCTTCTTTACATGTTATAACTATATATTTATCATTCCATTTTTGAAGACCTTTCGACCAAAAATGTTGAATTTGTGAAAAAAAATCGTTCGTCAAAAAAGCATGGAAAATTTCAATGATATTCCCCTAAATATTGGGGATTTTACAATATTTTCGTGGAGTACTTTGATATAGGATATAGACTTAGTCCTACTTTTTAAGGACTTTCCGACCAAGTATAGTGTTTTTTGTTAAATAATTGTCAGCAACTTTCGATTCGGAATCCTGAATTTTTAAATAGATATTTGATTATTTCGTTGATTTTTAAAGGTTTGTCAAAATTTTAGGGGATAAGTATCTTGAGGCCAAAAATGTTGAAGTTTTTATAAATATTTGTTACGTCTTCCTAGATGGAAATTGTGGATTTTTAAAGAACAAATTGTTACGGACCTCCTGACTAAAAATTGTCGTTTTTAAGTGACTCGTCATTGATTTATTTAAGAATTTTTTTAAACTCTTCCTGGTAAAAATTATGAGTTTTATTGGAACATTTCTCCAAAAACATTTACCCCGAAATATAGTTTGAAAGAACAATTCTTATGATTTTCATACCCAAAGACTATGGAAAATATTTGAACGGCCTTCATATGGAAATATGTTTTTATTCTTTAAAAAAATAATAATAAAGACTTTCTAATTATTAAAGTACGTAGGTCTGATGTTATTCCGAGTTCGTGTAATTTTTGGATATCGTGTTATGTTTCCTTACTATTAACATATGTTTTTATACCCTACAACACAATGTGTTGGTGGTATTATAAGTTTGAATCGGCCAAAAACTATGTAACACCTCGAAGTATTGTTTTCGCACATAGGAAAGTAGGAAGATACATTCCCTTCTCGCTTAGCTGAGTCGATCTAGCTTTGTATGTCCGTCCGTCCGTCTGTCCATGTGGCCCGATCCTCAATTTTGCATTGACGTCGGGAAATGGTCAGAATAGAGGCCCATGACTTTTGGAGATGATCGCATAATATTTAAGGGTTGAAATGGACCAAAAACTGAAAAAAATCCTGATTTTGCAGTTGCTCCACATGTCGCAATTATAGACCAATCGACGCGGAAATAAGCATGGGGCTACAGCTTAGGGCTGGACAGATGCTCTAAATTTTTTTTGGTCATTGGGTAATATTTAGTGGGTGAAATAGACCATAATATTTGTGTTAAATAAAAGTCAAATTTTCCATTAAACCGCGAATATTTTTAATCCCGGCGAAATCACAACTAGACGAGAAGGTCAATTCTAACCGTTACATCGATGTCGATTGTAAATATATCGGATGTATATAGCGAAATATATATATACAAAGGAAGGGGATGTTAGCTAGAATTCTTATATCTCCAGAATGGCTGCAGCGATTTTGACAAATTTTGTCAATTTAGAAAGCCCATTTGGCATAAAAGTATAAAATCTAACAAAATCGCATGAAAAGATGTCAATAATGATGTTAATATAGATTTTGTAGAATTTTGTGACATTTTTTTTATTTTCTCATATTTTTTATCGCATGCGATTTTTTCAATTTGACTCATAATATTGAAGTTTATATTTTGTAATATTTTTCAACTTACAACACAGGTTGGGATAATTATAAACAGATTGCAATTATTGTCCGATCCGCACGAAAATGTTCACAAGGGTAGGGTTAGGCTCAGAAGGGCTAGGCCTATTATTTTCAAAGATGTTCGCAATTTATTTAGGCGGGAAATGGACCAACAACTAAAATAATTTCTGATTTTGCAGCTGTTATAAAGACCACAAATAGAAACCAAAGGACACGAAATCTCGCATTAAGTTAGAGTTTAGGACAGCGGGTAGAATGGACCACTAATTTTGTGTGAAAAAATACTAGCAGTACTTACAGGCGATATCCGAAATACACCAAAGTCGAACTTCTAGCTTTTTATGTCTATTTCGTTGACGAATATAACCAAATATTGTAGACAAGTAAATCATATAGATGAGTCTAAATTTGGAGATACAGAGCAGCCTCTTGCTTTTGAAGATGATCGCAAGGTATTTAGGGGTTCAAATGAACAAAAAACAGAAAAAAATTCCTGATCACATAATTGAAGCCAATCGACACGTCTGAGAAGAGAGTTAAGGACAGAGAAGAATTCAAGCATTTTGGAGGACAATTGGATTATATTTAGCTGTAAAATGGACCAGAATAAAAAATAACAACATGACGGAGTGCGTAAATATTGGGATAATATCCCTGGTCAAAATGCTAAGGGTAATATCTGGGCAGTGCTCCGTGATATAATTTCAAAAGCGAAATCTTCCAAAATGGATTTTGGCATAGGGAAGCTTCTAACATATTGTAGTGTTATAGGGTATCACATGGTCGGCCCCGCACGACTATAGCCCTTGCCTACTTGTTTTTTAAAATAACTTCTGGGGAGAATATTCCAGAAAAAAAAAAACAAGGGAACTGATGAGGATTGGTGGCTCTTTCCGAAACCTAGGTATTCCCTGCCTTACCCCCTGGTTTTTAATTTAGCATATTTCAATATAAATATTTTAAACGACTTCATGTACAGTTTTAGAACTTCCTCCGTCCTAAAAATCTTTTCCACAAATCCGCGGATTTTGTAATCCTTTTTTAATTGGTTCAGATCCAATTTTTTTTGGATTTTGTTTCTTCTATTTTCTTACTGCTTTTGTTTGCGAATTATGGTTGACAGTCCAGTTTGTACTTATCGTGTACTATTTTTTCGTTTCAGGTTGTTTCTTTCAATAAATAATTTGGTAAGTAGCAAAGTAATAAATGATGCTCCCAAGACTCTTTATACTCTCCAACAGTCTATAAAATTGCCATCATAAGCGAAGCAAAGGAATCTCTAAATATTCTTGACAGAAGTGAAACAAGAAGAGTAAACGATTGATGCTAAAACAATAGCTGCAAATATGAGGCTTCTTTATGCCCTTATATAACGCTAATTAACAATTTGACATGCAAACGAGGAACATGAAGTCGATTAAACTCAAACTTTCCATTTAATTACTATTTTTGTATTTTTATAAACCTTACCCTGTTCAGGTTTCTGCAACACAAAAAATATCCTTTTGAAAATAATTTATATCACGCTCTTTTTACATCAATCTTTTTTCTGTTTGATTTTCCTTTTCTAATAACAATATTGTGTTAATTTATTTCGATACACTCAAAGTCACGCAAATATGTTGATTTGAAATTGGCTAAAGAGCAAATTTGTATTAAAACTGACAAGGTTAATTATAGGCTTTTTAGAGGAAACAAAAGGATATCCAAGCATCGTTGCTACCATAGCCACCACCATCAGCATCACCAACCAACAGCGAAAACCATAGCCAATTTAACATCCATCTATGCCAACATGAAAAATGCCACCATTTGTCAGAGTTCACAGGCAATGAATAAAATTAAGAATTTGTTCGTTTTTTCTCTTCGCTTTTAATTTAAATAAATGGCATATTTGCTATTTTAGAAATTCCTTCCTTTGTTGCAAACAAACATTTTTTCCAAATGATGCCAAAAGTGGCCATCGAAGTGCCTTCAATGAGTAAATAAAGTAAATAACCAATTAACCCAATTAAGCCTTGTTAAGTGGCGAATGGCTTTGTTTTGAGATTTCCGTTTGGTGTTGTTATTTTTGTTGTTGAGCATCAATGCTCAAATACTTATTCAAATTAATGGATGGCTTTGCGTTGTGGACAATGTTTTAATTAGTGGAAGTGGCATTCCGTGATAGTTTCCTGATTAATATTAATAATATGAATGAAATTTTAATTAGGTGCAGAATACGATAAGCATAATGAATGAAATAGCCAAGTCGATAGTAAGGCGATGATTGTGCAAAATAATGTTCGCTTAAGTTGCCTGGGTTACGGGAAAGTTTTTATGCTAATTTATAGATGCTTGTGCTTGGTGGCCTACGCAGTTTTTTTTCAAGAAAGGAGAAAGTGTTGAAAAAATGGATTTGAATATGTTTCGGGTCGTTAATTCTTTAGAATAATCTCCAAAGGGTTATAATCTCTGTCAGCAGTAAAGAAATTAAATGTCTTCTGGAAATCTAAGACCTCTGGGAGGATTTAACCGAGGCGACCTTAGGCTCGTCTATGGAGACATCCTTAGGCTCGTCTATAGAGACATCCTAAGGCTCGTCTATAGAGACGACCTTATGATCGTCTATAGAGACGATCTTAGGATCGTCCATAGAGGCGACCTTAGGATCGTCTATAGAGACGACCTTAGGTTCGTGTACAGGGACGATCTTAGGTTCATCCATAAAAAATAGGTTCATCCATAAAAGACGACCTTAAGCTTGTATATACAGGGTGAAATGAAAAAACTGAAACCAATTTCAGACTGCTGTCATTTCTAAGCCACTCGTCCGACAGCTATTAAACTTATTCCAGTGACAGCTCATTATATTGTTTACAAGCGTACAAAAGCATATTGGTGAAAATTTTCCAGAAAAAAAGTTATTGGTGATGGAATTCAAGCGTGATAGTGTGATTTCTTTATATTTGACTGGAAAACCTCAAGTGGTTATCGTTAGAGCCCTCCAGCAATTAAATGTGAATAAATTTTTTGTGTCTCGTACCATCGCTCGTTACCGTGATACTGGTAGTGTAGCCCGACGTCAAGGAAGTGGACGGAAGAAAACAGCAACATCAGCAGAAATTGTTCGAAAAGTAATGAAGCGACTTGATCGAAACCTGCGTCGCAGTGGCCGCAAAAAAATGGTTCGCGAGCTGAACATATCGGAATATTCCATTCGGCAAATATTGAAAAATGAGCTCGAGGTAAAGCCTTTGAAATTCCAAAAAGTCCAAGAACTTATACCGCAACAGAAAGAAAATAGACTCAGTCTCAAAATAGCTAAAGTATTGCTTCGCTTAGTCGAAAGTGGTGAACTGCCGAATGTGGTTTTCTCCGATGAGAAAACATTCGTTGTCCAGCAGTTTTTAAACAAACAAAATTATCGTTTTTGCTTGCAAGGAGGTCAGCTGCAAAAGGTGCACCTTCGGTTGGCCACCAGAATTCAAGCGACGGCCATCTTGATGATGTGGGCCGCCATAACAGCTGATGTTCGCTCTCCGCTCGTATAATCGATCGTGTGACGGTTTCATTGGCTGTTTGGAGGCCATAATTCGTGCCAAAGGTGACCATTTCGAACAAATCCAAACTTATTCTAAAATTTGATGATATTTCCGACATTCAATAAAATTTAAAAAAAAATGTAAAATTTATGGCATTTGACTATGTTGCAATTTTTTTATCTCATTAAGAGGACTCTAAGCTCGTCTATAAGAGGGGACCCTAAAGTCGTCTATAAGAGACGACATTAAGCTTGCCCTCTTCAAGAGACGACCTTGTCCTCTTCAAGGGATGACCGTAAGCTTGTTCTCTTCAAGGGACGACCTTAAGCTTGTCCTCTTCAAGAGACGACCCTAAACTTGTCCTCTTCAAGAGACGACCTTAAGCTCGTCGTCTACAAGTGACGACCTTAAGCTCGTCGTCTGAAGAAGGTCGCCTCCTTTACATCGTCTTTGGAGACAGCACTCTTCAGCTCGTCTATGGAACACGACCTTCAAATTCGTCCATAAAGACGACCTTCTTAAGCTCGTCTATAAGAGACGACCTTCAAGTTCGTCCATAAAGACGACGAGACGACCTTCAAGCTAGTCCATAAAGACGACGAGCAACCTTCGTTAGCTCGTCTATGAGAGACGACCTGTTTCAGATCAACTATGAGGGACGACTTGAGGCTCGTCTATAGAGAAGACCTATTTCAGATCATCTATGAGAGACGACTTGAGGCTCGTCTATAGAGACGACCTTCAAGTTCGTCCATAAAGACCACAAGACGACCTTCAAGCTCGTCCATAAAGACGACGAGGAACCTTCGTTAGCTCGTCTATGAGAGACGACCTGCTTCAGCTCATCTATGAGAGACGACCTGAGGCTCGTCTATTAAAGACGATCTTTCGAGTTCGTCTATAGGAGGGACGACCTTAAGCTCGCTTATGGAGAAGACCTAAGGTAGCTCGTCTATAAGAGCTCGCCTTTAATCTCGGGCTTCACGGCTTGTTTGTAATGGACTCATCTGACTCATCGCTAAGTACCGTACGGGTTGTTGGTCTTGGCATTTAAACTTTTTTTTGATTTGCTTGAATGCATAATTCTCATTTTATGGTATTGGTGTGGGGAAAAAGATGTGCAGGTAAAATTAATCCTTAGTTTTCCTATTAATATTCAATGTTCTAACGGAAATTTGTTTAAATTTACGAAGACCCTTATTTATGTGGAATTAATTTTCTATATTTTCCCTTGCTATCAACATCATGAGTGTTGATACAAACCCCTTATACTTTTAATTAAGTTGATGCATAAATTATGATTAACTTATATCTACATTGAGGTGGCTACCAGAAAAGTTCCAATTTTGTTTTCAATTTTTAATATTTAAATTATTATGCCATATAGAACTTTAATTTTTAAAACATTGCTGGGATTTTCACACTGGTTATATTTTAAATAATTCATTAATATATATATATATATATATATATATATATACATACATATATATATATATATATATATATATATATATATATATATATATATATATATATATATATATATATATATAAAAATATTTATATTTAATTTAAATGTCATTGAAAGAATATTTTTCTTATTTTTATTCCTTATAATTCTACCCACCCTAATACACCCCCTGTTTATAAATTCTATCGAACAAACTTTTAATTGGCATTTACTTGGACCCTCTGCCACAAAAATAAATTGAAAAGTTGTTTTCTCTCCTTTAAAAAATTTAGTGTGATAAAAAATATGGTTGGAAAAAATATGCCAATGGAGATAAGTGAGAGTGGATAAAAAAATGATGTGCACTGGGTTATAATGTGAAAGCAGATGTTTTTTTTATAGGAAAACGAGATTTTCTTAATTGGTTTTCGTTGGGATATTGAGGTGTGTAGCAACACACATATGATAGGCAGGGCAAATATTTAGAGTCATTGGTTTACTTTTTCATCCCAAAATTCTCCTAAAAATTAAACAAGCAAGCAAAGGCTATAGTCGTGCGGGGCCGATCATGTGATACCCTACAACACTACAATATGTGAGAAGCCCCCTTATGTCCAAATCCATTTTAGAAGATTTCGCTTTTGAAATTATGTCACGGAGCACTGCCCACATTTTACCCTTAGCATTTTGACCAGGAATATTTGCCTGTCTGTTCTTTGTTTGATTGGGAAAATTTTTATATTTTTGGTTTATTTGAACCCCTAAATATTTTGCGATCATCTCCAAAAGTAAGACGACCAAATTTAGACTCATTTATAAGATTTGATTGTCAATGGTATTTGGCTATATTCGCGAGATTTTGTGTCCTTTGGTTTCTTTCATCTTTGAAAACAATAGGCCCAGCCCTTCTGAGTCTTACCCTACCCTTGAGAAAATTTTCTTGATAATCGAACGATAATAGCAATCTGTATATAATAGCCCCAACCTGTGTTGTAAGGTGAAAAAATATTACAAAATGTACACCTTAATATTATAAGTCAGATTGAAAAAATCGCATGCGATAAAAAATTTGAAAAATTAAAAAAATGTCAGAAAATATTACAAAATCTATATTAACACCATTTTTGACTTATTTTTATGCGTTTTTTTATATTTTATACATTTATGTCAAGATGACATTCTGAATTGACAAAATTTGTCAAAATCTGTCCAGCCATTCTTGAGATATAAGCATTCTAGCTAACATCCCCTTCCTTTGTATATATACATTGTATATATTTCGCTGTATATATCCGATATATTTACTATCGGCATCTACGTAACGGTCAGAATTGACCTGTTCGTTTATTTGTGATTTCGACGGGATTAAAAATATTCGCGGTTTAATGGAAAATTTGACTTTTATTTAACACAAATGTTATATTCTATTTCACCCACTAAATATTACCCGATGACCATCAAATGTGGAAGACTTCTAGCCACCCCTAAGCTCCAGTCTCATGCTTATTTCCGCGTCGATTGGACCATAATTGTCACCTGTAGAGAAACTGCAAAATCAGGAAAATTTTCAGTTTTTGGTCCATTTCAAATCCTAAATATTATGCGATCATCTCCATTTTCAATTTCATGAGGATCGGTCTATAATTGCGACCTGTAGAGTGATTACAAATTAACATGGACAGACGGACGGACGGACATATATATCTAGATCGACTCAGCTCGGCGAGATGGGAAGATCCATATATACTTTCCTATGTGGGAAATCAATATTTCGAGGTGTTACATAATTTTTGGACCAATCAAACTTATAATACCCCCAACACATGGTGTTGTAGGGTATAACTAGGACCTGTATGAACAAATTTCTGCCATCTAGGGTATCTAAGTGATATCTATTATAAACGATAAACTTTAGCTTCGAAAAAATACCATTGGAAATGACCATACTTCCAATGTAGGAGCATATTTCGCTATATCGCCTATGTGGGTACCTCCTGGTGTAGGTTATTTCTAAGGTTGTATTTCGGCCTCTTGGGCGTAGAAAACTTCTGACAGATCATATTCAATTTAGGTATATATTTTGCTATTACATTTAATATTACAACCATAGTCCAAGTTTCCAACAAATTTGGTATAGGATGGGACAAATTCAAAAGGAGGTGATGGTATTAGGTCAGAAAAGCAAAACTCTAAAAGATTTTTGCATCATTAGACCAATTTTTCTTTCAATCACCTTTTATAAATACGACCTCGGGCAATGACAGAGGGCCCAATATTAGCTCATATTTAGAATTATTTTTATTTTTTATTATTCCAGAGGAAATCCAAAGCTTAATTTTTAATCTTCGTTCGTTAGCATCGCATGAATTGAAATCCTGTCAAGTGACTTCGACGAAGATTTTCATTAAAAAAAAATAATTTTAAGTTTTTCAAATCGTGCTCGATTGGGTTAATGTTAATTGATTTTTCTTTCTCATTCCTATTTCCCCACACTAATAGTTTCTACATATTTCAAAGACATTGCGATAGCAAACTGTTATTTATCAGACCTCCGCTATTGGACATTGTACATCCCTTACATAAGCTCTATTAAATATTTCTCTTTTTTATTTTCGCACACTCACATAAAGTCCATAACGTGTTGCTTTCATTATAAAAATATAACCATAAAATAAAATGCATAAAAAACCCTCAACAATTATTCTCCGCGTCCTTTATCCCCAGGAATCGCATCATAGGTAGGGTAATGTGGAAACTCCTCTTACATTGACATAATTCGCTTTTGTTTTGTACAGTCCGCATAGTTCGTTTTTGTTTCGCTGTTCCGCAGCAGTGTTACATGGCAGGTTACAACTAGTGGACAGCTCTCGCACGGTGATCACTTTTAGCATTGGTTGGTGCGGCGGTCAGACGTGTGCGTTATACTTTCGTATGTTGTTGGTAGTTGTGGTTACGTTGCCACTGCAATGCAAGGATACATCATGGTCATCATCATCATCATCGCGGCGTGACAGCACGGTATTGTTCGGACATAACACTTGATAGCTAACAAATTAAAAAAAAGAGAAAATAAAATGAAAAATAAAAAAGTGGGAAAAAATGTGAAAAATCTCGCAAAAAGTATGTGTCGGAAATGAGGGACTATGTGGAAATTGAAACAATGTATGTAATAACTTATTGTTGTTGTTTTTGTTGCGGAGGATATGTGCTTATTTGTGGGGAAAGTTTTCGATAAGTAGAAGTTGATTCAGCAATATGTTATACATCGAAATATAACAATATATAATATACATACATACGTATATTTATCCCTTGTAATGCCGCTTAAAGTTTTTAATTTTAAAGGGTGATTTGTAGCTAATATTTTTTAGGCAGCACTGGTTTAAACAACTCACGCACCTTCCGTGCTTTGTGTCATGGCAAAACATATTTGTTTTGATTCGTTTTACAAAGAACAACGTTTGCAAGTAATTGATTGATTGACAGATGTATACTCTCATCCTTATGCGTATTTTGACCCTTTTGTGGGGAGCCACCAGAAGGTGTAGGCCAATATTTACCTTCTTCAAAACAGATCATGTGTTAGTAGGAATATTGGAATGTGTGAAGTTTAGAATGAGTCCGATGCTTATTTCGCATTTTATGAGATATATTCAAAATCTTGGCCCGTTGTGGGAGAGGTACCAGAAAGGGTGGACTGATATATCCCATCTTCTCACCAGAAATATTGGGATGTGCAAAATTCTTTTGACTTTTTGACTTTTTCAGAGAGAGATTCTTGATCGGGTTTGATATCGTAGATTTACGAAAACCACAGGGCATTGATACAAATATTAGAATTCGCAAAATTGGATTGTTCTTTCTTGTTCTATTCGGTAAATTATTTCTTATTAAAATTTTGACCTTTTATGGGGGCGGTACCGGAAGTAGTGAACCAAGATCCGAACTCGATTAAAGGTTGATAATAACATTACGATGCACCATCTTTGGACCAAAGGGAATACAGAGCCATCAAGACTGGCGGATGGACAACTCTTAATCGACTCCAAATATCCTAAAACGGATTTGGTCCAAATCCTGGGGTATAAAGACATTATTTCGATGAGGCACGTTTTCCTAAAATTGAACTAAGCGGATGGGCCGTTTGAGGGGTAGTCGCGGTAAACATTTTCATGAAGTAGTCTTCAGATAGTAGAAACGGGTAAAGTTAGAATCTTGAAACTTCGCACGAGGATCAGTCTTGGTGCGTAGGCGTGTGATAAGGCTAGGTTTTTTTTTACTAATAGTGTACAAAAAGTACTAAAAATTGAATACTTTGTGCTGGACAAACAGAATGAGTTAGAATTTTGAGAGAGAGAGGGGGAGAGAGAGAGAGTCAAAGATGGAGTGCAGGATATATGTACCAGAGGTAAAGTTACGAAAAGTGCTAAAATGGTACTGAACTTCTAAATGAAATTTGTTATAAAATTCAAGGTTGGAAAGTAAGTTTTGATGGTTCGGGAAATATGTACCAATTCTGCGAACTGTACTAAATTTGGAAAATTTAGGTTATACGGATGGAGCTGGAATTTTTAAAATTTATATTAGTGTCTCTATTGGTTGTATGTGATAAAGAGGTGGTTTTTGGAAATATGTGCTATAGGGATAGAGCTGGAATCCTAAAATTTGTTATAAATGTCACTGTTGGTCTCTGTGGTTGAGATTTGGAGGTGGGTTTGCATAGGGTTGGAATTTTGAAATTTGATATGATTGTCACTGTTTGTGTCTGTTGTTGAGAGAATGAGTTAGTTTTGGATATGTGAACTTGTACTAAATTTGCCAATGAGGAAAAGCACAGAACTAAAATCCACACATTTGATATTGAGGTCTCTGTTGGTATCTGGAATTCAGATATGGAGGTGGTTTTGGAAATACGTACTACAATAGTTCGGAAAATACTAAATGACACTTATTTTGGATCACTGTTGGATGTAGAGATGTATATTGTTTTGGATGTTCGTACTGAGTATTGCTGAATTTGGTATTGGACGAAGGGATATAGTTTAAATTCTGAAGTTTGACATTGAAACGTTGAAATAGTTTTGGACATACAAATTTAAGTTGAATAAATTTTGCAATTGTATTAAATATATCCTTTCAAAATTTAGGATTTTTAAGGCTTTTCAGCGTAAGAGGTATTCTTTCCGAAGAAGAAGAAGCATAAAAAAATTTTTGAAATCTTGAAAGTGTGAAAATTCAGTGCGATGTATGAAATTAAAAAAAAAAACATTTTATCAAAGTGCAGCAGCTAAGTTCGGGCCGAAATTCTAATACCCTCTGCCATTTTGAAGAAACTTGAAAAATTTCAAAAAAAAAAAAAAAAAATCCGAAAACTACCACTTACATGAAAATCGTTATATGGGGACTATACGAAGACGTGGACCTGCATACGAATTTTTTCGCCATAGGTTGTAGTACCCATTAGGATCTTCCAATACAAAATTTGAAATAATTCCAGTAAATAATGTCGCTATAATCATGAAAATACCGACTATCTGGAGGTACCGTTATATGGCAGCTATACGAAGACGTGGACTCGCATACACAAATTTTTGTCATAGGCTGTAGTACCCATGACGAACTTAAAATACGAAATTTGAAATAATTCCTGTAACTAATGTCGCTATAATCATGAAAATACCGAATATCGGGGGGTACCGTTATATGTGGGCTATATGAAGACGTGGACCTGCATTTATTGCAATAAGTTGTAGTAACCATTAAGATATTTCGATACGAAATTTAAAACGATTCCGGTGAATAATGTCGCTGAAAATATCAAAATACCGACAAATGGAGGTACCGTTATATGGCAGCTATACGAAGACAAAATTTTGTCATAGGCTGTAGTACCCATGACGAACTTAAAATACGAAATTTGAAATGATTCCGGTAAATAATGTAGCTATAATCATGAAAATACCGAATATCGGGAGGTACCGTCATATGGGGGCTAAATGAAAACGTGGACCGACATGGCACATTTACGAGCTGGCAAACTATGCATGTATGCAAAATTTTAGCCATGTATCTCAATTCGTTCGAAAGATGATTATAACAGATAGACAGACGGACATAGAAAAGAACTTATTTTTCATAGAATTTTACGCTAATCCAGAACATATATTTTATAGGGTCTATTATGAATATTTCGAGGAGTTACAAACGGAATGACAAAGTTAATATACCCTCCATAGAATGGTGTATACCCTCCATAGCTTCCGAACAAAGTGAAATAGATTGATAAAATTTTGCTCAAATGTATTTTATGTCTGCATGACTTTTGGTGTTGAAAATGGGTCATGTAGGTCCACGTTTTGATACAGCCTCCATATAACGGTACCTCCCGATATTCAGTATTTTGATGATTTTAGCAACATTATTCACCGAAATTGTTTCAAATTTGGTATTTAAAGTTCAATGGATATTACAGCCTAAGACAGAAAATTATCTGTGCAGATCCACCTCTTCCTAAAGCCCCCATATAACGGTACCTCCCGATATTCGGTATTTTAATGATTTTAGGGACATATTCACCAGAATTGTTTCAAATTTGATATTTGAAGTTCGTAATGGATACTACAAGCTACGACAGAAAATTGTCTGTGAACCTCCACGTCTTCGTATATCCCGATATTCGGTATTTTGATTTTATCGACATTATAACCGATTTTTTTTTAAGTTTCGTATTTGAATATTGTAATCGCTTATGACAAATTCATGTCGTCGTATAGACCTTAATATAAAGCTATATTCAGTATTTTTAAGATTTTAACACAATTTTTAACTGATTCTTTTGTTTTTGAGAATTGGCAAATTCGTTCCAAATGGTGGAGGGTATTCAAAGTTCGGCCGGCCGAACTTACAGCTTTTTTACTTGTTTTATATAAAATCTTAACACTTCTAACGCTTTAAAATATCCAAATCAATATGTATCTATCTCAATAAATTAATATTTTTTTTCTCTTAAACCATGCCAGCACAATTTATAATCCGCCTAGGGTATTTGTTAAAAGAAAAAACACAACAACAACCACACAACTCAAAGTAAACATACATATGTACATAGTTTTCAGATACATCAAAATTTTAATTAAATAACCAACTATCGATTTGTTCAACACATGATTTTACCTTGAAATATGAAATAATTACAACACCTCGTTCATCACCATGTTTCTCGTGATGCTGCTGCATCAACATCAAACACAACATCGACATGGTACTGAAAAAAAAAATCCCCTTCGGTACTAATCAACAAATGAAAGCAAACTTTAGTTGTTGGGGGCTTTTTCTACTTTCCCATGTTCCTCTTCCTGTTCGTTAATGATGATGTATTCAGATTTATATGAATCGGTCGAATGCAATAAGCGATAATGAAGTAAACGATTTTTCCCGAAAAAATAAATCAGTGCGAATTGTGAAAATGGAAATTATTATGGAAATGAAATGCGCAAATTTGGAACTACCACAAACATAGGTTATTTGTGAATGTGGAATAATTTTGTAAGTCAAATATTCTAGTTTGGCCAAATAATGATGACATGATTGATACGAATATAAATAGGATGACGATTTTGCATAACAAACTGTCCAAAACGTTTATTTGAGGCGTTAAACCATATATGACCCAGATATTTACATTCCAAATAAGAATTAATATTAGGTAGAGTGAACTGCATGAATGAAAGCGACGACATTATTGATACTCCAATATATTTCAAGGGAAAAAATTAAAAAAATAAAAATCACCGTATTAAAAAAACAAATTTCGTTCAAAAAATTTTTCATATTTTCACCGGCGCTCAGTGGGGTGAGATACCAAAAAAAAAAACGGAGATTAATTCAGGAAAGCATTCCATCGCTATGAAATTTTGCTCAGACATTTATATTACCTTTAATTTGTAAGGTTTTAAAAATGGTACATATCGGATAGCGTTTTTCGGCATTTTGAAAAAGTTTTGACCACAATTTTAAACTAAATAATGTATTACTGGACATTTAGAGTTCTCTTCACGTTAAAACGTTTCAAGATTGTTCCAGTATTTGATGTAGGTCTTTATATTGCTGTACCTCCTAATTTTTGTTATTTTGAAAGTTTCGGCCACAATTTCGAACCTAATCATGAGTAACTTGACATTTTGAGTTCTGAGCCGAACAAAATCTCTCCCAGCTAAATTTTATGAAGATAAATCTATTATTATGTATTGACCATATATAACGGCACTTCCAAATTCTAGGTATCTTGAGAATCTCTCCCTGCTAAATTTTGTGAAGGTTAGTTCAATATAATACATATATACAGGGTGTGATAAAAAAAAAACTGCAACAAAGTCAAACGTCATAATTTTTACATTTTTTTAATTTTATTGAAGGAAAGCAAAAAATGTCGGAAATACTATTAAATTTTAGAATAAGTTCAGATTTGTTCGAATTGGTCATCTTTGGCAGGAATTATGACCTTTAAACGGCCAATGAAACCGTCACACGCTGTCTGAATGTTGCTTTGCGGTATTTTGAACCATTACCGGCGAAGAGCTTGCTTGCTGGTATCCGGAGATTTTGGTGGATTTGGTGGAGGAACCTCATTTTGTAACCATTCTTGGGTGGCGCTTGAGTTCTGGTGGCCAACCCAAGGTGCACATTTTCAGCTGACCTCTTTGGCAAGTAAACACTATCATTTTGTTTGTTTACAAATTGCTGGACAACAAATGTTTTCTCATCGGAGAAAACCAAATTCGACAGTTCACCACGTTAGCCAAGCGAAGCAACTCTTTAGCTCTTTCACTTTTTGGAATTTCAATGGCTTTACCCCGAGCTCATTTATTAATATTTGCCGAATGGAATATTGCGATATATTCAGTTCACGAGCCATTTTTCGGCCACTGCGACACGGGTTTCGAAAGGGTAAACGTTTATGGGTGATGGAATTTAAAGAATGTTCTCCATCTAACAGTCCTTTCGAAAGTTCTTCTATATGAGTTAGGAGAATCTGTGGAGTACAAAAGATATCTAAAGGTCGTCTAAATACAGAAAGTTTTCCAAAGACTTTAATAAACGGGACATTTGACCCTCTAGGGACCTACTATAATCCAAAAAACCTATTACAGATCATTTATGAAAGAAGGAATTTAATAGTTGTTTTCCATTGAGAGAAAACCGTCTGGTGGCCTTCCGATAGAATATCTTTCATAGCACAGAAGATCTTTCATCGGTGTCTATAAACAGCTGATATTTTAAAAGCCGTTTGCAGGGTGAACGATCTATATTAAATATGGCTTTCTGAGAGCCAAAAGATTTGAGAGACCAAAGAGTCAGGACTATATTATAGAGCCAGCAAGGAGTATAGGAACTTTACAAAGAGGTGTGCAGAATGGCAGGTAGTTCGGGATTCTAACGAAAACCAGCTGTAATGCCTTCTGGAAATCAAAAATCTTGTAAAGCTACTTTTATAAAACGAACGTTTTAGAGTGGTTTTCCATGCAATCCGTTCCTAGGCTTATTGATAGAAGATCTCCCAGAGAGCCCAGCAGATTTGATAGACCAAAGAGTCAAGGCTCTATTATAGTCTAGGAATTTTATAATGAGGTGCAGAATGGCAAGTGGTCCGGGACGCTACCGAGAACCAGCTGTAATGCCTTCTGTAAACCAAAAATCTTTTAGAGGTATTTCATAGAAGGAACGTTTTAGAGTGGTTTGCCATTGGCAGAAATCCGTTCCTACGTTTATTGATAGAAGATCTGCCAGAGAGCACAGCTTCGATAATAAACGGGCTAAAGGCTCTATTCTAGAGAAAACGGCCAGAGATCAGTTATAGCCCAGCAGATTTGTGAGACCGGGGAATCACGAATCTATTATAGACAAACAGGACGCAGGGAACTTTATAAAGACATGTGCAGAAGGACAGTAGGCCCGGGAGTCTACCAAAAACCAGCTGTAATGTCAGCAAAAGGCAAATGACTTTATCAAAGGGTACCTTTTCCGGGTTTCGTCCAAATCGGATGAAGATGTATATGGGAGCTATATCTAAATTTTGACCAATTATCTCCAATTTCAATGATTTGTGCGAATTTTCATCTGCATCGGAAAAAAAAATGCGACCTGTACTTTGTAACAAAAATACATGAACAGACGGACATGCATAAATCGACTCAGAGTGTGATTCTGACGTACAACTAACAACGAATGGCAACATACAACGAATTTAATATTTCACCTAAAATTTTCTGGAAATAAAAAAAATTTTCTGAAAATAAAATTTAATATTTCGAAAAGGATTTGAGCCGCTCTTTAACTATATCGGTGCCAGATCCCACTTTTTGCATACCAATAAAAAAATGAAAATAACAATTGCATTCGATGCAGAAAAAATTGAATCCTATTTTTTCCCCATCACCCTCATCAATCATGTTCCTGTATCATATCGCATGAAGTAGAGCGTTGAGAATCTGCAATAGAAAACTGCATTTAAGGAAGCAGGTTTCTGGAACGTTATTTTTCTATCCTCCTCTTTGCCTCCCAACATGTTGCGCTGGAAATGTAAGACAAGAATATCTTTCTTAGTATCATTCACTAGCACTTCTCAATTTATGGCACATTATCCGCACTGCAATGTGTCAGTTAAGCAATTTGTTAATGACAGCTACGAACATGTAGGAAGACAGACGTCCAACCTATATCCCCACACAACGCGGAGAAGAGACGACAGCGACAGGAATAGAAAAAAACAGGCAACTTTATTGCAGTCACAGCGAATATGCGTCATTAGGGAAACGGATATATGGGAACCACTAGCGGATATGAACAACATAAAGTGAATTGGAAAAATTAAAAATTTAATTCTCTTAAATAAATTATGCTTAACAAACAGCATTTGGTTGGATCGGACCAAACATTTTCATTTGGAAAAAATGCCGACTTAGCCTGAATAATACCTAACGTTACGAACCGAAAATACCCAAAAACAAGTAAGCAAAGGCTATAGTCGTATGGGGTCGACCATGTGATACCCTACAACACTACAATATGTTAGAAGCCCGCTCATGTCCAAATTTTGGAAGATTTCGCTTTTGAAATTATGTCACGGAGCACTACCCAGATATTACCCTTAGCATTTTGACCAGGGACATTTCCCCAATATTTACGCAATTCATCGTGCTGTTAGTTGCTGTGGTCCATTTTACAGCTAAATATAATTTAATGGTCATCCAAAATGCTAGACTTCTTCCCTGTGCTTAGCTATCTTCTCAGGCGTGGCTTCAATTGTGTGATCTGGATTTTTTTTCTGTTTTTGGTTCATTTGAACGATCATTTCTCATCATTGCGATCATCTCCAAAAGCAAGACGCCCCTCTGTATCTCCAAATTCAGACTCATCTATATGATTTGCTTATCTACGATATTTGGCAATATTCGTCAACGAAATCAGCATAAAAAAGCGAGAAGTTCGCCTTTTTGTGTATTTTGGATATCGCCTGTAAGTTATTTTCAGCGTTTTGGTAGAATTTAATTTTTTGTTTTTTTTTTCACACAAAAGTAGTGGTTCATTCCAACCGCTGTCCTAAACTCTTACTTCATGCGAGATTTCGTGATTCATTTCGTGGTCCATTTAAACCCTAAATATATTGCGGACATATTTGAAAACAATATCCCTAGCCATTCTGAGCCTAAAACTACCCTTATGACAATTTTTGTGAGGATCGGCCGATAATTGCAATCTGTATATAATTACCCCAACCTGTGTTGTAAGGTGAAAAAATATTACAAAATGTACACTTGAATATTATAAGTCAAATTAAAAGAATCGCATGCGATAAAAAATATGAAAAAAAAATGTCACAAAATACTACAAAATCTATATTAATATCATTATTGACATCATTTTAAGCGATTTTTTTAGATTTTATACTTTTATGCCAAGAGGGCATTCTGAATTGACAAAATTTGTCAAAATCGGTCCAGCCATTCTTGAGATATAAGTATTCTAACTAACATCCCCTTCCTTTGTAAATATATATTGTATATATTTCGCTATATACATCCGATATATTTGCTATCGGCATTTACGTAACGGTCAGAATTGACCTGTTCGTCTATTTGTGATTTCGCCGGGATTAAAAATATACGCTGTTTAATAGAAAATTTGACTTTTATTTAACACAAATGTTATAGTCTTTTTCACCCACTAAATATTACCCGATGACCAAAATTGGAAGGCTTCTGCCCAGCCCTAAGCTCTAGCCCCATGCTAACTTCCACGTCGATTGGTCTATAATTGCGACCTGTAGAGCAACTGTAAAATCAGTAAATTTTTCAGTTTTTGGTCCATTTCAACCTCTAAATACTATGCGATCATCTCCAAAAACAATATGGTTCTATTCTGACCATATCTCCACCTCCATTTTAAATTTCGTGAAGATTGGGCCATAATTACGACCTGTAGAGTGTTTACAAATTAACATGGACAGACGGACGGACGGAAATACATAGCTAGATCGATTCAGCTCGGCGAGATAGAAAGATGCATATATACTTTCCTATGTGGGAAACCAATATTTCGTGGTGTTACATAATTTTTGGCCTAATCAAACTTATAATGCCCCCCAACACATAGTGTTGTAGGGTATAAATATAGTTGGAAATTGGTGTTATACAAATAAATACTGAACATTTTCAACTAGGATGTGTTCTACCTGTTGATATCAAATTTCAGCTCTGTAATTTCCCTCATTGCCAAATTTAGTGCCCTTTAGTTTAATTATACCACGCATACCCCTTTTCTCAACCACAGACACCAACTTTGAATCCATATCATTTTTTTCCAGCTTTATCCCTTAACCAATTTAATACCACTTTGTACATTTCGAACAATTATAGTACAAATAGCCAAAACCACCTTCTTATCTTAACCACATATCAAACTTCAAGATTTCACCCAACCAACCAACACTAATTTTTGTACTATTTATACATTTTCGTACAATTTTAGTAAATATTTCTAAAACCACCTTCGTATCTCAATTCCAGATAGCAATATCAATCCCCTCATCCAATACCAAATTTATTCAAATTTAGTTATTTTCGTACAAATAAAGGACGCATTTTCAAACCATCGCCAAATCGCAAACAAAGATGCCATCAGTAATCTAAATATTAAATTTGAGAATTGAATACCAAACATAGTACCACTCAGTACTTTTCGTGCGATTATAGTATCATTTTCGAAACCACCTCCATATGTCTGAGCTACATATGAACAGCGACCCTTATACCAAATTTCTGATTTCAAGCACTATCTCTTCACCCAATTCCAAATTGTACCAAATATGGCACTATTTAGTACTTTTTGTGCATTTGTAGTACACATTTCTAAAACCAGTTCTTTATCAGAAATCTACCACCAACAGGAATTCCATACAAATTTTTAAAATCACAGTTTCATCCGTTCACCCTAAACTGGTAAAAATTGTCGAAATTTAGTACCACTTAGTACAGCTCGCACATTTAGTACCAATTTCCAGAACCACCTCCATATGTCAATCCCAGATATAAACTTTGGGATTACAGCCCTATGCCTTCACCCAATACCAAATTTAGTACTTTTCGTACAATTGTGGTACACATTTCCGAAACCACCTCCATACGTTCAGGCTTCACTTGAACAGCGACCCTTATATCATATTTCAGATTTCAAGCACCATATATAGTACTATTTAATACTTTTCGGCCACTTGTAGTACACATTTCTAATACACATCGTAATACTACCACCAATACAGGGTTGCCCATATTCGACGGACCTTTGGGCCCATTCCAATCGACGAGGCTTGTCCGCAGGCAACATTCTTTGCGTCAATTGAACTTTGTACGGGAACAAATGCAAATCAATGCGAATAATCCATTGTAAAGTGGACCGAGCCATGCCCAACTGCTGAGAACGGCGTTTTTGGGATGTTCTTGGGGACCTCTCAACACTGGCTCGTACGGCAGCGATATTCTCGGCCGATCGCCTTGGTCGACTTTATATGGCCTCTTCGGATTAGAAAGAGCCTTACCAGACGAAAATTTTTCGTATAAACGCCTAATGGTGTTCTTAGAAGGCGCACTTCTCACATTTTTATTGTTTTAAAAGCACGTTGAGTTTTCACAATTGACTTCTTCTCTTGAATGTAAATTTCAACTATTTCGCGTGGCGTGTATTGGTTCATGGTAAAAATCTGCTTTGACTGACGCTTCAAACGCGGCATGTCATTAAGCGATGTGACATCTCTGCCAAAAGTTATGGCGTTACCAGATGGGTCCGTCGAATATGGACAACTCTGTACAAATTTTCCAGCTTAATCCGTTTACCCTAAACCAAATTGTTCCAAATTTAGTACCATTTAGTACAGATATCTTCCAACCTTGGTTCTCAAACAGAATTTTAAGTTTTTAGCTATATCCGTTTACCAAATGGTACCGTTTTAGATGTTTAATACCCTTTAAGAAAAAATTCGTAAACTTAAAGTTTGAATTTCCAACAATCCTTTGCACACCATCAGTGACTATCATTCCAAATTTCAGAATCACAATTACAATTTGTACCGAATTTATGACAATTAAGTACATATAAGTACGAATTTCCAAAACTTCCTACATAGCCCAATCCTACACTCCTATTGAATGAAAAAAAAAATGTGTCTCGTACCATCGCCCGTTACCATGATACTGGTAGCGTATCCCGACGTCAAGGAAGTGGACGGAAGAAAACAGCAACATCAGCAGAAATGGTTCGAAAAGTAAAGAAGCGACTTGATCGAACCCTGCGTCGCAGTGGCCGAAAATGGCTCATGAGCTGAACATATCGCAATATTCTATTCGGCAAATATTGGAAAATGAGCTCGGGGTAAAGCCATTGAAATTCTAAAAAAGTGCAAGAACTTACATCGCCACAGAAAGAAAATAGACTCAAAAGAGGTAAAGAGTTACTTCGCTTGGCCGATAGTGGTGAAGTGCCGAATTTGGTTTTCTCCGACGAGAAAACATTCGTTGTCCGGATACCAATGCGTTTGACTTATTATGTCTGGAGTATTTTGGAAAGCAAGGTTGGCACTAAAAAATACCAAAGCGTCGATCACCTCAAGCAAGAGCTTCGTCGGGAATGGTCTAAAATACTGCAGAGCTACATTCGGCCAGCGTGTGACGGTTTCATTGACCGTTTGAAAGCCATAATTGGTGCCAAAGGTGACCAATTCGAAAAAATCTAAACTTATTCTAAAAGTTGATGCTATTTCCGACATTTTTTGCTTTCATTCAATTAAATTTAAAAAAAAATTAAAAATTGTGGCGTTTGTCTTGGTTGTAGTTTTTTATCTCACCCTGTACAGCATCCTCAAAAACAATGTGCACTATTTTTGGTACCTTGTAATACTTTTCGTGCCCTTCTAGTACGAGATTCCAAATACCCAGGTGTACCTAAATCTTTAACCAAGAGTGACCCTCACTCAAATTACGAGATTCTAGCTCCGGCCGTTTCCAGGAACTTTAAATTGCACATATTTCCTCTAATTTGGCCTTAGTTCTACAAATGATCAGACTATTGGGCAGTGCATAATCGATATGGAATTTCATGTTTTGTGGAGTCAGACATTATTATTGTGAGAAGTGGCAAACATAATATACCCCCAGCTTATGGTGGAGGTTAAAAAAGTGTATAATTTTTAAAAATGTCATAGTTTTTGGGAAACTAAAATAATAGAGTCCATCTTCAAACTTGGTATCAATCATGGTACAATGATTTCAAGGTAGGGCAGAACTACCATATGATTTAAATTTTTTTATTTTTCTGGCTTAATATGTCAACTTCATTTGCATATGTGTGTGTCTTCTTTTCAATAATAAAAAATTGTTTAGAAAATATTCAAATCCGGGTGTTTTCAAAATGCTTATTGCAACGAATGCATCGACAAAATCTACAGTTTTATTCGCGAAATAAACCATAAGAGATATATAGAATATGATATTGAAAAGAAATTTTGACCATTCATTCAGTTTTCGCGGTTTTAAATTATTTATTCAAAATCAATGCAACAAGTTGTTTGCTTTTTTATTGTTTTGATAGTAATTCTGACATTACAAGCCAAACAGGTAGACCTCTATACTTGCAATTTTTTCAAAGTTGACCTATCTTCTCTTCATTGTACCATGGTATCATCAATCTACTTTGAGGGATTTAAAATAAAAAAAATATGATTTATTTTACTTGGTCTAATGTAAAAGTAAGCTTTGCAATAAAATTCAAAAAATAAAAAACACTTGCCTGGAACTTTTCCATATTTGATGTAAATTTTAAATTCAGATCTCTGAAGTTCTCCCTTAAATGTCAAACATAAAGAACTAAATATTTCCCCATTTATTATTAAATTCCAAATAATTTTATTTTTAATATTTTCCATCACTTCCTGTCACAAGTTAACTTGCGCGTTCAGTGTTGCGGGTGCTAAATTTATTATTCGGGAAAAGAAATCAAATCATCGTTTTTGCCACCCGATGGAGAATAAATAATCACTTCCCACGCATTCCCGATAACCTTTTCACGATGACAGAGAAAAAAGTGAAAACAAGAACCGGTCGTTTTCCTAACGTCCAAGGGGTAACTGTTTTTACCACGAAAACGAATTAAATGTATTTGGGTGTGTGTATCTGTGTGTGTAAGCAAGGAATAAAGTTAATATGTCAAGTTTCCGGTTTTAAAATAAGGTGAAGTAAAAAAAAAAATAAATACAAATAAACAAAATGTTATTAAATATCTTGTTTTTTTTTCTTCGGTTAAGATTGCATTGCCTTTATATGGTGGTGGAGAGAAGAAAGAAAAAAATTGATTACGTGCTGTGTTTTTTCGCAATTGATTGACGTTGTACTCCTGCGGGTGAATCTCTTACGAAAGGAAACAGTGGCTGGAAACCAGGTAAGAAACATAGGTCTTGTTTAAGATAAGGGGTGAGTGATAGCGTCTTTGGTTGGTGATATCAAGGTCATGTAGGGTGAAAAGTTGAACCGAAATCAGGTAGAAGGGCGAATTTGGAACCCAATTCATTTTTCATTGGGTGGAAATGTTAAGAAAAGAGGATTAAATAATTATATTGTGAAATGTGACCAGGTTTTTTTTCTGGTACCACGATAGGGCTGGAATTCTGAAATTTAGGAGTAAGATTTCTCTTAGATTCTACGATGCAGGTTATTATGGAAATGTGTACTTATGTGTGCTAAATGTTACTAAATTGGGTTTAAATTGATGGAATTCTGGAATTTCTAAATAGGATTTCTATGGAATTGTATTATAGATGTATGTTGGCAGTTTTGGAAGATTGCCCTTATGTGTACTAAATTTTGAGGCTTGAATTCCGAAATTTGATATTGAGGTCTCTGTTGGTATCTGGAACTGAGATAACTGTTGATTGCGACAACTGTTGATGCCTGGAATTGAGATATGGAACGATATGGTTTGGAGTACAATAATTATATCGAAAGAACTAAATGTTACTAAATTTGGTATTGAATGAACCGATAGAGTTAGAATCCCGAAATTTGGTGTTGAGATCTGGTGGTGGTTTTGCAAATGCGTTGTATAATTGTTCGAAAAGTAGTAAATGTACTAATTTTGGATCACTGTTGGTATCTAGGTTGGAGAGACGCAGATTGTTTTCGATATGCGTACTAAATGTAACTAAATCTGGTATTGGATGAAGGAATAGAGCTGAAATTCTGAAATTTGATGTTGAGGTCACTGTTGGTCTATAGGGTTTACATTTGGAGACGTTAAAATGGTTTTGGAGATAAAAATTGGATGTGAATCTATTGTGCAATGGATTTCCAAATATATCCTCCCCGGTAAATTTCAAATTGTAAAATGTTGTAGACTTTTTGGTGTAAGAGATTTACATTTTTCTATTATTCTTTCCGAAAAAGGAAAAACTTCAATAATATATAAGACCTAAGAAATTCTGAAAATTTACCACGATGTATGAATTTTTAACTCACAAATTTTGTTAAACTGAACAAATTGTTCAATGACACCGTCACACGCTGCCCGAATGTTGCTCTGCGGTATTTTGACCCATTCCCGGCGACACTTTGGTATTTTTTTAGTGCCAACCTTGCTTTCCAAAATTAGGTGGCCATTCGATGGAAATGAAGCGAGGAACCTCATTTTGTAACCATTCTTCGGTGACGCGTGCTGAGTGCGATGGTGCTGAGTCCTGTTGGAATGCCCAAGGTCTGTGGTCAAAATGTTTGCGTGCCCAGGTTTTTAATACACCCTTCAGGATATTTTCGCGATAATATACGGCATTTATTCTGATGCCACAGTCGATTATTACGAACGGAGAGCGACCATCGGCTGTTATGGCGGCCCACACCATCACCATGGCCGGCGCTTGAGTTCTGGTGGCCAACCAAAGGTGCACACTGACTCTTTGGCAAGTAAACACGATCATTTGTTTGTTTACAAGCTGCTGGACAACAAATGTTTTCTCATCGGAGAAAACCAAATTCGACAGTTCACCACTGTCGGCCAAGCGAATCAACTCTTTAAGTTCTTGCACTTTTTGGAATTTCAATGGTTTTACCCCGAGCTCATTTTTCAAAATTTGCCGAATGGAATATTGCGATATGTTCAGCCCACGAGCCATTTTTCGGCCACTGCGACGCAGGTTTCGATCAAGTCGCTTCTTTATTTTTCAAACCATTTCTGCTGATATTGCTGATTTCTTCCGCCCACTTCCTTGACGTCGGGCTACGCTACTAATATCACGGTAACGAGCGATGGTACTAGACATAAAAGATTTATTCACATTTAAATGCTGTAGTGCTCTAACGAAAGCCACTTGAGGTTTTCCTGTCAAATATAAAGAAATCACACTATCACGCTTGAATTCCATCACGAATAACTTTTTTTTCTGGAAAATTCTCACCAAAATGCTTTTGTACGCTTGTAAACAATAAAATGAGCTATCACTGGAATAATTTTAACAGCTGTAGGACGAGTGGCTTAGAAATGACAGCAGTCTGAAGTTGGTTACAGTTTTTTCATCTCACCCTGTATATTGTCGGCTCCCCACTTCCATAGCCTTTGTTTATTTGGAGCTTTTGGGTTTCATCTTTCATATCATATAGTTTAACCTTTAGTGGACACAGAGAAACTTATCACCTTCGTGTAGGTACTTTTTGCCCATAAAATATTAAGAAAACTAAAATCTTTTATTACGATTTTTTGAATTATTATTGAAACGAGTTTCAGTTCGGTATTTAAAAAAAATTAAATAAATAAATAAATACATGTATTTGTTATTATTTTGAGACACAGGTTGAGATTTACAAACTTTCCTTTTAAGGATATATTTGACAAATCTAAAAAATGTTCAATATAACCACCACCGCGATACTGTATGTTCAATGTAACCACATTTCGTAATCCCTCTATCAATCCAATTTGCTGTTATTCCTGCATTTATCCTTCTTCGATACCACTGTTCAGCTGCCATAATGTTTTTAACAAACGTTTGTTGATTTGTGGAACATTTCAAATTCCCAAGATACCCTTGCATGCATTCCGTGCCATACAAATATTTACTTACCTACATACAGGATATACATACATATATACAAATGTATATATGAACAATAATTGAAACCATAGATGTTTGTACACATGTATGTGTGATGCTGTGCAAAAACAAATATACTACGGATTTACGTACAACACATGTACAGATAAAATTCTCATCCGTAAATGAGTTGTCTATCACCGCAGGATATTGTTTTTATGCCATCTCTACGATGATTTTTCTATGGCTACAGAGCGAGAGAGAGATTTTCGTCATGTTGCTGGTTTTCCCATGAAATGATTTTAATTAAATTTTACTTAACGTGAACTTCATCATCATCGGCAGTCCCATCATCATAATCATCATCGACAACTTCGATGTCGTTGCTGTCGTTGTCTTTGTTTGTCAGTCAACCTTGTTCCTGTCTTTGTCTTCGTTGCCATGGCACAGTTTATTGTTGTTTCTTTTTTGTTTTTTTTCTTTCTCAAATTTCATTATCATTAACATCATTATCGTTTCGCTGTGATAATGAACGCTCATTAATCCATATGTACTCGAGTGTGTTTACACTTGCGAGTAATGCTCCATTGAATGATAATAAACTAAAATAAATATATACTGAGATTTTAATGGTTATGAATACTTTATGTGGGATTCTTTATTGAGGAGGGGGATGTGAATTGTGTGTGTGGGTTGTGGGAAGTGCCAAGGCAAAACTGATATAAAAATATTCTTCCTTCTAGGAATAAGAAAATCGAAGTTTCCTTGATGATATTGGTAAACAATATCATAAACAAATAAAATAAATTATTTTTGATAGAATTGTTTTTCTACCATAGGTTATGAGTTTATTTTTAAAATTTATGTAATTTTAAATGTGTGAAGAAGATCCTTTGAATACTTAGAAATATTTGTAAACTGGAAATTGTAAGCAATATATCTTTTGCAATATTTTAATTAATCGGCTTATATGTGTTGGTAATTGTACGAAATTATCGAAAAATGTATAACTTTAGTGGTCGCAAATTTGTTCAGGCTGTATCTAATTTGCAAAAAATTATTATGCATTCGAAAAGCTTACAGTTTCTTTTTAAACCTTTTTAATCCTTTTCGAAAAGTTCATTAGAAGCTGTTTTGAGGCAAGTGAACATCGTGGAAAAATATGTTAATCTGTTTTATTCCATTGTTCCATATAGGATTTCCTTGGGTAAAAGTAATTTTTTGGGATTTATCGCATTATGTTTTACTTTTTTATACCCTCCCATAGTATGGTGGGGGTATATTAACTTTTTCATTCCGTTTGTAACTCCTCGAGATACTCATGTCAGACCCAACAAAGTATATATATTCTTGATCAGCTTAAAATTTTATGTCGATTTAGCAATGTCCGTCCGTCTCTCCGTAAGGGGAAATCATTTTAGCTTCCGAACGAATTGAAGTAGATTGATAAAATTTTACTCAAATATATGCTATGTCTTCACGACTTTTGATTGTTTGTATTGAAAATGGGCCATGTAGGTCCACGTTTTGGTATAGCCCCCATATAACGGTTCCTCCAGATATTCGGTATTTTAATGATTTTAGCGACATTATTCGCCGCAATAGTTTCAAATTCGGTATTTGAAGTTCGAAATAGATACTACAGCCTAAGACAGAAAATTGTCTGTGCTGGTCCACGTCTTCATATAGCCCCCATATAACGGTACCACCCAATATTCGGTATTTTGATCATTTTAACCTGATTATTCACCGGAATTTTTTCAAATTACGTATTTGAAGTTCATAATGGGAAATACAGTCTGTGACAGAAAATTGTCTATGCAGGTCCAGGTCTTTGTATAGGTCCCATATATCTGTACCTCCCTATATTAGGTATTTTGATTTTGATTTTAGGTACAATACCCACCGAAATTGTTTGAGATGTCGTATTTGAGTTCGTAATGGATGTTTCAGCATGTGACAGAAAATTTTGTATGCTGGTACAGGTCTTCGTTTCATGTTTTACGAGCTTCATGGGTATTCTAAATTTTGACCCTCTGTAGGAGGTGAAAGAAGGAGTGGACCGATATTATCTAGTCTTAATAGAAATAATGGGATGTTTAAAATATAAAGAGAACCGGATGCTAATAATCGATTTTATTATCGTTTTTGTTTTGTATAAGTTGAAGGCAATCGAACTCTTACATCACATTTTATAAAAGTTAGAATTATTAAAAATGTCGACCATTTGTGGGGGAGGTACTTGATAGAGTGGGCCGATATTGCCCATTTTTGCACTTGACATAGCCTTGATGCAAATATTTGGATTTTCAAAGTTGAAGCAAAATTGGATTATCATTTCTCTTTCGGTGCATTAAGACATTTTCTTTGAAAATGTCGACCTTTTGTGGTGGAGTTACCACAAGGAGTGCACCGATATTGCCCATCTCCGAACTCGATATAAGGTTGATAATAATATTACGATGTATCAAGTTTGGACCAAATCGGATACTCGCTTTGAGAGTTATCGTTTGCACCAGCCAGTCAGACAGACGGACGGACACACATCGCTAGATCGACTCCACATGTCCTGAAACGGATTTGGCCCCTATTACGAGTACCCAAACTTAATCAATGGAAGTATTTATATCAGATTTAACTCTTTCTGATACCTTTGCCTTTCGTTTGTAATTTCTACGAAAAAGAAACGAAAAATTTCTCAAAAACAATAAAATCCGTTAAAACTTCTGTTAAAATCTTAAAAATACCGAATATAGCTATTATATTAGGGTCTATACGACGACATGAACCTGCGTAGGTAACATTTGTCATAAGCCATTACAATATTCAAATGTGAAATTTAAAAAAATCGGTTATAATGTTGATAAAATCAAAATACCGAATATCGGGAGGTACCGTTATATGGGGGATCTACGAAGAGGTGGACCTGCACAGACAATTTTCTGTCCTAGGCTGTAGTATCCATTACGAACTTTAAATAATTTTAATTTGAAACAACTCCAGATAAGTACCGTTATATGGGGGCTCTACGAAGACTTGGACCTGCACAATTTTCGGTCTTAGGCTATAGTATCCATTACGAACTTCAGATATCAAATTTGAAACAATTCTGGTGAAAATGTCCCTAAAACCATTAAAATACGGAATATCGGGAGGTACCATTATATGGAGGCTTTACGAAGAGGTGGACCTGCACAGACAATTTTCTGTCTTAGGCTGTAGTATCCATTACGAACTTCCAATACCAAATTTGAAACTATTCCGGTCGTTAAAATCATCAAAATACCGAATTTCGGGAGGTACAGTTATATGGGGGTTATACCAAACCGTGGACCTACATGTCCTGCAGACATAACATACATTTGAGCAAAGTTTTATCAATCTACTTCAATTCGTTCGGAAGCTAGAGTGACTTCCACAGGCGGACAGACGGATAGACGGACGGACATTGCTAAATCGACATAGAATTTTATGCTGATCAAAAATATATTTACTTTGTGGGGTCCAAAATGTGTACTCGAGGTGTTACAAACGCAATGACAACCTTAATATTCCCTCCATATTATAGTGGAGGGTATAAAAACGAGATAGACCCATAGTTCCTTTTGATGATCTACATTGAATCACATTCTGAGTCGATTTATGTATGCCCATCTGTTTGTCTGTCCATGTACTTGTGTAAACAAAGTACGGGTCACATTTATTGCCCGATCCCATGAAATTGGTCAAATTTAGATGTAGCTCCCATATATATATATATCTTTGTCCGATTTGAGTTTTAGTGTGGGCTAAATTCCTAATATCAGCCCAAATAGTATGGAATTTTGCACATACGACCAAATTAAGTCCGGAAATCAGGATACCAAATATTATCGAGATCGGTTTAGATTTGGAACCTTTTTCCTTTTATTGTGCACCAAACGTGTAATATTAGCCCAAATGGAATGGAATTTAACACTTACGACCAAATTGAGCCTAGAAACTAGTATGTCAAATTTGTTGAAAATCGGTTCAGATGTAGCTATGCTCCCATATATATTGTACATCCGATTTGCTATATTTATTCTTCACAGTCGTAATATGCACTCCTTACATTAGTTCTTTTGCACTTTTAGTTATAAGTGTAATCATAGTTGGTACGATTTAATTCTCACAAATTCTCCATAAAAACGTCGATTTGTTATGTGAAGCTCTACAATATATGCAAAGGGGTGTAGGGTATCATAATGTCGGCCCGCCCGACTTTTGGACTTTCTTTACTGGTTTGTGTTTAAAAATAGGTCAAATGGGTACACGTCTTGGTACAATCCCCTTATAGTTGTACCGCAGATTTTAGATGTTTTGAGTGTTTAAGTTTTAATTAAAACCCGAATTTGTTGTAAATTGACCGAATTATACATATATTTTGGTATATTCTCCATATAACTGTATCTCCAGATATTCCGTATTTGGATTTTTGACACACTTTAAAGCGCAATTAGTTCAAATTTGGTATTTGAAATTATTCATAGGTATCACTTCCGATGACCGAAAATCACCTATACTGGGCCACAACCTCTTTATAGAAAACTAAGTTCCTAAATTCTATTCTTATTCAAACTTACGGACTGAGTGTGAGAATCATTAAAAATTTTCAAAGTTCTAGCTCTTGCCGATCACTTCATAAAACAGTTGTAACTTCTCTATTATCTCGTGTACATATGGATATTGCTGTGTATACCTACCCTTTTATTTTGGCCTTGATATTTTATGAAATATTAACAAAGTTGAAAATCAGCGAAGTATATTCTCTTCCACCTTTTTGCGATTTTTGCAATAACTTAATACTATTATTTATTTACATACATCTCTCGTTCTCCCTCTTCCATATAACGAAATTAACCTTTATAAAATTTCTTCTTCCCCATATACTATTCCCTCGATGCATTGCATATGTAGATGAAATATACACACACATATATAGGTGTATATATTTTACAGAAAATCCAGTTAACAAAGATGCTGGTTTTCATGCTAGGTTTGAATGGTCGTTTCTCAAGTTTTTCCACAATTTCAACTTTTCCATTACTTCTTGTGTAGCCGAGCAAATGCTCAGTGGGGCATAAATAAAATCATAAAAGTAACTTGACCATTTATAAAGCAATTACATTAAGGGTGAATATTTATGGCGTTTTAAAGTTCGGGCGAATTTGTTGCAGTTCGTGGCAGGGCTCCAGAAGAAAAAACGTAAACCAAAATAAAAAACGGGATAAGGGAAAAGTGTTACTTGGCATTGGCATTGAAAGAAGAGTAACATCCGATCCAGATACAGGTGGCTGGCATAAAAAATTTATGAACTGGACGTGATGTTATTAAGTGCGGGATGGAATTAAAATAGAAAGCCATACCACACGAGTGAAAGCTGCTAATTACAATGTTATCTAAACGCAAATACAAAAAAAGGAAGCTTCTGAATAATAGATAGCGCGATGTTTCGCTGCTCTGATGAGCATTTTAAAATATTCGCAATTGAAATGAGGGCTATGCAGGAGAGGAACGAAATATCTGGCGTAGCTTGGAGTGAGAAAGATAATACAACATATAAAGGATGAAGGTACATATCCCTGGACGATGGGTAAAATGCTTTTGTGGCATTTCATCACAATTCCGTTGATGATGACTGAAAGCTAAATGCTTTTGATGGAATATTTTATTAGGCGGTGGTGTGGTTTTGAGGCTAGCTCATCAGTTGGAGGGTTGGCTGAATTTTATTTTACCTCTTTAATGGATTAAAAATGTTGTAGCCAGCCATGTGGGATTGTTGGAAATTAAAAAGAGAGGATATTGCTGCTTTAGGTTTAAGATTTTTTTTGTCGGTGGTTCGTTTACATAAAAGAAGGTTATATGGAGGTTCACGGTTTGTGAGTCGAATTATAAATATGTAGAATTAAAACCCACCATGTCAAATTTTTACCACATCATATTTCAGCATCTTTGTTTACATATGGAAATCCCAGAAACCAGAAGTAACCTCAATATCAAATTTCCGGATTCCAGCTCTATATATTCTTCCAATACCAATTTTTAGTACCATGAAGTACTTTGTGTACAATTACAGGGTGAGATGAAAAAACTGCAACCAATTTCAGACTGCTGTCGTTTCTAAACCACTCGTCCGACAGCTATTAAAAGTATTCCAGTGACAGCTCATTATATTGTTTACAAGCGTAGAAAAGCATTTTGGTGAGAATTATCCGGAAAAAAAGTTATTCGTGATGGAATTCAAGCGTCCTAGTGTGATTTCTTTATATTTGACTGAAAACCACAAGTGGCTATCGTTAGAGCACTCCAGCATTTAAATGTGAATAAATCTTTGTGTCTCGTACCATCGCTCGTTACTGTGATACTGGTAGCGTAGCCCGACGTCAGGAAAGTGGACGGAAGAGAAAAAACAGCAACATCAGCAGAAATGGTACGAAAAGAAATGAAGCGACTTGATCGAAACCCGTGTCGCTGTGGCCGAAAAATGGCTCGTGAGCTGAACATATCGCAAATATTTCATTCGGCAAATATTGAAAAATGAGCTCGGGATAAAGCCATTAAAGTTCCAAAAAGTGCAAGAACTTACGCCCCAACAGAAAAAAATAGACTTAAAAGAGCTAAAGAGTTGCTTCGCTTCGCTTGGCCGAAAGTGGTGAACTACCGAATTTGGTTTTCTCCGATGAGAAAACATTCGATGTCCAGCAGTTAGTAAACAAACAAAATGATAGTGTCTACTTGCCAAAGAGGTCAGCTGAAAATGTGCACCTTCGATTGGCCACCAGAACTCAAGTGCCGGTCATGGTGATGGTGTGATGGGACCGCCATAACAGTCGATGTTCGCTTTCCGCTCGTATTAATCGACCGTGGCATCAGAATAAATGCCGAATATTATCGCGAAAATATTCTGAAGGGTGTATTAATGCCTGAGCACGCACACACACACATTTTGGCCACATACCGTGGACATTCCAACAGGACTCAGCACCATCGCCCTCCACCCAAGAATGGTTACAAAATGAGGTTCCTCGCTTCATTTCCAGCGCACAATGACCACGAAAATCTCCAGTTACCAATCCGTTGGACTATTGTGTCTTGAGTATTTTGGAAAGCAAAGACATTCCAACAGGACTCAGCACCATCGCACTCAGCACGCGCCACCCAAGAATGGTTACAAAATGAGGTTCCTCGCTTCATTTCAGCGCAGAGTGGCCACCAAAATCTCCGGATACCAATCCCTGTTGGACTAGTGTGTCTGTAGTATTTTGGAAAGCAAGTTTGGCACTAAAATATACCAACATGTCGATCACCTCAAGTAAGCGCTTGGCCTGGAATGGGCCAAAATACCGCAGAGCAACATTCGGGCAGCGTGTGAGGGCTCATTGGCCGTTTGAAGGCCATAATTCGTGCCAAAGGTGACCAATTCGAACAAATCTAAACTTATTCTAAAATTTGATGCTATTTCCGATATTTTTTGCTTTCA
Source organism: Musca domestica (assembly GCF_030504385.1). NCBI lineage: Eukaryota > Metazoa > Arthropoda > Insecta > Diptera > Muscidae > Musca > Musca domestica. The sequence continues at coordinate 48,198,469 of NW_026712249.1, read as the reverse complement.
TTCAATATTTTTTTTTTAAATGTAAAAATTATGGCGTTTGACTTTGTTGCAGTTTTTTATTTCACCCTGTATAGAACCATTCAGTACTTTTCGTGAAATTATAATACACATTTCCAGTTTTCCGGCTACCACCTCCCTTGGTTCACTCAAATCCAAATTGTACCAAGTTTAGTACAATTTAGCAACCATAAGTACGAGTTTCCAATATTACCTACATTCATCAGTCCTAGAATGCAAATGTTATCTTATTTCTAAATTTTAAGATTCCAGCTCTCTCGGTTAATTTCAAATATCTGTATTCTGGCTCTATGCGTTCCTATAAATTCAAAATGTAGTACCGTTTAGTACTTTTCGTACACACACTTCGAGTACACACTTCCAAAACTGCCTTCTTACCACGACTCTACTCCTCAAAATTGATTCCCAATCCGAATTTCAAGTTTTTAGCTCTAACCGTTCACATGATACAAAATGGTACCAAATGCAGTTAATTTTAGTACTTTTCTTACACTTATAGTGCGAGTTACCAAAACCATTTGGTACCATTTAAGAGTTCTGCCTCTACTGCTTCCTTAAATACAAAGGGTACTATATTTAGTAACTTTTAATACTTTTCGTACCGTTCGTGTAAAAATTTTCAAAAACCCAGCCATATCTGACCCCTGTGGACTAAGAGTGATCCTCACCTAAAATTTAAAGATTCTAGATTCAGCCGTTTCGTCTGGGCTTTAATATAACGATGCCGTTCATTTGTCTGCCTGATTGGAGAGCACGAAGAAGTTTCCGATTTGGAGTAAAGTTTTGCCCCTTAAAGTTCAAAATTTTCTAAAGTATCAAAGAGGGCGAGATTAATACTGATTTGGTTCAAAATTTAGCATAGTATAATAATCATATCAAATTCAGATTAAGCTTAGAAAATAGACAAAAGTTGGACTGCCTTTTCTGATACCTCCTCAAGCCAAGGTGGAATTTTTTACTTGGTGTTCCTACTCTTCCATATGTCATGTCTCCTACTTTTCTCTTATTCTCCTTTCCCATTTGATTTACCTCAGCATTATTTACATCATCGTTTAAGGTATTGTTTCTTCAAACAATTTTGTTTTCCTCGTTTGATGTAAATTACAAACAAATTCCTTATAATTAAGTTTTTTCAAACTTCAACATTTTTTTTTCGTTGCAGAACACATACCCACATTTAATTATCTTCTTTAAAAGGCATAAACCACCACATTGTGCAAAGACTTTAAATCAAGATTAAGCTTTTATTACCTACCGCATTCTGTGTGTTGTTACCAACACACACACACATGCATGCATCTTACCCCGTTGAGTAAAAAGGAACAAAGAAGAAAAGCAGTAGAAATTAATTAAGCCAAACGCACGTTCGCACACACACACACACTTACTCATACACACAAACACATAGCTTAACAGCTTATGCTCATGACTGTTGCATGAACAGCATGCCAGCAAATGTCGTCATACGGCCACGACTACCCACCTCATGTGTCAGTAGCACTTTCGAGTCGTTTGTCCATTGCTGGCGGGTGTTTTTTGCCTAAGACACCAGCGAAAGCAGCAGCAACAATAACGACCATGGCAAAAACATGACACTCCAGAACGTTTAATGATTCTGTATGCAAACAGCATTAATGCTGTTATTTCATACTTTCATACCTATCCTGCCTCAACGCCGCTGGGGCGGCAACGGCGTGGCAGGGGCTTAAATGACAACTTGAGAGTAAAATTTAACAAATTGTCTGGCTTCTACAGCAATTATTCAATTTACTTTCTCCTCACTTCTTTATTTATGCTTAATGTCACGAATGCTGAATTAAGCAACAAATCATTTTCTGTGTGTGTGTATGGGGATGTTGCGGTATTACGTTCCTTTACTCTCTTTGCGGGGTAGTTATTGTGATAAATGCGATTATGATGTGTTGCGTATACGTAATATATTTTGACGTTATTAAAATATTGTTTATCATACGCCAGACGTTGCCATGCATTAGATTTGGGGAAGAAAACACAATTTCATTTTGGTTTAAACGATTAGGTTCTACTATTGACTACAGGAGACATTGAATTTTCTATTGTCCATAGGTCCTCTTTTGTTTGAAGTCTTCTCCATAGAAGACCTTGAATTCTTTTATCGACCGTAGGAGAACTTAAAGTCTTCCAACGTTCATAGGTATTTACTTGCCACAGAAAATCTTGACGAATTCATTTGCCATACCACATAGAAGAGCTTGAGGCTTTCTATTTACTATAGAAGACCTTGAGGTCTTCTATTGTCCATAGGCGACCTTAGGGCCTTCTATTGTCCATAGGCGACCTTAGGGTCTTCTATTGTCCATAGGAGACCTTGAGGTCTTCTATTGTTCATAGGAGACCTTAGGGCCTTCTATTGTCCATAGGCGACCTTAGGGTCTTCTATTGTCCATAGGAGACCTTGAGGTCTTCTATTGTCCATAGGAGACCTTGAGGTCTTCTATTGTCCATAGGAGACCTTGAGGTCTTCTATTGTCCATAGGAGACCTTGAGGTCTTCTATTGTCCATAGGAGAGCTTGAGGTCTTCTATTGTCCATAGGAGACCTTGAGGTCTTCTTTTGTCCATAGGAGACCTTGAGGTCTTCTATTGTCCATAGGAGACCTTGAGGTCTTCTATTGTCCATAGGAGACCTTGAGGTCTTCTATTGTCCATAGGAGACCTTGAGGTCTTCTATTGTCCATAGGAGACCTTGAGGTCTTCTTTTGTCCATAGGAGACCTTGAGGTCTTCTATTGTCCATAGGAGACCTTGAGATCTTCTACTGTCCATAGTAGACCGTGAGGTCTTCTATTGTCCATAGGAGACCTTGAGGTCTTCTATTGTCCATAGGAGACCTTGAGGTCTTCTATTGTCCATAGTAGACCGTGAGGTCTTCTATTGTCCATAGGAGACCTTGAGGTCTTCTATTGTCCATAGGAGACCTTGTGGTCTTCTTTTGTCCATAGGAGACCTTGAGGTCTTCTATTGTCCATAGGAGACCTTGAGGTCTTCTATTGTCCATAGGAGACCTTGAGGTCTTCTATTGTCCATAGTAGACCGTGAGGTCTTCTATTGTCCATAGGAGACCTTGAGGTCTTCTATTGTCCATAGGAGACCTTGAGGTCTTCTTTTGTCCATAGGAGACCTTGAGGTCTTCTATTGTCCATAGGAGACCTTGAGGTCTTCTATCGCCCCATAGGAGACCTTGAGGTCTTCTATCGCCCCATAGAAGAACTTAAGCTCCTCTAATACCCACCATAGAAGAGCTTGAGCTCCTTTATCGCCCACCATAGAAGAGCTTGAGTTCCTCTATCGCCCATCGAGCTTGAGCTCTCCTATTGTCCCATAGAAGAGCTTGAGTTCTCCTATTGCACCATAGAAGACCTTGAGTTCTCCTATTGCACCATAGAAGAGCTTGAGTTCTCCTATTGCCCCATAGAAGAGCTTGAGCTCTTCTATTGCCCCATAGAAGACCTCCAGCTCTTCTATTGCCCCATAGAAGACCTCCAGCTCTTCTATTGCCCCATAGAAGACCTACAGCTCTTCTATTGCCCCATAGAAGACCTCCAGCTCTTCTATTGCCACATAGAAGACCTCCAGCTCTTCTATTGCCACATAGAAGACCTCCAGCTCTTCTATTGCCCCATAGAAGAGTTTGAGCTCTTCTATCGCCACTTCTGTGGAATGTTTTTATACTTTTTTCCTAAACAGCTTTTCTTTTTTTACTCAGTATTTAAAAATAAACTCTGAATTTTTCAAAAGTGAACACACAATATGTTTTTTTTTTTTTTGCAAAGCTGCTTAGGTTCCGAACGAGGGGAGATTGCTTGGGAGCAGCTGATTCGTTATCTTAATGCGAAGCAAATTATTATTCCACCCATCTCGTTTAAATACTGTATCGCAGATCTACCAACTGATTTTTGTGGTTCTAGTATTTTTTCCATATTTTTTTTTGTTAAAAGAATTTATACCCAATTTCTGAAAAAAAAAATCAATTTAATGCCTTTTATTTTTTTTAGTTAATAAAGAAAATTATTTTTTAATCTTATTTTTTATCTTTTTCTTTCAGATTTAATATTGAAGAGCCCACAACAGGTGAGTGGTAAACCATGCATTTTAAACTAACCTCCACTTTTATGGAGTACCAAAAAGTACTAGCTTTTCATTTATCTTACTCATCGTTGTGCAGAAGGAGGAACACCGAACGACTCATGATGTAGCTAATTTTGGTGTTACACTGATGTTGGTTTTTGTTTTTGTTCTTATGCACATAAGCTCTTCCTACGTATCGTCCATTGCTCACTTGGGGTACACGACGGGTATTATATTTAAAAATACTTAGGTTTTGTACACAGATGAGCTCGCTCGCATGAACACACACCCACATATGTGCTTCGTTCAAGTGAAATTTTAACATATGATTTTGTTTCTAAAAAATTATTTTGTTGTTGAATATTACAAGCTACTCGCGTTGTTTTGGACGATGGAGAGTGATAGTAGGGTTGTGCTCGTATATGGGACATTCTGTGAGTTATGGAGTAAACAAATCATGGCCTACCAATGAAAATTAATTTTTGCTCCATAATTAGACACCTCTAGAGATATGAGAAAAAACCAAGTTCAACAAATAAAAAAGCAGTAAGTTCGGCCGGGCCGAACTTTGAATACACTCCATCATTTAGAACGAATTTGAAATTTTTCGAAAAAAATAACATTCACCAAAAATTCTGTTAACATTTTAAAAATACCGAATATAGCCGTTATATTAGGGCCGGTACGACGTGCATCTTCATAGGCATTGTTTGTCACAAGTCATTAACATATTCAAATTGGAAACTTGAAATAAACGGTGAATAATGTAGCCAAAATCATCAAAATACCGTACATAGGGAGGTACCGTTATATAGGAGCTATACGAAGACCTGGACCTGCATAGAAAATTTTCTGTCACAGGCTGTAGCTTCCATTATGAACTTCAAATACGACATCTCAAACAATTTCGGTGAGTATTGTACCTAAAATCGTCAAAATACCGAATATAAGGAGGTACTGATACATGGGGCCTATACAAAGATCTGGACCTGCTTTAAATACCAAATTTGAAATAAGTCCTGTGAATAATGTCGCTAAAATCATCAAAATACCGAATATCGGGAGGTACCGTTATATGGAGGCTATATGCAAACGTGATTACAACAGACGGACGGACAGACAGACAGACACACAGACAGACAGACAGACAGACAGACAGACAGACGGACATGGCTAGATCGTCTTAGAATTTTACGCTGATCAAGAATATATATACTTTGTTGGGTCTGACATAAATATTTCGAGGAGTTACAAACGGAATGACAAAATGGATATACCGTCCATCGGGTATAAAAAAGGACAGCTACGTCTTCTAGTATTACAACTACTTAAGTAAGTATTTCAATTGAAGTGCAAGCAGTTTGCTGTTCGCGAAGGTAGAATATTAGTTTTCCACCCATTGGACCTGTGACGAAGTCATTCTTGCAGCTTGTAAAAGGGCGAATATGTGGGTAATGCGAAATAGCAGTGATTCTTTTTTAGAAAATGCACTTCCGTTGTAATGGGTGTGCAATGTGTTGTATCAAGAACCAGAACTTCAAAAACTAATTCGTAAATAAAATATCAGAAGGAAAGTTTGGCATAAAAATCCTAATCTGAAACCCATTTTTCGAAACAGACATCGAAATGCACTACACACAAGGTGAGAAAAAAAATCTGCAACAAAGTCAAACGCCATAATTGTTACGTTTTTTTTTTTTTTTTAATTTTGTTGAATGAAAGCGAAAAGTGTCGGAAATAGCATCAAATTTTAGAATAAGTTTAGATTTGTTCGAATTGGTCACATTTGGCACGAATTATGGCCCTCAAATGGCCAATGAAACCGTCACACGCTGCCCGAATGTTGCTCTGCGGTATTTTCGCCCATTTCCTGCGAAGCGTTTGCTTGAGGTGATCGACTTTTTGGTATTTTTTAATGCCAACCTTGCTTTCCAAAATACTCCAGAAACAACAGTCCAACGGATTGGTATCCAGATATTTTAGTGGCCATTGTGTGCTGGAAATGAAGCGAGGAACCTGATTTTGTAACCATTCTTGGATAGCGCGTGCTGAGTGCGATGGTGCTGAGTCCTGTTGGAATGTCCAAGGCCTGCGGCCAAAATGTTTGCGTGCCGAAGGCTTTAAGACACCCTCCAGAATATTTTCGCGAGGGACATTCGGCATTTATTCTGATGTCACGGTCGATTAATACGAGCGGAGAGGGACCATCGGCTGTTATAGCGGCGCTTGAGTTCTGGTGGCCAACAAATTACAAATTGCTGGACAACGAGTGTTTTCTCATCGGAGAAAACCAAACTCGGCAGTTCACCGTTCACCACAAGCGAATCAACTCCTTAGCTCTTCTGAGTCTATTTTCTTTCTTTTGCGGTGTAAGTTCATGCACTTTTTGGAATTTTAATGGCTTTACCCCGAGCTCATTTTCCTTATTTGCCGAATGGAATATTGCGATATGTTCAGCTCACGAGCCAGTTTCCGGCCACTGCGACGCGGGTTTCGATCAAGTCGCTTCTCTACTTTTCGAACCATTACTGCTTATGTTGCCGTTTTCTTCCGTCCACTTCCTTGACGTCGGGCTACGCTACCAGTACCACGGTAACGAGCGATGGTACGAGACACAAAAGATTTATTCACCTTTAAATGCTGGAGTGGTCTAGCGATAGCCACTTGTGGTTTTCACACTTTCTCGCTCGATTTCACGAATAACTTTTTTTTTTCTGAAAAATTCTCACCAAAATGCTTTTGTACGCTTGTAAGCTATATAATAACCTGTCATTGGAATAATTTTAACAGCTATCGTACTAATGGCTTAGAAATGACAACAGCGTTAAATTGGTTGCATTTTTTTCATCTCACCTCTCGTTAAATGTCGTGTTAGTAGGAAGATAGTATATATAATAAGAAACGATCCATATGAATAAGCACACATTGAAACTTCCTCTCCAACTCATCTAGTGCACTGCTGTGCAGTGCAGTCATTGTGACACAATTTCACACATTCCCTCGCAGTACATCATCTCGGTGTGCAACAGGAGAAGTGGCTTTGTTAAGTTTGTTTTCAAATTTCCTGTTGCATACGGAGTGGGGGAAATTAGTAAAGTTCCGCTAACACAACAGCAAAATGTTATGCCATTGGCGGGGGGTTACATTTCCATGCATTTCCACGAGCAGACATACATATATCGCTGTACATCTTTGGTGTACATTTTAACAATGTTTACATACATCTCTTTTTCGTTATTAAGAATGCTAGACAACAAACTTGCAGGATAACACACACACACACACACACCACATTGTTAATTTCTAACAAGTTTTAGAGAATGTTTCCTTGGGTGAGGATAAACTTTTGAAAATCCCTATTTTATTGGGGTGATTTTAAGGTGCCTGTTAGTTTAGCTTGAGTTAGTGAGGAATTGAGTTAAGAAACATCCACAAATTAATTTAAAAATGTTTGGTGGATATGTTAGTGGGATAAGGGATGACCTAGCATTAATGCAAATATTGAGATTTGCAAGGTTGAAGCAATATCGGATTATCACTTCTATGCCCAAAATATTTTTTTTATGAAAATTTGACCTTTTTACATGAGGTACCGGAAGGTGTGGAACGATATTGCCCATTTCCAAACTCGATCTAAGGTTGATAAAAATATTACGATGTTCCAAGTTTGGACAAAATCAGATACTCTCTCCGATAGTTATAGTGCGCACCAGCCAGACAGACAGACGGAGGGGTATCGCTAGATCGACTCCAAATGTTCTGAAACGGATTTGGTTCAAAGAGACCTAAAGTGGAAACCGTTATTTCGATGAGGCATGTTTTGGCCGTATCAAATTATATATAACCATATGGCTGAGGGTATAGGAAGTAAAAAAAAAAAACAAGTAAAAAAGTATCGATCGGTTTTTCCGACAGATGTATACCCTCAGCCAATGTTCGATTATTATAAAATATTTTGACTTCTGTTATAAATTTGGAAACTATTGACCCTCTATGGGGTGGGTTTCGAAAGAATGGGTCGATATTGTCCATTTCGTATCTGACCTATATAAATATGACATTTTTTAAGAGTTATAATTATTCAAAATTTTGACCCTTTGTGGGAGAGGCATTTGATGGAGTGAACCAATACTATCCATTTTGGCACGAGTCCTAGAACGGACGCAAATATTAGGATTTGCAAAATAAGAGCAAAATTAAATTATTGCTTCCCTTTCTGTGCAGAAAATATTTTTTTTCGAATTTCGACCATTTGTGGGGGAGATACTAGAAGGAGTGGACCGACCTTGGATTAATATAAATATTAGGATGTGTGAAATTTGAAGACAATCGGACTCCTTCGTCACATTTAATGAGAGATTTAATTATTTAAAATGTTGACCATTTGTGGGGGAGGTACTTGATGGAGTCCATTTTCCATTTTCACACCTAAAAATGTCCAAGGAGTCCGTTTTCATACCTGACCTAGTACTGAAGAAAATATTAGGATATGCAAAGTTGGAGCAAAATCGGATTATCCTTTTTCTTTTTGTGCACACAATATATATTTTTGAAAATTTCGACCTTTTGTGGGGGAGGTACCAAAAGGAGTGGACCGATATTGTCCATCTTAACACCAGACCGTGGGTTAATATAAATATTGCGTTGTGTGAAATTTGAAGACAATCGCATTCTTACATCACATTTTTTGGGGAGGTACTTGACGGAGTGGAGCGATATTGTCCATTTTCACACCGGACCTAGCACTGATATAAATATTAGGATATGCAAAGTTGGAGCAAAATTGGATTATCTTTTTTCTTTCTGTGCATAAAATATATTTTTTGAAAATTTCGACTTTTTGTGGGGGAGGAACCAGAAGGAGTGGACCGATATCGCCCATCTCCGAACTCGATCTAAGTTTGACAAAAATATTAGGATGTACCCGATTTGGATCAAATCGGATAACCCCTTCGAGAGTTATCGTGTGCACCAGCCAGACAGATGGACGGACGGGCGGACGGACATCGCTAGATCGTTTCCAAATGTCCAAAGAGACCTAAGGTCTAAAACCGTTATTGTGACTAGGCACGTGTGAACGTATTAAATTGTATATACCCTCTGTAGCCATATGGCTGAGGATATAAAAAAGCTATGTTTGGCCGTGGCGAACTTTTAATACCCTCCACCATTTGGAAGGAACTTGAAAATTTTCTAGAAAATTTCTTACAATTCCGGTGAATAATATCGCAAAAATCATGAAAATACCGTGTTTCGGGGGTTCCGTTATATGGGGGCTATACGAAGACGTGGACCTGAATACAAAAACTTTTGTCATAGGCTGTGGTACACATTACGAACTTCAACTACGAAATTTGAAATAATTCCGCTAAAATCATGAAAATACCGAATAAAAGGAGGTGCCTTTATATGGGGGCTATACGAAAACGTCGGCCGACATGGCCCATTTACGAACTTAACCTGCCTACTTGTAAACTATGCATGAATGCATTCTATCTCAATTCGTTCGAAAGAGATTAGCTAAATCGTCTTAAAATTTTACGCTGATCCAGAATATATATACTTCGTAGGGTCTACCATGAATATTTCGAGGAGTTATAAACAGGATGACAAAACTAATATACCCTCCATAAAATGGTGGAGGGTATAAAATAGGACTCATACTAAGTATTCTGTTCTACTAAAGTTCAGCTCATTTGCTTTGAACTTAAATTTCCAGAAATAAACCAGTTTTCATAAGACAACAATGTGAAAATGTAGTTCCAAAAACTTTCCCCTCTCCAAAATCCAAAAAAACAAAAACTTAAAACATTTTGTCCATAATTAAGGTATTTGAAACATTTGAATGATTTCTTTAGAAATTATTAAAACAACTTCCTTTCGATTTCCCACTAGTTTTCGAGGAAACTCTCCAAATGAAATACTTATTCATAATTGGGAAATCATTACCGAGAAACATATTCTCATTAAGACAATTCGAAGGGGATAACAAAAGGATGTCATTAAGAAGCAAGAACAACAACAATAACGATCATTAAAATTTCAAAGATTAAAATGTTTCCATTTCATATTGAAGGCCAATTTTTCAAAAGCACATGTTATTCGTAGGAATTTTGGGATTTTAATAGGAAACCATTGAAGATTGAAAGCAAGGATTTTTTTTAACTGAGGAATAAAAGATTACAGCTTATCTCTCAACGATTATGAAAATAAGAAATATTCGTTTGCTGGAATATCGAAAAAATTATTGAGCTTTTGTAATGAGTTCTTAAAAAATTTAGGTCCCAAAACAAAGATATCACCAGTTTAAGGTAAACTTGGAGTCGGAAGTTTACGCCTAGTTGTTTGCATATGTTTAAGTGGCAGCAAATTTAAAGTGTAAGTGCTTTAAAATATTTCTTACGAAATTCAAGATTTCTTAGTTCGAAGATAAGTACTTACAGAATCCACGGTTATTCGGAAAAGAATTCTTGAAAAATCTAAAATTTCTCTGCATGTTATATCAATGTTTAACAGTAAAAAGCGGTACCATTCCCAGGGCCGAACTTTTTAATACCCTCTACTCCATTTGGAGAAGAATTCAAGTAAAAATAGTCTATTAATGCCGAATGACGAGAAATACCGTTAATTGGGGCTAAAATGATTAAACATGATCAAAATACTGAATATGGGAATATACCGTCATGTGGGGGCTATGGAACACATATACCTTTATAGAAATTTTCTGCCATAGAAAGTACGGGGTGAGATGAAAAAAACTGCAACAAAGTATTTTTTTAACTTTTACATTTTTTTTTTAAATTTATTGAATGGAAGCAAAAAATGTCGGAATTAGCATCAAATTTTAGAATAAGTTTAGATTTGTTCGAATTGGTCACCTTTGGCACGAATTATGGCCTTCAAACGGCCAATGAAACCGTCACACGCTGTCCGAATGTTGCTCTGCGGTATTTTGTCCCATTCCAGGCGAAGCGTTTGCTTGAGGTGATCGATCCTATGGTATTTTTTTAGTGCCAACCTTGCTTTCCAAAATACTCCAGACACAACAGTCCAACGGAATGGTATCCGGAGATTTTTGTGGCCATTGTGCGCTGGAACTGAAGCGAGGAACCTCAATTTGGTAACCATTCTTGGATGGCGCGTGCTGAGTGTGATTGTGCTGAGTACAAGGTCTGCCGCGAAACTGTTTGCGTACCCAAGGCTTTAATACACCCTCCAGATTATTTTCGCGATGAAATTGGGCATTTATTCTGATGCCACACTGAAGCGCAGAGCGACCATCGGCTGTTATTGCGGCCCACACCATTACCATGACCGGCGCTTGAGTTTTGGTGGCCATCCGAATGTGCATATTCTCAGCTGAGCTCTGTGGCAAGAATCTATTTTCTTTATTGGGGTATCCGATAAATCACATATTCACGCCAGATCTGATGTTAAAACATTTGGTATGTGCGAAATTTGAATAGAACCAGAGCATTTTATGAGGCTTATAATTATTCAAAATTTTGACCCGTTGTGGGAGAGGTATAAGAAGGAGTACATATCTATCATCTTGACGCCAAATCTAATGGTAGTAAAAATATAAGAATTTGAACAGAATCGGAATCTGGTTTTACATTTTATAAGAGTCATAATTATTCAAAATATTTGACCCTTGTGGGTGAGGTACATGATGGAGTGGACCGATATTGTCCATTTTTCCACCTGACATAGCAATGATGGAAATAGGATCAGGCCGATATCTATCATCTCCACACCATATCTTTTGTTAGTAGAAATATTGATATGTGTGAAGTTTGAAACAAATCGGACGCTTATTTCGCATTTTTAGGGCATTTTGTTATTAACAATTTGATCCTCCTGTGGGGGAGGTACCAGAAGGAGTAGATCGATGCATCTCATCTTCACACCAGATCTTGTGTTAACAGAAATATATGAGTTTGTGAATTTTAAGAAGATCGGATGCTTATTTCTCATTTTATAAGAGATATAATTATTTAAAATTTTGAACCCTTGTGGGGGAGGTACCAGTACAAATAGTCAGATTTCTACCATATTTATAACACATCTTGTGATGATGGCAATATTAGGATGTATCAAATCTAAATAGAATCGGATGTTAATTACGCGTTTTATGAGCTTCATGGATATTCAAAATGTTCACCCTTAGTGGGGGTGGTACCAGAAGGAATGGTCCGATCTCTACCATCTTTATAACAGAAGTTGTGTTTATAAAAATATTGAAATGTACTAAGTGTGGATGGAATCGAATGTTAATTTCGCTTTTTATGAACTTCATGGATATTCAAAATGTTGATCCTTTGTCGGGGAGGTGCCGGAAGGAGTGGACCGATATATTCCATATTCTCACCAGACCTTGTGATGTGTATAATTCATATAAGACAATCGACCCCTCACATCACATTTTATAAGAGTTGTTATTATTTAAAATTTGTGGGATGAAGTGAAACTAAATTGTCCATTTTCGCACCTGACCAAATATTAGGATTTGCAAAGTTGGAGCAAAATCGGATTATCCTTTCTCTTTTTGTGAGCTAAATTAATTTTTGAAAAATTTGACCTTTTTTGGGGGATGTACCAGAAGGAGTGGATCGATATTGCCCATCAATCTAAGTTTGGTTATAATATTACGATGTTCCAAGTTTGGATCACATTGGATACTCCCTTCGAGAGTTATCGTGCTCACCAGCCAACCAGAAGACAGACGGACGGACATCGCCAGATCGACTCCAAATGACCTGAAACGGGTTTGGTCGAAAGAGACCTAGGGTCTAAAACCGTTATTTCGATGAGAAACGTTTTGTCAGTATCAATTGATATATTCCCTCTATAGCCATATGGTATGGGTATTAAAATATGGGTCATGTTGGTACTAGTTTTGGTATAGCCCCTATAAACGGGTATAAAGAAACCATCCTTCAAAAAATTATCAATTTAGTCCCACGTTTTTCTGAAAACTTTGATATGAAGGTATCCCCTGATTTCAGCTATTTACGGGGTCTTCACTGCATTTTCCAATTGATTTGACTCTTATTTACCATCTTGGTTTCTAAGGGGGTAGAAAACCTCTTCGCAGAAAATTTTCCATGTAGGTAAATGTACCTACTGATTTTACCTATTATTTTACCCGGTTTTACCTTTAGACCCTCAAGGTCTTGACCACACTTTCCAATCGATTTGGCAACTTACGCTTCTTTGGGTCCAAGTCATGTGAAGTCATCTGATTAAGAACAAAAAACTCGGCTTTATTATTTTAACAATTTCTCTATTTTTTTTGGCGTGTATATAAATATTAATCTTTCCCACCTTCAGGAAATTAATTTTGAAAAACAATAATATCCTCCTTATGGTTGTCCAATAAATTGTTTACGACTTTGTTTTATTGATTTTCTTTTTCATTGTCGAATTTAAAAACACTTAAATCGTGTTTTATTGCGTTAATTACTCCTTCGAACACTTTCAACTGCTCGCCGCTTTAGTCAATAAATTAAGAACTCAATTTCCTATGCCATTTAGGGACATAAAACGGAATGAAAAACAAACGTGCTCACATTACCGCTCGTGTTTGCCATATCACGTCACGCTAATTTACGTGTCATGCGATGCTAGTCGCCTAACATGAAGGTGTGCGATGAGACCATGGCCATAGAGGAGAAAGTGGAGATTCTATGAAAATATTTTCTTTAGCCGAGTAAAATCACTTAAGGTTTGCGTGTGCAGGAAACCTAATCGTCTGACAGTCTAGGTACACAGTTGTAAATGTCTCACAAGATTGGTTGTCTTTAAATCTGCTTGGATTTAATTAAGGACCTTACGAATATGTTCGGCGGATGGTAAGTTATGTGGAAAAATTTACAATGCAATAAAATGATAAATTAGATTTCCCCCCTGAAATTAGGAAGAGTTGAAATTCCACCTCTTCCCCCCAATTTTATCCTTCCCCAATTTATATCAATTACCTTAATGACGTTTTAAATTTCTACTTAAAAATATTTCACTCTTCATAACAATTATCTGCATTGAATTTGTTGGATTACAGGGCGAGAGAGAGGGAGAGAGAGATAGAGAACACCAAAGCTATTGTCATTACTAATTAATTACTTCCAACACTTATCTTTGCAACTCATTTCGACGACCATTTGTTTGGCGAACACAGCCCGACAAGACAAACAGTCCGACACTCGAATGGATGAGCTAGAGCGAGAGCCTTTCGTCGGATGCCGTTGAATGCCGGTCATGATTTAGTCGATACAATACGAATTGTGTAACTTTGGCGAGGTGTACACGTGCAAATCCAATCCAAAGCAGCGTTAATCAAACGCGCAACACAATGCCATTGTGTGAAGGCTGACAAGTGTAGATGATAATTGAACGAATGCATTTAATATCAATTAAAAATTCTGGGCACAATGACAGGCAACAGGAAATGAGAGAGAGATGGAAATAAAAACTATTGTAAGTGGGAGAGGTTGTTGAAATATGAAGGAGGAACTATTATCTACGATGACCAGGTGATTGGTTGTGAAGAAGTAAAGGAATATATATTTATATTTTTTGAAGAGAGGGAAAGAAAGAAAATTAGGGTTGAATAATTAAAGCCAGTTGTGTATAGAGGGATATAAAAAAAAAAAAGCTGTGCGATCGTTTCATGCTTCTTCTCAGAAGAAGCAGAAATACACCCTGATCTTTGCACTCAACAAATCGCCATTTTTACTTTCAAAAATGTAGGTGACTTCTAAGGATTTCCGGTATGCTCTTTCTGAAAAAAAATATACAACAGCTTTCTGGTATCAGCACTGATTTTTGAGATAACCACGTTAAAACACCAAGTATGAAGGGGTTTCCACATATAATACAAATATTTTAATAGTGTGAAAATGTGCAAATCCATATAAAAAACTAGTAAAGAAAGTCTTAAAGTCGGGCGGGGCTGACTTTATGATACCCTACACCACTTTGCTAATTTAGTTGAGCTGCGCATAACAATTAAAAGTTTTTATGAGAGAATGCAATCATACACGCTATGATTATTATTATAATTTAAAGTTCAAAGAACTAAATATGCCGAAGCATTTGTATCTTTTAAATTCTGAGTTGTATTGCCCATTTGGTGCACAATTAATCTGAAATCGGATAAAATATATATGGGAGCTATATCCAAATCGAAACCGATCTCGATAAAATTTGGCAAAGATATTTCTGAACGATATTCTGATATATTTCCCTGAATATCGTTGTTACGGAGTGCATATTATGGCTGTGGGTAACAAATATGACAAATCGGATGAACAGTATATATGGGAGTTATAGCTATATCTGAACCGATCTTCACTAAATTTGACATACTAGCTTCTAGACTCAATTCGGTCGTATGTGCCAAATTTCATCCAATTTGGGCAAATATTAGACGTTTGGTGCACAATCCAATGTAAATGGGACGAAGTTATATGTGGGAGCTATATCCAAATCTGAACCGATCTCGATAAAATTTAGCAAATGTATTTCTGAGCAGTATTTGATAAATTTCACCAAATATTGTTGTTACAGAGTGCATATTACGGCTGCGGAGGACAAAAATAACAAATCGTATAAACAATATATATGGGAGCTATAGCTATACCTGAACCGATTTCGATGAAATTTGGCATACTTATTTTGAGGTCCAATCTGATCGTACACGCGAAATTCCATACTATTCGGTCTGATATTACACGTTTGGTGCACAATAAAACGCAAATCGGACGAAGATATATATGGGAGCTATATCTAAATTTTGACCGATTATCTCCAATTTCAATAGGGTTCGTCCTTGGGCCAAACAAATGATTTGTGCAAAATTCCATACTATTCGCACTGATATTACACGTTTGGTGCACAATAAAAGGCAAATCGGACGAATATATATATGGGAGCTATATCTAAATTTTGACCGATTATCTCTAATTTCAATAGGGTTCGTCCTTGGGCCGAACAAATGATCTGTGAAAAATTTCATCTGGATCGGGCAATAAATGCGACCTGTACTTTGTTTACAAAAATACATGGACAGACGGACGGACGGACATGCATAAATCGACTCAGAATGTGATTCTATGCAGATCATCAAAAGGAACTATGGGTCTATCTCGTTTCTTTTTGCCTGTTACAAACAAATGCACAAAGACATAATACCCTGACCACCTTGTGGTGTAGGGTATAACAAGTTAAAAAGTATCAGTCGGTTTGCCAGACAGATGTATACCCTCTGTCAATGTTCGATTATTTAAATATATTTTGACTTCTTTTATGATATTCAAATGCTTGCCCTCTCTGCAGTAAGTTTCCAAGGGCCAATATTATCAATTTCGTATCGGGTCTACATAAATATGATATAAACATTGCGACGTGCCAGGTTTGGCTTTTTACTACCTTAACTTTATATAAGAAATGTGATAATTTTTAGAAAAAATGTGCGGGAGGTACCAGATATAATCGACCGAAGTATTCCATGTTCATATTACATCTTATACAGATAAAAATATTGGTATGGCCAATGTTACAAGAAAATGGAACTTTTATATCCACTTTTATGCGAAATCGAAAATTCCATATTCATCTCAGGTTACGGGTTGAGAATAATATTTAGATATATCAATTTGTAAAGAATCGATGACTTATTTCGCAAGTTATGAAAGATAAAAGAATTGAAAATTGTGACCCTTTGTGTGTGAGGTATAAGAAGGGGTTCGCAAATTTTTGTATGTGTGAAATATGAAGAGTATGTTGTTTATTTTGCTTTCTTTGAGCGTTTTGTTTTTCCAAATATTGAACCCTATGTTGAAGAGGTACCAGAAGTAATGGTCCGATCTCTACCATCTTTATAACATCTTGTGCTGTTAGTCGGAAGTTAATTTCGTGTTTTTGAGCTTCATGGATATTAAAAATTTTGACCCCTTGTGAGGGAGGTACCAGAGGAAGTGAACCGATTTATTCCATCTTTAGACCAAATCGTGGGTTAAGGTCAATATTGTGATGTGTGTAATTTGAATTTGAGTGGACCGATATTGACCATTTTTGCACCTGACCTAGGTGATGCATTTTGTGGGGAAGTTGCCAGAAGGAGTGGGCTTTATCTATTTTATATTATGCCAAATGTGAAGAAAATCAAATTGTTATTGCCAATTTTATGTGAATAATGGTTAATCAAAATGCTGAGCTTTTGTGTGGGAGGTACAAGAAGGAGTGGACCGGTATTGTCCATCTTAACGCCAGACCTTGGGTCAATACAAATATTGAGATGTATGAAATTTGAAGACAATCGGACTCTTACATCACATTTATGAGAGTTGTAATTATTCAAAATTTTGATATATGGGGAGGTACTTGATGCAGTGAACCGATATTGCCCATTTTCACACCTGACCTAGTACTGATGCAAATATTAGGATTTGCAAAGCTGGAGCAAAATCGAATTATCTTTCCTATTTCTGTGCAATAAATATATTTTTTGAAAATTTCGACCTTTTGTGAAGGAGGTACCACGAGTGGACCGATATTGCCCATCACCGAACTCGATCTAAGTTTTACAATAATATTACGACGTATCAAGTTTGGATCAAATTGGATAATCCCTTCGAGAGTTATCGTGCGCCCCAACCCGCCAGACTGACAGACAGACGGACCTGCATCGCTAGATCAACTCCAAGTGTCTTGAAACGGATTTGGTCCAGAGAGACCTAGGGTCTAAAACCACTATTTCTATAAAGTTTGTTTTGGTCGTTTCAAATAATATATACCCTCTCTATTCATATGACTGAGGGTATAATAAGGACACTTTTTAGAGAATTTCATGCTTAATTCGCATTTTATGATCTTCATGGCTAGTCAAAATATTGACCCTTTGTGGGGGAGATACCAGAAGGAGTGGCTAGGTATATCCCATCTTTACACCAGATCGTGTATTAAAAATATTGAGATGTGTGAAATTTGAAGAGAATTATTCAATATTTTTACCCTCAGTGAGCCGGTACATGATGGAGTGTGCCGATATTAACCATTTTCTCATCTGACCTAACAATGAGAAAAATATTGCGGTTTGCCCAAAATCCAATTATCCTTTCTCTTTTTACAAGGTAAATTATTTTCTTCGAAAATTTTGACTGCTGTGGAAAGGTACCATAAGAGGTATACCGATGTTGCCCATCCCTTCGAGAGTGTGCAAATGTCCTGGAACGGATTTGGTTCAAAGAGACTTAGGGTCTAAAACCGTTATTTCGATGAGGCACGTTTGGCCGTATCATATGATACATACCCCCTGTAGCCACATGGCTGAGGGTATAAAAATTGAATTTTCGGTCAACTTTCCAAGAGGCATTTCTGCGTTGCGGTAGTTCGTTTAGCATCAATTCTTGCACCAGTTGTGTTTTGAAAGGCCTGACCTCGTTGTTGAATAACAGAGGTCCAATTTATGCGAACGGCGACGAATCGATAATTGATAGCCATCATTTACAGCTGCGATATTTCCTTCAGTTCCCACATTTTTGTGGTTCAATGTCAAAAAAAAAAGAATTTAGTGCATAATCTAGTCCCAATAGCCTGAAAAACCGCTTCAGTGGGCGGTTAAACCGACCATTTTATTGAAGAAGTCCGTCATAAACTTAACGGGGCTCTCATTTTGTTGATTTGCAAGCGTTATTCGTTTGTAATACGATTCATGGTTAAAGTATCGACAAAACTGAAAATATTCGATAGTGAAAAGAAAACACGAACGTGTGTGAGCTATTTGAACCCATATTGCCAAAAAAAAAAAAAAAAAAAAAAAAAAAATGGATAAAAATTCACCCTTTTTAAAGTTTTTTTGAGACAGAAAATTGTTTGTGCAGGTCTACGTCTTCGTATAGCCCCCATATAACGATACCCCTTGATATTCTGTATTTTGATGATTTTAGCGACATTATTCAACGGAATTTTTTCAAATTGGGTATTTGAAGTTCGTAATGAATACTACAGCCTAAGACAGAAAATTGTCTGTGCAGGTCTACGTCTTCGTATAGCCCCCATTTTTTTTTAAGTTTCGCATTTGAATATTTTATTGTCTTATGACAAATGTTGCCTATGCAGGTCCATGTCGTCGTATAGACCCTAATATAACAGCTACATTCGGTAATTTTAAGATTTTAACAGAATTTTTAACGGATTTTATTGTTTTTGAGAATTACCAAATTCGTTCCATATGGTGGAGTGTATTCAAAGTTCCGCCCTGCCGAACTTACGGCTTTTTTACTTTTTTTTATACATACAAGAATGTATATAGGACTAATTTTAATAGAGTATCCCTTATATGACTTCTTCACATATGAAAAATTGTTTATGTCTTATTATCATTTGTTTTAATTTTTTATATTTTTTTTTCAAGCAAATGGAAAAGTTATAATTTCCTTTAAATACACAAAAGAGTTTAATGTCATTTTCAATTACAAAATTTAATCCAAAGCTTATCCCTAACATTGTGTAAAAATATAACAATTAACTTATTAGCAGAGCACAACAGCGAACAAAAAAAAAATGTCACGGTCTATGTAGTGTTACACAACTAATTTGCATAAAACACTCGAAAATGTATTCCTGAAGGGAAGTGGCAACAGACAAAAAAGTTCTACACTTTTTCAATGATGTTTGGATTGGTAACAGATGTGACGGGGATTTGAACAAAAACTGTCAACTGTCACTAACACAACATTCTGAGTATAGGAAAACGTTGTGTTATTACTTTACGGTATAGGGTGGTGTAGAAATGTATCAAAATGTTAAAGATTTAGGGAAACTAAAACAAATTAACAGCTACAATTGCCGCATCTTATATCTTCTTGGGAAAAAAAAGTAAAAACATTTCTTGATTTAATATTTCAAGCTCAAAGAGTGTACTATCTTCTTTTTACTCGATATCACTTTAGCACTTGTGTGTGTGCTTGTTACAAAATTTGATATCTTAATTTCGCCCCACCCTGTAACAGTAATTATGGTTTGGTGTTTGATGTGATTATTTAAATTCTTTTCTGTAGTTGCTTTAATTTTCCTGCAAAAGGAAATGAAATTAGATTTAATATTAACGATAATGACTAGCATGGGAAACTGTGATAATTATAATGAGAGGACGGGCGTATCTGCCAGTTTGGTTGCCATTGAGGTCCCTTTGTAGCGGTACTGTTAATTGATGTCAAAGTGGCAACAGTTGTTTAATTAGGGCAAAAACCCATTACCAACGGAAACTGTGGAAAATTTAAATAAAAGACCTTAACAATTGAATTGAACATTTGCCATGAAAACGGAAATGTTGTGTGAATTGTAAAAAATTGAGAGATGGAAACGAATTTTGTTATTTTTCGTTTTAAAATAATGTTGGGAAATGAAAACAAGGGAACATTATAATGAAATATACTACACAAATTTACGTGGAAACCGTATTTATCTTCGGAGAATAAAAATATAAAATCCTAGCAGTTTGTTTGGAAAAAGTCATCTAAATCAGAAAAATACTTCAAATCGTAAAGTAAATATTATACAATAAATATAATACAACTTTGTAAATTGCGGGCGTATATTGACATACTTGCAGGATGTTTACGAACTAAATAAAAGAAATTATAAATTTAACTTAAGTATCAAAATCAGTAATGTAGGGATTTGTTGTTTTACGTGTTATAGTGGTCACATTTATCATCCGATTGAAATTAAATTTTGCAAACAATATTTATTTGGCCCAAGGACGAACCCTATTGAAATTGGTGATATTGAAATGATTTAGATGTAACTCCCATATATATCTTCGGGTTAAATGTGCACCAAATGTCAAATATAAGTCCAAATGACCTGTATTTTGTAAGTGATATAGCTATGGCTCCCATATATATGTTTCATCCGATTTGGGGTTTTAAGTACCTCACATGCATAATATGCATTCAAGAAGAATGATATTTGGTACCGGACATCATATGCTGCTCAAAAATACCTCTACCAAATTTTATCAATATCGGTTCAGATTTGGATGTAGGTCCCATATATATCTTCAACCGATTTCAGGTTAATTTCGCACCAAATGGCCAATATCTGTCTAGAAAAAAATCAGAAAATCGGTTCAGATATAGCTATAGCCCCACATAAAATTCATAAAATTCCTCACATTTGTAATGTGCATTTGATAACAATATTTTGTATATTTTGTACCAGATATCTTATAAAGCTCGACAATACCTTTGCCAAATGTTGGTCGAAAACGTCTAATATTTAGATATAGCTCCCATATATATCCTTAATCCCACTTTAAATAATGGCTAATATCAGTCCAAATGGAGTGAATTTCGGGAAGTGCGTTTCCATTTTGTGCACTCTATTGCGAACTATTACTGCACTAAAGCCAAATGTTGATAGGTGGTATGATCTATTTGAAATAAATTCTTTTGTTACTGGAGCTCTACTAAATATGCATAGTGGTGTAGGGTATCATATAGTCGGCCCCGCATGACTTTTGACTTTGTCTTACTGTTTTTTTAAGTGAGATTCTATATTGAGAATTTTAAAATTCTATATAAAAATGAATAATTAGAAATATATATTTATTGCCATACGTAATCTACTGGGGATCCATTATAGCATAAATATGATAAAATCGAAGTATGAATAACGGGGTAGTAAGGGTTTTTATTAGCTACTTCTAAAACGAACCGAATCCCGAACAAACGCATCTGAAGCTGCGGTTATACTTATAAAAATACTACATAGCACGAGGTACTATTAAATGGGGGCTGTACAAAAATATAACCATGTATACACATTTTTTCTTAAGGGACTGCTTACTTGAAATATCAATTTTTTAGATGTTCCATCAAAAATGTAGTTAAAATCATATAAATACAGTGTGCTACCCCGGGGTATTTAAAGGTAAGGACTAAAACTCATAAGAGTATTATTATATGGGACTACACAGGGTGAGATAACAAAACTGCAACAAAGTCAAACGCCATAATTTTAACATTTTTTCAATTGTATTGAATGAAAATAGAACATCTCGGAAATAGCATCAAAGATTAGAATAAGTTTAGATTTGTTCGAATTAGTCATCTGCCACGAATTATGACTTTCATACGGCCAATGAAATCGTCACACACTGCCCGAATTTTGCTTTGCGGTATTTTGACCCATTCCCGGCGTAGCGCTTGATTGAAGTGATCGACACTTTGGTATTTTTTAGTGTCAACCTTGCTTTTCAACATACTCCAGACACAATAGTCCAACGGATTGGTATACGGAAGTTTTGGTGGCCATTGTGCGTTGGGAATGAAGTGAAAAACCTCAATTTGTAACCATTCTTGGGTGACGCGTGCTGAGTGCAAAGGTGCTGAGTCCTGCTAGAATATCCAGGGTCTGCGGCCAAAATGTTTGCGTGGCCAATGCTTTAATGCACCCTCCAAAATTTATATTCGCGATAATATTCGGCATTTCTTCTGATGCCACGGTCGATTAATACGAGCGGAAAGCGACCGTCGGTTATTATAGCGGCCCACACCATCACCATGGCCGCGCTTGAGTTCTTTGGGAAGTAAACACGATCATTTTGTTTGTTTGTTTACAAACTAATGGACAACGAATGTTTTCTCATCGGAGAAAACCGAGCTCTTTAGCTCTTTTGAGTCTATTTTCTTTCTGTTGCGGCTTTTCCGTGAGCTCATTTTTCAATATTTGCCGAATGGAATATTGCGATATTTTCAGCTCACGAGCCATTTGTCGTAGCTTTTTACTTTTCGAACCATTTCTACTGATGTTGCTGTTTTCTTCCGTCCACTTCCTTGATGTCGGGCTACGCTACCAGTATCGCATTTAAATGCTGGAGTGCTTTTACGATAGCCACTTATGGTTTTCCAGCCAAATATAAAGAAATCACACTATCGCGCTTGAATTCCATCACGAATAACTTTTTTTCTGGAAAATTCTCACCAAAATGCTTTTGTACACTTGTAAACGATATAATGTGCTCTCACTGTAATAATTTTAACAGCTGTCGGACGAGTGGCCTGGAAATGACAGCAGTCTGAATTTGGTTGCAGTTTTTTCATCTCACCCGGTATTTCCATATTTAAAATCTAATAATTTATATCTAGATTCCAAAGAAATATTGATCTGAAAATTTCAAAAAACATTCCTTCTCTGTCTCTATACCCTTTCCCTATGCAAAACGCCTATTTTTAGCTTTGCTTTCATCCTAGAGAGTTCCTGAAATATTAAAAAAAATGTTGTTTGGTTCAGTGTATTTGTGAATGCGTATAATTTCAAAAACTTACTTTTAACCGTACCCACACATTTAGCTGTCTAACCTTGAAACGGAAGTCACTAATGCCCCATAATCGAACACCACAACAACTTATGCAAATCTTGCCAACTTAAGCTTTAATATTTTTGGCCATAAAAATA